>NC_135218.1:14087357-14432857 GCF_052324685.1 Brachyhypopomus gauderio
TGATCGTTTCCACCAGCCTGATCAAATACGCCAGCGCTGCCTCATCTACTTGTTCAATATGAGCACCACCCTAACAGCCTGATGGATTGATGACTCCTCCACAAACACTACAATTAACTGAATTTATTTTTATTGTCATTCCTTAAAACAACGAAACACCATTTAGCATCTCTAGAGTTGGCCATGAGGATATAAACAGGCAAGAAATAACCGACATACAGTCAGACAGTATATACAGAAATATTACTGCAAAAGATGTATACTACAAAATACAAAGTGAAACATCTCTACGTCTCCAGAAAGGGAGAATGCAGACGAGGGACTTGTGCATTTGACAGCCTGTGGAAAGAGACATGCTTTCATTGCATGTTTTCAAATGCAAGCTCTGTCCACAAAGGAATATTCAGTTACTTGGGAACGCCTACCATTAAACCAGAGCTTCTCTCAGTTTGGCCGAGGGATACACACACACCGCACTGCATCGCACTGTCCCTATGCTCACACACATGATTCAACTCATCCGCTTCTTATCAGCCCCTTCTTTACCTGAGTGTGGCATGTTGGAACAGGGAAATGACAAAACTTCAGTGTTATATTTGGAGACAAATAAAATCCGATTCCACATGGTTTGTTATTACACCCATGCCCCACTAGTCACCAAGCCCGTGCAGTCCCATCAAGGGAGATCGCAATCTTTCTCATAACCTATGCTGACCTGCATGAATAGTCCCACATTACAGAGAATGTGCCCCAAGACAAGGACAGATTTAGATGCTTATGTGTGGCTGCTTAGAACTGAATTCAAAAATGAATTTCAACCCTTTTTAAAGATGTGCTTAAAGAAGTGGATCATTCCACTCGTGATCATGGATCAAGTGGACATGGTGAGCAATCTAAGTGTCCATCAAATCATCAACATTGTACAACAAAACTTCGGCATTTTTATAGGGCTCAATCACTTTTGTGTACACCTCCATCTAGACATCAATATGTGAAGATGAGGGTGTACATCCTTTGTTTGTTTATAGGCTAATGCAGCAGGTAGGTTCCCATGTCTTTGTATCAAAGGATACATAGAAATGAAAATTCCCAAAGATCAGCCCTTCTTATGAGGGTGGAGATAACAATGGAATGGACCACTAAGATACTGCATAGGTGTGGCATCTATGAAGTGGTTGTGTCATAAATGGCCCATTAGTGGAAAAATACTTTTCTGAGATTTAGATGATGCAGGTTGGAGTATCGTGTTTTTTTTTTTCTAAATATGAAAAGCAATACATTATCCTAATGAAGATATTATCACACAGATTGATTGATTTTAATGAACTATGGTCTTTGCTTGAAATATGAGACATGTTAGCAATGTGCTATGTCCAGAGGACACAAAGAATGTCCCTGTTTCATAGCCAGCCGACAGCCCATTCGCTGTCTTAACATGGAGGAGGGTGAATACAGATTTAAGCTGCACCTGTTTAGGGTTGGGGTGGCCTGAAACTGCACCCTTGCCAACATCCCCATCGTCCCTGTGTACTACCAACCCCTAGTGATCCTTTTCCCCCAATTTCCATAATGTCATCACGTCAACTGCGGATTAGAAATGGTTCGTCAGATGAAAAGGAATGTCATAAAAGAACATTTTCTGTCAGAACAGAATAAGCGCGGTGGAAATGCTTCTAATGTTACTATATTAACCAGTTAGTATTCTTTTTCGCACCAAAAAGCCCCTTGTTTTCCTCAGACTCTGATTTCAGGTCAGGATAGATGCAACCCAGCATATCAACACATACTCTTAATTTATAGTGATGGAAAACCCTCAGTACATCCTGTTGTCACTGTCAATGAAAGGTAGGATTAATATGAACGCAAAAATGAGGTTGCCTTACCTATTATGGCATATATACTGACAGTAAGTGTTTCTCACTAACGAGTGGCTTGCTGTGACCTTGGGAATGTTTTTCTGATAAACATTTCACAAGACTGCATGTCAGACATTGTGTCTAAACATTATTCAACACAAAAGAGGACTAAGATATTTTCTTCATTACTGATGAAATTAATTCCAGATATAAAGAAAGGTCTGTCTATGTTAATAAGAACAGCAAACCCTGATGATTCAATGGAGTGAATAAAAACATAAAATAAAATATTAGGCTATTTTATTTAATTATTTGTTAGGCTAAAATCACACTACAAATTCCTAGCAACCGTACATTCTTTTTCTGTGTGAATAAGTAAGAATGACTCAAAAGTACCTTGAGAACATGTGTCCATATTGGATGTTCAGTTCAGGCTGAAATACAGAGTTTTTCCCATTAGGATATGAGTCTGTAGTCTATTTTTAAACAATATATCTCTTTAAAGAACATTTCTGCACTTAAAATTAAATATGTATTTTTCTGTGAAACTAAACATTGCCAGTGACTACAGAGCTAGACTATATAATTATAACTAAGATTACATTTATTAATGTACTAAGAATGACTAGTCTTCCATTCACTTCCCCTAACTTCATCCTTTTTGAATAATGATTTAGTGCAGCATAAAGACTTATGTGATGTATGCACTATAGCAACAAAACCATTCTACTTGATGCAACCTACTTGACCAACAATTTCCTCCCAAGTTCCCTAAGAGATCATCTGTTGGGTTACAGTGAGAAAACAGCACAATAACAGCTGCATAGACTAATGTACACCTTGGCTAAACCACATTTAAAAGATTTAAGAGACAAAGCAACACTGACACAAAGTGTGGTGATTGTCACAGAAAATGTGCACACAATATGTGCACAAAAACAGAAGGAGCACACACATCAGTGCTACACGAGCACTTTGTGAAATGAATGCCACATGCTGAGGGTGGCCAGATACCAATCTGAAAGTTTCTATTTTCAAATTTGAATGACTTTGATCCTTCAGGAGCATGAAGGGGTCCTATCTCACGTAAAATGTTTATTTTAGGTTAAAATAAAAAATCCTGACAGCAAAAGTGACACATGCCATCTAGTTACATTTAGTCACTGCCCATCTACATTAGTCACACTTAACAAAATCCACAATTACAATATATGGCCACAATTTTATAAATGGCACTGATGTATTGGCATTGTCAGGAAAAAAATACTTACATATACAATATTTAAAATGCAATAAATCAGGAAATGGCACAGTGAGATGTGGCATGAGAAGGCAGGAACAACTAGTCACGTTCAGATGAAGTGTTGAAGCAAGTTACAGGCCAAAGAGCATCACACCCTCAAGGACCAGGACCACCTATAGAGCAGGTGAGACATTCATGACTGGCCTACTGATGTCATACAACAGATCTACTCTAACTCTTGATAATATCATTTGAAATTCTTTGCTAGCCTACATGCGCAGAAGCTACAGACTTAATCCTTAGGCCTAATGAATACAGCAATAAATAAATATGTATAGGCCTATAACAAAACAAAACAAATGACTCAAAGGATGGAGATTTGGCTAAAATGCGATATGTTGCTCAGGTCTGCAAAGCATGACCTGTGCTACAGGTGTGGTTCTTCCACTAATTAAGCCAAAAGATATTCAAGACTAAGGTCATAAGAATTCTGGTCAGGTGTGACGGTCTCTCTCATTATGGCCAGCATAACTGCAGGAGAAGACCTTTATGACCATGAAAGACAAAGGATATTGGGGAGTTACCAGCAGGGCTCAAACTTGCCCTTTACTCATGAATAATGATGCCCTGGGTGGTGACAGAATGTCTCTCAGTACAGAGGGACTGCAGATGTGCAAACTACAATACAAATGCACCGTGTTCCAAAAATAACCGGAGCAGACACTTGCACATATATGGGCTATTGGCTGACACAGACACGTCCCTGGCTGAACCAAAATAATCTTGTTTGCACTGATGAAAAATAGCGCCTGTTTTCTAGACTAAGTTGACTTAGAGGCCAGCATAAGTCGAACATACTTAGCGTAAACTCGGATGCAAGAGCACAATTTCTACTAGTATTAGTCACAATATGTCCATCACGAATTGGGGTCCTCAGGAGTTCAGGTGCCAGAGTTCTGGTGGTCTGAAGGAAAGTGGGGCATTTACCCACTCAGTGTGAGTGAGTCAGCAGCCAGTTTAAGGTGTCATGTATTCATTGAAAGTCAGGCAATTTGTGTTCTCCTGCAACCGAGCTGCACAACAATGATGCTTGTCTGACACAACTGGAAAATATCCAGTGGCAACTTCCCAAACTTCTACCGGTTTAAAAGGGGGACATACTGTTACAAGGGCACCATGCTGTTACTCAGACAATTGGAATGGGTTTAGACTAGAGAAAAGAAATTGCAAAAATTATTTACAAATGAGAATAACTACCAACATTTAATCTCCCAGTTTAATTTAGTTCCTCGTGGCTTGTCTTTTATTGCATATTAAGTGGGCTAATCTGCAACAAAACTATGAAGGCATTCAGATTTGTCCTAGAACACATATTTGAGCATTATGAAGAAGCTGATTTTATTGGGAAAAATGCATTTAGCTAAATGAGAGAGAGTAGCATAAACTAGCTAACAAGCCATGTATATGAACTACATCTGTACTGATTTCAGTTAGCCACCACAAGCTGTCATTAATAAATACTGATATAAGTTAATATTTTACATAGTTCACTCACTAACCAATTTATATTTTTGAAAGGCCTATTAGTTACTTTGACTCTAACTTCTAAGCTGATGAAAAATTGTTGCTGTGACATCAGTCACAGATGAAATACAGAAAAAAACAGCTCACTGAAACGTTTCAAGAGGAAGAAAGCCACATTCAAGCAGCAGTGGCATAATGAGCAGCATTAAGGGCCCTAGCTGTCGATTTAATGGAATTGTATAAATATACTCACCACCCATTTTATTTGTAACATTTATTAAACACAGATACTATAGGTAATATGTTACCGCTGTGGTCGCTGAAAGTGCCAATATTATTGATTAAGGGACATTGCTTAGAACAATTTTTTGTTCTAGGTGAAATTATAGTCACTCAACATAGAAGTGCTGTGTGTAAGAAGAGTAGTGAGGTTAATGGTGAGAGATATAATAGGAAGGGGAAGAGGGTGATCTTCCTGTTTGATTACATTCTTAGCTAAATGCATGTATATATGTTTGGTGTGTTGTAGGTGTTACACATATTGTGGTTGGTACAAGTCACTTTGAAGAAAACCTCTGAGTAGACCCAGGAAGCCTTAGGCCAACCTAAGATAATTACAAATGCTGATTCCCTAGATGAAACAGCATGGAGTAAATAAATGAGCTCCTAGGTGCTACAAAATGGGCAGCTTCTCACCAGCAGGCCAATGGCATTTAACATGCATTTTTCTGAAACTCTGTCAATACAAAGTATGAGTGCTGAAAGAAGCCTCAAAAGTCTTGGAGCAGCCTTTGGTTTCTAATCTTCCCCAATCGAGAAGAGAACAGAAGGCGTGTTGACTACAAATGACCACCTCTGACGTTTTCCAATAAAATAGAAATTCTCATGAGACCATGCACAGTCCGTGTTAGCCACCCAACCCTCCATCAACTGTTTCTAACAGCACGACCGCTGCTGGCTGAAGATCTCTGGGTGACAGACCACTCTGAACCCAGCAGCGACACCAAGTAAAAACTGTAGTAACACTGCTGCGCCTGATAAACTCAAATGAACACAACTCCAAATATCATGCCACAACCATATCAGTGGCACTGCTGTGTTAAGAATGATTCTCACCCAAATACGAAACCGCAAGCAGTGGTCCTGTCATCTGAGACAAACTAGTGATGAACAGGTTAAAGAGTGGCTGGCAAATTGTGCATAGCAACAAATGTACTATCGTCTGAATATACAGATTTACACAAATTCACAGAAAATCGAGATGTTCCTAACAGAGTGGTCAGTGAGCATACATATATCAAACATAAGGAATGAAAATAAACTGAAAAAATATCACTTATGTCTGTAGATTTATTTATTTTGCCGATTTATTATAGAAATGGATATAAATTCACACCTAGGATGTATCAGACACATAGCTGCACTTGGGTGTATCAGACACATCACTTGGGTGTATCAGACACATAGCTGCACTTGGGTGTATCAGACACATCAGCCGTTCCATTTAGTACAAAGGGATGCGTGTTCTAAATACAACTGAAATAGCCACAGAGACATGATGAGGCACGACTTGGCCTTCTGCTGTCAATCAAGCACTCGGGATTATATCCATACCATCTAACAGATTGTCTCTGCTTCATTATTTACTTTAATCTGGGTATACATGAATAAATACTTGGCTGAGGGCTGAACATGTATTACTCAAGCTACTCTTGAAGTGTTAAGGTTTTTTTCTCTCTAAAAGTCTCTTTCTAATGCACTATTCTTTGAAATGCCAGATTCCGGTTGAGCTTAAATGTGAAAAGCAAAAGGGTGGTAACCTGTGTCTCTAGGGTCCTCCCTTTTGGGAAGCAGCGGTGGGATATCAGCCAGTGTCAGCAAGGTTCAGGAGCATTCCTCCAAAAAAGAAGTAATCCTCTGATCCAAATATTCCTTTAATGCCCAGTATGGTTAATTTACACTTCGTTTAACAAATAGACTAAAGACAGAAGTGACAGCAAAGTTGTAAAAGACCCTGATTTAGGCACGCCCAATAGGTCTCAAAGCAAGAAAGAAGGGGGGGGTGTTCAATCTCATTCATTCCTCGTTCTTTTTAACATATGAAGGAAACTGTGATGGGAAGATATGAAGGGAGCAACAGAAAAGCTAAAGCTCGGATGTAAATCAGGTTTGTAGGCTAATCTACCATCACGATTCCGATTTTCTGACGCCTGCAACTATCTTACACTCGGCCTAATTCCCGCGGCAAATTCATGCTACATAATTAATCTTAAGGGGGTTAATATTCAATTATAGAGCCTATCTACTATGCCCATCTACTTCTCCTTTATAGTCTAGCACGCATAAAACTTATTTTTTTCAAGCAAACCATCAAGCAGTTTGGGACGGGGTATGAATGACTTCTTTGTAATGTAGCTATCTGGACTAAATGCTCATCTTGGGGTTTATAAAAGTGTTTACATCCTTGTTATGCAACCACCAGCCTGGGACTCTCAGCGCCAAATAACACGCCATCTCCAGACCCAGGTCGTGAAATAATACAAAAAATAAGCATTTATTTAAAGAAAATCTCTCTCAAACTGTTAGATAACTATAAACGATTTCACAGGCTACTGTTCAGAAACTCACGGGTACAAAAAAAGAAAGAAATTAATTTTTTGTGGGGTTTTTTTTGCTCACTGTTCAGTTTTATAATGACCCGTTTGGATGATGGACAGAGTAACGTGGACTTGTTTCTAGTCGCTAAACTGGTGGACGGTGGGACACGTTTAAGTTTAAGCCCTCCTCAGTTTATAGTGACTAGTCCAGTTGTGTTTCCTACCTCAGAAGCGCCGTGTCTCCTTGCCTGCTCACCACACTTTCGCTCGACGCGTAGTCCACAGTTTGTCCTGCGGGCAAGCACGACGGCAGAAAGCAGCAAAGACCGAGAATTATAGCGGTGAGCCACTGACCGGAGACACACGCGTCCTGCACCGCAACCATAATGTCCATCACCGCCAAACTTAGTGTTTTCCACGTTATCAAAAATTTTTTTTAAAGGCTTGTCAAAAAATAAAAATATTAATCCCGCTCTTCCGTACTTTAAAACCAAGAGAAACGTCGTCCCGTGTAGTTTCCCGGGTTTGTTTTGGTCTTATTGTGCGAGGAGGTGTGCGTTACTCTCCAGTGGCTCGCACACCATCTAGTGCAGAGATGTAAAATGGGAGCAGACCGAGCGGCACACAACCCCCAGGCTCTGATCCTGTTGCCATGCGGCCGTTTCCCAGGCAACCTGTTCCCTGTAGCTCGTGATGGAGCGAGTTAACCCTTTGAGGAGCGGATCGGGGGCGCCGAGCGTTATTATTAGTTACTGGTTTTCAACGCGACGCTACAAATCGGAAGTGCGTGGCACGTACGTCATGACGTCATTACGAGGGGAGGTTGGGGGGGATGCTGCGGGGGTTTCGAGAGTGGCGGGCTCGTCCTCGCCACGAGGTGTGGTGTGCTTGGGCGGTTTACCTGGTGTTGTGGCCCCACGTCCCCACACGTTCCAGCCAGATATACATGTTTGATTTAGATTACTAGCGGAGAAAAGGAGCAAATGTCCTCAAGTTGCCATTTGGAGTAAACAGAGCTGTTTAGCTAAGCTAGCTATTTCTGGAAATATTTATTTCATCACAACAGGTAAAGAATTGACCTGGCTGGTTAGATATTTTCTATAGTTTTGATTAGATCAACAATGGGGTCACTCACTTGAGCTAATAAACTAAATTGGATCCATGGTATCAACATAGTATTTCTCAACACTGCACTATAACCAAAGTTCTATAGCTAATGTAGGCACATTCAACCATAAAATTCAATTTAGCATATTTTTACCTAATTTTACCATAGAATAAAACAGGGTTTGCCATGTGAACTTGAGAGAGTGGGATACCCAATTGGTGAATCACATAAGGAATCCAACCGTTCCACTGTTGCCAACCCTGCACTCCAGCCATGAGAAGAGCTTTTATAAACCAACTGAACTGGAAAACATAAATCTTATATTAATAATTTAGCTACCTTCCGCTAGTTTTAACCAACAACAACTTCAATACACTTCCTGCAGTCCAACACCCTCCTGCCAAAACTTTCTCCAAATCCTTCACTCCAAGACATGGGATACGTCTTTTCCTACGTTCATGCATGAAAACAATTAGAAGCAATGTCTCCTTGTAAAGGCGGTTGCTATTACAACCAGACTGTTGCTGAGGCCAGATCAATCACAGAAGCTTTATTTTTACAGACACTAACTACTGAGTGTACCTACCAGATAATTCAGTTCTCTTTCCATCATAAACTATTTGCTAATTAGACAACAAAACAATGCATTGCTTTTCTTGTACTTTCTTCCCAAAACTTGTGAACAGTATCTGTGATTTTTAAACACTGCTCTTATATAGGTGTAAATCTTAATTGGATACCCATTCTTGGTGTTTGCATCATCTTAAATAATGAGGGAATATGTAAACAGTAGAGAAGTTTTAGGCTTAAACTGAAATTGAACTCACCAAAGTTAAAATGAACTCAGTTTGCACATTATTATACAGCACGATATGTTTCTGGAATTTCACTCTGCAATACCTGCATGCAATCATTCATACACTCATAGGGCATTCATTGCTCCAGTGCAGCTGACAATCTAATTACCGTAGGACCAAGACTGAATAACCATTATCAGATACTACCTTAATATTAATCACTGTATGAAACAGTGTTATGTGAGGAAGAAGACCTGGTTAAAATGTACTAGAACATTCATGTAGTATGCTGCAGGCTTATTTATTTGATTTGACATGAAAAAATGGGTATTTGAATTGGTGTATCTACACAGGTTATTGTGGTGTATCTCTACTCCAGTTATTGTCCTGGAGATGTATCCTGCAAAAAAAAAAAACATCTGTTTCAGTTATCTGAGGCTGTAATTGTCAGATTACAGTGACAATTTAGTTTTCTAACTTTTTACAGTTTTGTGTTTACCCAACATATGCTTTAGCAAGTGCAGCAGCATGAAGACATGATCCTTTTGGCTGTGTGACTTAGTGAATAAATCAGTGAAAAGGTTTTATAAGAATGGAACATTGTGTTTTTGTTGAATGTCTTACTCTTAACTGGAAAGGACTGTGGTTGTAATTGTTTGATAGTCATTAGTGTTAATGGCTGCCAATATCTTTTCTCCCCTTTTGATATTTTAACTCGGCTTGCATAGACAGCCGTTCAATTACTGCACCGGCAGCTAGTCATTAGTGTACTGCACAGTATATTCAGGTCAGAGTTAAATAAATAATAAATAAGGTTTTTCCCTGTCAGAACCATAAGCGTCCTGATTAAAACGTATGTCTCTGGAATCTAATTCCCATAAAAGTATTTTGTAACCATCAGTTTTCAAACTTGCAATGTGGTTCTGATTCTGCACCTGCTACTAATGACTTTGTCAATGGAGTGGACTTTGAATAGCTCTCAACCTACTTGTCCATGCATGAAGGTGGCAACAATTGGAGTTTCTTCCTGTTCTTAACACTGCACCATTAAACCGTGCTTTTAATATTTAATATAGAACATTGTGTCTCTTGATGCAGCGGCCGCTCTGGGATCGCGCTGCTTTACACCGAGGCCCCAGAGGAATGAAAGTTCGTTACCTTGTACTTGTACAATGTCTAATGACAATAAAGTTCTACTACTACTACTACTACTACTATAGAACATCTCCAGAAAAATCACCAAAAAAAGACAACTTGCAGTCTTTTAGAGTACAGCATGAGTTTTACAAAACCTGTATAATCGAGAGAATACATTTCCATTTGAAGGATAATACTCAACATTCTTTTCATGCAGAATGCACTCAGTAATAATGATTCGGCTGCATTTCCTACTAAAATGAATAATTATCTAAATAAAAAGATTTAATCCCAGTCTTAAAGGTGGTGCCAAATACTAGCAAGGAAGCTTGTTAAAAAACCCAGTATTGCCACTTTTCCAGTACCCATCATTTTTATGCAGGAGTATTTCAAACTTGTTCAATATTTAGGACATTTTAAGATGTTGCCTACAACAGTTTTTAAGGTACATGTTCTATACCTACTATTTGAGATTTATGTTGATCTTTTAAAAAAATTCCACAGATAAATGAAGTTACATTTTTAGGTAACTATCTCTGGATGCGAAAGGAATGACATTAATTGTCTAGTAGTAGTAAGTAGTGGTGACTGGACATGCAGTAGAATCGTGAAGACCCTTTACTTCACATCCAAAGGGCTTCAGTGGTTCACTTGAGTGGCTGGACCTTTGTGGGTAATTAACACCTATAAACTAGCAAAATTCTTTTAAGCTCACAAGATAGCTGCTGGTGTTAATCTGTGCAAAATTAATTCTATGTTGCCTAGGTAAATATAGCCTATAATTGTAAATAGCTTTTAAGTGTGTTTTCTATTCTGTTAACCTAAGAAGCTTCCCTTTTGAATCAGTTGTTTACTCCTTTTAAAATGTGCACACTTGTCTTTTAAGAATCGCTGCATCTTAACCTGAACAGATCTCCATAAATTGAGCTGTACACTTCAAGAGAAACTTGTGGTTTTTTACCTTTCACCATCGTGCAAGTCTGTTCCCCTTTTCATGCCCTTAGTATATTATGTTGCTCTCATCTTGTGGCTTCTTGGTATGTTGCTGGGCTTGACATGCACAAGAATGCAATGTTTGTAAAAATATTCCTGAGTTTCCTGGACACTCCAGCCACACGGGGGATAACTGTTTGTTCTGTCCTCTTTTCTTCTGTGAGTCTCTTCCTGTGAGTCTGATACTCCTACTGGACATTTTTGCTGCTTTGACAGTCTGGATACCTGCAAGCTTTTAGTGTTCCTGTGAGATGTTTGTGTTTCTTCATGTTGGTTGGTACAGTCTGAGCACCTTGGTGTGGAGTTCTTTTTCCTTCTAGCTTGTAGTCCAGTGGGTTATAGGAATCAAATAGTAAATACTAATCGATAGGAGATTTCCTATAGACTTCAATATTGATGTTTCGACTCTTATTTATGTACAGTGCAAGCTCCAAAAAAGACATTTTGTTGTCTTCTTTATTTTCTAATATGATCTTGACATAGCTGCACACAAAGCTAAAGTTTTCAGGTGAAGTGTTTGTGTAACTGTATTCCTGTCTGTAGTAGGATACACAGGATGCTACTGTATGTCAACCGTTACTTCCTCTCGGTTGTCCCTGTAGTTGGTGTGCACATAACTACAGCATCACACTCAGAGTTCTGGATGTGGTGTACCATAGTGGTTACTAAGAGATCTAGCATATCACCCAGTTCCTGTTGCCCATAATCAACCTGATGGGGGGTCCTTCCTTGTACGTGTCACGAGGCCTCCACAGCTTAAATACAGCAATACAAATGATATGAATCACAGTTTTTGTCCTGAGGTTTTCTGACAAGGGTCTGTGACCCTTTCCTTGTAGCTGGTGGATCCCTCATATATATTGGCATCACTACATATCATGGTCACTTTGTATGAATTGTCTCATGTATAAACTAGAACAGTGTACCTCTTTTTATTCTTTTGACGAAACAAGAATGTCGCGAGATGCCAGAGTCCTGATCTCTTGCGTAATAAATCTGAGAGTAAGAGCTGTTGTACTGACTAAGGCAGTAGATACTTTCAGAAGGAAATTAAGAGTTCCATTTATCTTTCAATATGTTGTTATTACAAATAGCAAATTATGTAATAAGATCCTTGCTTGCAAGTTGTGTCAGTCTCGTTGGGCATGTTAAGTGAATTCAGCCATCTAATTATTGCAGTAGGTAATTGATTTATAGGTTGGATGTAGTTCCTGAATGTCAACATTGCCAGGAATTCAAACATTGTGAATTTCAAAATTTTGTAATTTGTAATTAATTTGTTTGTAATAAATTTATTTCAATGTTAAACTCCTTTTCCATTATGTTTATCTGAGATTGTGTCCACTCTCTGTATTTTACACTTCAGAAAACTACTAAAATGTCAGAAGGTAAAGGACTTTTAATAAATGAATACTGGATGAATTTTATTTTGTAAAAAAAAAAATTGTGGACTAATGCAGAAATCATGAACATCTTAGTATGACAAGTTAGTATGAGTTCTACATTTAATATATGAAAGAAATCAAAAAATTATCACTACACATGTACAAATGTGTCTTTTTGTCATAACTATAGCGAATTTCTATTTTGACAATTTACACTATATGGCCAAAGCTATGGACACCTGAGCATGACACCATCACATTAACATGGACCTATCCCCTTCTCCCCATTTGTGTAGCTATACCTGCCTTTACTCTTCTGGCAATGTTTTCCACATGATTCTGGTGTCTATGGGAATCTGTTCTCATTCAATGAGAAGAGTATTGAGATCAGGCAGCGACGTTGGACAAGGAAGCATGGTTGCCATTCCTGTTCACCCCAAAGGTGTTCAGTGGGGTCTTGCTCAGGGATCTAAGTCACTGGATGTCCACACCAAGCTCATCACACCATGTGTTGATGAAACTTGTTTTGTGTGCAGGGCCTTGGTCATGCTGAAACAGGCAAATATTTTCCTCAAACAGTTGCCACAAACTGTGAGGCAAAGAATTGTCATTAACATTACCCTTCAGTGGAGCTACGGGTTCTAGCTCAACCATGGAAACAGTCACAGACCATTATCCTAACAACACCAACAAACTTTATGATTGGTCATTTGCCTTCTGGTGGATAGTGATCTTCTGGTGTCTGCCAAACCCAGATTTGCCCATCAGACTGTGAGATAGTGAAGCATGATTCATCACTTCGGAGTCCAGCATGCTTTACACCACTCCTGCCAGCACTCAGGTGTTGTGCATAGTGTCTAAGGCTTGTCTGCTTGTCTAGACCATGGAAACCCATATCATCAAGCTCCTGATGCACAGTTCTTTTGCTGATGTTGCTTCCAGTGGTAGTTTGGCACTCTAGTGACTGATGCAACAGAGGATATGTGATTATTATGCAATACCCACTTCAGCAGTCTGCAGTCCTGCACTGCGAGTTTGTGTGGTCTGCTACTTCACAGCTAAGCCGATGTGGTACTAAATACTTTCATTGCAGAAAAAATAGCACTTACAGTTGACCAGGGCATATCTGGCAGGGCAGAAATTTCACAAACTGACTTGTGGCAAAGGTTTAAACATTGCATATTGACTCTGTAGGGGGTTATGTGGTTTCTGTTTAAGTGCCTCTCTAAAAGCTTAGTTAACTGTATCAGTCAACAGAGATGTTGTTGCTCCTAGAGGCTTTCATTTCTAAATAATAGCACTTACAGTTGACTGGGGCATATCTGACAGTGCAGGAATTTCACGAACTGACTTGTTGAAAAGATTTAAATGTTGTAGTGTTTCATATACATGAGTGGTATAAATAAGAGGGTTCTCTTCAGTCCCTAAACTCTTCAGTACGACCCATTATACTGCCCATGTGTGTCTATGGGAATTGCATGGCTTGTTATACATTAAAATTTGAACAAAATAATTAGGAGAGGTGCCTACATACTTTTGGCCACATAAGTGTATAGCTTAGTTTGATCCTGCAGCTATGCAAGAAAAAAATTATGATAAATCACTGGACTTAATATTTTCTTTCAGTTAATTTTTTCATTCTTTTCTTTTCCTTTTAACAATTTTGCCAACTTAAACTACTTTTGAGCAGAAAATGTAATTACTTTGGGAAGAGCTCTGATATTTACTTAGAGGAAGAAGATGAATTTTGTTCACTTTCAAATACTTGATTTATATCTTCAATTAATCTCAAGTTTCAAGAGCGACCTTTAAAATATTTTAAACAGTGATAAACAGGGTCATTAGAGATAACCTTCCTTTAAACATGGCATGTTGACGCTGAAGGGGTGTAAGGACTTTCTGTTGAAATGCACATTTGAAGCCACTAGTCAACTAAAATTCCATAAAATGCATTCACCAAAGTGTAGAAGGATATTAACTGAAATTGATAATCTGTTAAAAAGTCAGTTAAAAAGATTTTAGACACACTGCTTTAAATGACTTAAAGTCTATGTTCTCCTAATTAGTTAAGTCTAATCACAGCATGACACATTTGGGAGCCTTGTCATAAGCGCTTGCAATATGTGAATGAGGTGTGTCAGTTTTGTGCCATATGTATATATACTAATATATTTGTCATTCTGGTGTCTACTGTTTGAAATAACATTCATTTTTCTGGCTGAGTACAGACTGAGTGAGGTATTCAGGGAACGTCTTACACTTAGTTTGCACATTCCAGTTGGCTTAATAGACCTCTTCCATATGAGGAGACTCTTTATTGCACCAAATTAAACTTCTGTACTGTGCTTAATACACTCATACCAGTACAGCAGCTCACACCATACCACCACCACGTTTATGTCCCTGCTGCATTGACAATGGTCTGACCCCCTCCCCCCACAGTGAGAAACTGACCAGTAACGAATGGCAAAGGCAGTGGCTGGGAATGTATTTATTTATTTTTTGGGTTACAGTTTGTAATTGTACTCCTGTGATGTAAACGATGCTCCTCTGAGATAGATGTGCATAATAAAGTGACTCTCTATTTAGAGTAGGTGTGACTTTGGTGTTCCAATAAAGTGGATAGCAAATATATTTTGTAAGAAAAACAACACATGACAAAATTCATTTATCTGAATAATTAAGACAATGGTGATGACAGCCATTAACACAGACTGTAGATGGTAATATTTATAGTAAATCTCTGAACTTACCCAGATGCCTTTATGCCCAAGGATGCAGCAGTTCTGCAGGTTCCGGCAGGTTCCGGCAGGTTCCGGCAGTGTTCCAGTGGAAACGTCCTTCCATACATCATCCTCCCCTCCCACAGAGATCGGACGAGCCACATTCAACAACGGTTTAAGACACACAGACGTAATTGTGTTTGACCCTGGATTTCTACATTTTTCATTTCATAACTCCTCATTTTACAATCACAGATATTACACCTCTGGTATATCCTCACTTTGGGATTTTCACAGAAAGAGTAATATCCCTCAGCGCATTTATTGCATGTGGATGAGAAGGAAACTTTTACAATACCAGAATTTTCCTCTTCCTCGCAACATGGGCCCAAGGGAATCTTTTAACAGGAAATAGACAGCGTCCCACTGAAAGGAACGCTGAAGAGAATGACCTTCACATGCCAAACTGGAAGTTAATTTTACATCTCATTTAAAGCTAGCTATCAGAGAGGAGACCTTTGCCCCACACCTGCTGCTGGGCAAGAGTGGGACTCCCAGTACAGGGTTTAATCTATTGGACCCCTCTCATACAGAGCGTCAGGCCACCCACGGTTCTGCAAGAACCATCTCACCCGCACCATCTCTAGCACACCACTGAATAACAATCTGAATGCACACCTATTTCTGTATAAGCTAATATAATACTGAAACACACAATCCTGAAATATTATGCAGTTTGGCATTGCACGGGCATATGGCCCTGAGGCATTTTTCATTGCGCACCTGAGTGATCAAACCTTTGGTGCATATTAATGGCTTGATATGCATGAAGTTGTCGGTTTCCCAGAGCTGGTGTCCAAGGGAGATATAGGAATTCTTTTAATTAGATGCAGTTTTTAAAGTTCAGAAAAGTTGTAAAATCAATATGTTTTTGTAGTCATGATGACCTTCACACTCCAGAAAAAAAAAAACTGTTTCTCCTTCTGGCAATTTGTTTTGGATACAAACTCAGGATGCAGACACTGCCGAATAACTACATCAGATCAATATCTTACTGTAAAGTTTTGTTCTAAATTTTAATACTACCTGCAGATTAATTTCAGGAGACAAAAGCTCAACATTGTTTACCTGTGCTCTGGTAACACGTTGGACTAATGCCAAACATGTGCTTTCTTTACTTATAAACAACTAACCCTCATAGAATTAGTCTCTCCTCAGGTCAGTGCTCTCTCTCTTACAGCTATACAGTAGCTAGGACCAAAGCAAAGCTCCTGCCATAAGGATTTGTAACAGTGGCTGTCGGAGGACTCATTAAAACGAAGGAGCATACATCTGCGCTCTGCCAGTCGTTGGGGAAATGGCCGACACTGTTTGGCCTCTTCCCCGCTCAGTGGTGTGACGGGTAAATAAACCCTGTGAGGGAGTGGGAAGCATCTTATTCAACCCAGAATTGGCTAGATTGTGATATTCAGAGGGAGATAATGAGAAGTGATGGGGCAAGGTAGACAGTCCAGATAAAAGGCCTCCAGGCATGCTGAATGCTCTTTAAAGGTGGCTGCTCTCGAGATTCATACCGCAGCTTCTAGAGGGCTCTTTACCCATAAGGGAGGGGTGGGCGGGGGCGGGGGGGGGGGGGGGGGGCAGTTCCCCTTACGTTTCCCCTTCCACACAAGCTTGACCCCTGCTTTCATTTGTAGCTACTGACACTTCCACAAGACACAGAGAAGCAGAGGCAATGGAGATGGCCATGTCTGGGCGGAGAGACATCACGTCAATACTAATGTGGGGGTGGTCAGGGTGTAAAATATCCCCAATATCTAAAGTGAAATCTAAGTGGGCTATAGAACAATTGTGCTTGTATAACAAAGAGGGACTTCAGTGATTGATTAGTTTAATTCAGTTTGATACACATCTCACATTTATCTATTAAATGTTCTTGGAGAGACTTATTCTTTTTGGATAAGTCTGCAATGACATTTTTTCAAATACTTTGCAGACAGCAGTGACAGCTGTGGTGCTAAACCAATTAAACTAAAACCAATTCACTAAACCAATTCAAGTAAGTAGAATGCATATATGTATATACACTATAATAATTATTATATTATCTTTGTTCAACACAGACATGACAAAAAATTATATATATTTATAAAAAATTATTTTTTGACATGAATGTATTGAAAAAAGAAAAAGCTCCTTTCGGTCTGATTGTTCTTGTAGACTAAGATACCTATTTCTGTCACTATCACAGTCTTCCTTCTGCTGGTGAATACTTTACATAGTGTAGAACAAACACTGATTAAACAGCATGGATCATTCAAAAGGAGATGCTGAAGGAAATTCAACTCTTACATAGTTATTTAATGGCCATTACAGACACATTACAGACACAACTCAGTTTTAAGGTAAAACATGAAGATCTGAATTAAGATCATATGCCTACCATATCTTCTTCTATAACACTCCTTATGGGATGCTATCAAGATGCGTTTGTTGATATTTAATAACAAATTACACTCTGTGGCCACAAAGCTGCTTTCCTGCATACCTGACACCCTCCTTCCAACGAAGCCCAACCACGTCACAAGCAAACCACCCTTTGATTTGCCGACTGTTGGGAGGGAAAACTGAGCAGATGGACAGAACAGTGGGGGGTTGGGTGGACCTAGGATCATATAGAGGAACCCCTGGACCGCCAGTGGAAAGTGACCATGTACAATAATCCATCATTGTCTCTCTTCCTTCACTCTCCAACCAAGCCTGGCACTCCGGATCAAGACCACTGCAGGGCAGGACTGTGTGTTTCTGCACGTGTGCCTTTTGTCTGTGTTTATGTAGCAGATGTGTGTGGCATGCAGGGTGCATTCATAGTAAAGGAAGATAATTCATGGTTACATATAAATTTTACTAATTACTCTCCTGTTAGTCTGTTATGTTAGTCTGTTGGTCACCAAACATACACACAGATGCGCACACACACACACACGCACACACACACACACATATGTATAATGGCCCCACAAGAACTGTAGGCACCCAGTCAGTGTGGGCCCCCCCTGTGCCATGAACGTGGGTGCAAAGTACAATTTAAATCCAATTTTCTGTGCTGTGTGTGCTGATTTCAACCTTAACACTTCTAGCCCTTAATTATCTTGTTTCTGTAATAGCTCTAAATGACCACAGGCTTGTACAATAACTATGTAAAAAGATCTAAACATAGTTCAGTTTCCTTTCTGCTTGCTGCTGTTCACTTGAATGTCTGTGTGAAGAAAATGACTGAGGAGATGACTACTTCGATTTTTGTTCTCATTCAAGAGTTCATTGTATCATACAGTGAAAGAAATAGAGGTCATTCCCAAAAAGCTGGTTTCACAGACCAAGTAATTGTCTTGGACCCTTGAAAGAAGCATTGTACAAAACACAAGGAGTGTTTTGTCTGGTGACGCTGACACTCAGCAAAAGCAGGTGAATTACAATAGAGTGAACATACTTTCTTGACACTGTATAACATGTGCCTCATATTTCCGTCCCTTAGGTGTAAAATCATTTTATAAATTCATGCTGCTCTGTGAATGGGTGCTAATGTTATTCTTCGTAGAGTGTAGCATAACTAAGCAAGAATATATTCAAAATCATCTTTAGAATGTTATTTATGAGTTTCGTTGATAAATTAGCGAAGGAAAGGTGCCTTGTTTGTGCAGGTATTAGGTCATCGGGGCAGGTATTTGTTTGTGTAGTCTGAACATGAAGGGTCAGGTCCATGTGTGACTTCACCCGAGACTTTGACTCCTTTCATTGTTGCGAACCTTGATGAACTGTGACGTTTCCATGGCAACAACACTTCACAAATTGGAGGATCACCCTGTGCAGAAACGGGGCGGCAGTAGAGATTTCATGCACAGGATCACTCCCTTGATATTCACTAAAGTGACTCCTGTAAAACACCGCCACACCACGCAATCCAAATGAACACAGCCCAGTGCGTTCAGAAACACACCGAGCCTCGGATTTGGACTACTGATTTTCTTTTCCTCACTGTCGTATGAAATATGAACTTAATAATGGTATATGGAATCCCTTGTATAAGGAGTGTTTGCTTATTATTACAGCTGACCATTACAGCATATGCTCTAGACAATGTGTAGTGACAGTATCATTTGGCATGATTCTGTTATCTAAACAAATGGATCATCAATGAATGGGAATAGGATTTTTAGGTCAGGGTGCACATTATAGATTATACATCACTGTCATTCTCTGACCCAGCACAGACTATTCATAGTAAGACTACTTTTTTCTATCAGTTTCTAAACTCCAGATCAAGGATCAAATGATGCAACCACGCTGTCACAGTGCTGGAGGGGAGGAAATGTCACTGATCATATATGGCTCTGTAGTGAATTATTCAGAAGGGTAAAAATAGAAAGTGTGAAACCTCCGATTGAGAGTTAGATGGGCCCGACTACGAGAAAGCCTGGCGTAGCATTGCCCCCTAGTGGCTGAGTTAGTTAATACAGTCCGTTTGTATGTGAATTTTACTTTTAGATCATTTGAATAAGCAAGAGATTTTTTTTCTAAATATTTAATTGCTAGCCTGTTGGAAATTAATATTATAGTGATCAAAGACAGTTATAAACAGTATGAAACGTTTTCCAAGATATTAAAAAAACAAGTTTGAATATAACTGTACAATTTAGCAGATATGCAAGGTGAGAGACAACTTAATCTGTTATATACAAGTATATATGAGTCCAGGTTTCTTAAATATTACAGAATGTCATGACTGAAAAACAATAGGAAAAATGGCACTATGGTGCAGTTATTTATAAAGGATAATGTTTATTTTTCTTTAATAAACTGTACAAAAAATGCAGTGATTATTTTTAAAGTGTCTTGCTCCAGCTTCATATCTCAAATGAGAAACATCCATCACTAAACAGCTGAGATGCATGATGGATGGCACATTAGAGGCGTTATCCTGTCTTACACAGAGGGCATGTCTGTTTAATCTACTGTAAGGGAGATTAAGATGGAGACCAAGTTTTAATAACAACCTCCATCAGTCCTCCAAGTAATCTATTATTCAACACGTAGCATTACAGGAGAACTTGGTGACACCATTTTTATGGCTGTGTATGTGTGTTATTGCCTTTCATTAAGCCAGTCACCTTTATGACAATGTTACACTTCATTTATTATAATTCATTCTTAATAATCCTGACAATGAGAGGTTATACTTTGATTAGAGGCATCAAATCAACCTTCAGCTCTTCCTTGAAGTCAGAGTAACTCACATTAATCTGTGTTTGTTTGTTCTGTGTGTGCAAAGTATGCAGTTTGTTGCATGGGGCTTTGAATTTAAATTATATTCAAGTCAGTCATACACCATATAGTGTTTGTTCATCATCTACTCCACATCAAACCAGAAAGACATGCTGGACTCACCCTTTACACAGCATGTTCAAGAGTTGAAGTGCAACAATGTGTGTGTGTGTGTGTGTGTGTGTGTGCTTTATTTGGGAGTTTAACTGACTTTGTTTCACAAGCAATCATTTAAAGCATTTATTTGTTATGTGCACAAGACACCAGACAAACGATGGGCTTGATTTGTTCTCACAGTAAAGGTACAAGATTCCCAACTTCACTGGGAAAATTTGGAGTTGGGTTGAATTGTGCACCAGTGAGGTTGTTGTATTAAAGCGTGAAGTGAAACAAGCAGGAGGCAGATTAAAAAAAGCAAGATTTATTAAGGGCAAATCCACGATCGTCGTTATTATAGTTCAAAGTCAGTTTACCAATTTTCAGAGTATTAAATGACATGTTAAACAGAAAACAATGAAGAACAAGCGTTAAAAGATCACCACTGAGACGCACACATAGGCACACAAAGACCTGCAAGCTAGAACTGAACTTGATGTTTTAAATACACAGACTAACAAGGAAACAAACTAGAAACAGGTGAGTAAAATGACGAGGAGCAGAGAACTGAACTAGGAGGCATGAAAAGTGAAACCAAAACAACAACAGCACATGACGAAAACAATGACATGACTGACAGCTGGGGGAGGAGGCATACAGGACAAACTGTACAAAAGTGCTGTAGTCTTTACACGGTTCATTTGATGAGTGTAAAACAGTTTTTTTTTTTTTTGTTTGTTTGCTATTCAAACCTCAGTTGCATCATTTGAAATCCATGATGATGGAGCACAGAGTGAAAGACAACCAACTAAACAAAAAAAGTTATTTTCCAGTTCTGCAACTCGGTATATTTTCAAACTTTTTTTGTCCTCTCTGAAAGTTTCTTTTTGGTTTTTAGTTACTGTGGTAAAACATGCTGCCTTTTAAAGGCAGACATGGCAGAATTTTACCTTAATGTCATGCAACTTCAAAAATTATGGGTATAGGTAAAAGTATAGATATGAGTATCGATATGAGTACAGATACGAGTATAAATATATGGGCAGGGCATCATATGACCATGCTCCAATTAAGTGCTCCAAATAAGTGCACGTTCTATGGACATTTCTTCTAAACTGTAGTTTGTTTTTAAAAGAACAGTACAACTGTATAACAAACCATCTGTGTGAGAATTATCAGAATTACCTGAATTATGTTTCATGTACATTATCATTTGAAGGGGAGTTAATTTACTAAGCACC
This sequence comes from Brachyhypopomus gauderio, assembly GCF_052324685.1. Taxonomy (NCBI): domain Eukaryota; kingdom Metazoa; phylum Chordata; class Actinopteri; order Gymnotiformes; family Hypopomidae; genus Brachyhypopomus; species Brachyhypopomus gauderio. The sequence goes on from NC_135218.1 coordinate 14,109,380, forward strand.
TTTAATCTCACTCAATGACTAGGTGAAATTTTCCAACTTTTAAATATAATTTATTTTAATATATAATATATAATATATTTTATAATATAATATATTTTAATCAGGTCTTATCTGTAGGTAGAGATGAAGAGGGAAGTCATGTGGGATGGGATGAAATCATACACGAACTGCTAGAGAGGAAGGAGAGGTAGAGGTGTTTTTTTCCACTCACTACACCAGAATTCTTCAGGATTTTTAATTACACTTTATATTAAAAGCATATCCACAGGTTTGTGAAAAGCTTTCTTTCGTTTCTATGCAGTAGAATACATCCTGCTACTGTATCTCATAGAATCTTCCAGCAACTCATATAGAGAAAATGAGAAAGTGAGTTTCCTACCCCCTTGTTACAGCCTCCTCCGAGTGAGAACTGAAACCTAGGAGATTCACACATAATTACCTTGGTTTCTCTCCGTTATTTTGTTTAGCATTACAAGATGCTATCAGTCAGGATGTTGAAAAAGAAACCGAGAGCACAATGAAGAGAGATCCTATTTCATCAAGTCAGAGATGCCCAGCTGAGCATTTTCAATAAGTGCATGGAAGAGTCCCTTGATGCAGTAGGCATTTATACAAAAAAGCTGCAGAATTCTTTATTACAAAAGCTGTCAGGGCTCCTGTTTATGTTGAATCTTGCGCTTTTTCACTGGATCTATGATAAATTATGGACAACTATCAATCAACAAACAACAAACGTGGTTTAAGAGTGTTAAGACACAACACATTACATCTAAACACTTCCTGCTTTATAAGCACTCGTGGCAGGGCTCAGAACACAGCCGTGATGGTCCGCTACTAAGCCTTCGGGAAGAGCTCCACAGACAATGCCAACACAGGACAGCCTTGCTATATTGGCATGGAGACAATGGTGGGCAGTTGTCCTATGGGCGGTGGGTTGTACTTTTCAACTCGCATAAGCCGACGCAGTATGTCATCCCTGTCCCTGGGCCAGCTGAAGATGTGTGTGTTCTGGAGCCAGGAGGGCACGTGGCACTGGTGACGACAGAGGGTCTGTTAGATCAACACTGAAAACTGATCATTAACACAGCTAATACACTCCACGTGTCAGCAGTGAAACACACAGAAAACTCTCCTAATGATTAGAGTGGTAAGGTGAACAACTATAGCCCAGAGGAGGATTCCAGACCGATCTCTGTCCTGAGCATCTGACATCTGTTGGAGATGTGAACCTTTTCTCCCTTTCATCAGTAGCTGATAGCAGAAATACACGTGATCTAGATTCTTGTACGGTCAAGTAATCACATGTGCAGTGTACTGTACTGTTTCTTTATAAAATATTAAATAAACCTTACTTTTTTGGCCCCAGGAAACAGTACAGGAACAAATCTGAAATTCTTGCACCCATTTTGAATAAATTCATTCTGTAACTGAAATCAAAAGACAATGTATTTTTAACAGAAGCTGAGATGTTCTTTTATGTGTTTTAGAATAACCAACACATCAGGGAGAAACAGCACACCTGTCTGTGGATGTACACAGTGTTGAGTGTTTCATCATTTTCCATGTATAACGAGGCTCTGGTGACAATCTCATAGTATTTTGGACTGATGATGATAATAATCAGATAGTCTTTCTGAGAGAAAAAGATCACAGATATGAGACGTTCCAGGAGAACAGCAAACCTACTTTTCGGTTTGGTTTCAGATCAGACAAACTTAAAACCCCATTTTTGTTTTAAACCAAACTATGGCAACAATATCTTACTTCCATGCAAATGCATGTGTACTACATTTAATATGTCTGATTACAGGTTCAGGAATCATATTTCTCATATGTAAAGTGGCATCCTACACAGTAGATGATGGTTGGGTAAATTCAAGGACATAATGTTAAATACCACATATCCCACAATGCTGGCTGTACAGTGAGCAACCATGACAACGGTGTCCCAAAAGAAACCCCGTACCTCAGTAATGTACCTCTCCATGAAGTCAATCTTACTTATACTCCTGAACTGTTGTTCAAACATGTCGATCTAGAAACAAGAAGCACACTCAGGACTCTGTGGACCAGCAGAAGTCACTCAATCTAAGTTTATTTTCTTCTCTTGTAATAATTACAATTAGGACTTGAGGGCAGGAAGCCAGTCTGTGGTCAGTATTTAAGAGATGTCTAGCCAGCCTCAAAGATTCAAACTGAATTCTGCTGAACTGGAGCGCTGTGTGTTCTCATCAGAACGAGCCTCCTCTGCACACAGCAATGTTAACTCCCTCAGACTCACACTGGGAAACACAACTCTGTACACTTACGTGTGTGTAGAAGCCATTGTGTCTCAGCAGTGCCACAAAATTGATGACCTCTTTAACATGTTTATCACAGTCTGCTTCATAAGTGACAAACACTTTGCCTGTGGTAGAAGACGTTGGATGGAATACAACAGAAACCACACAATAATGCATACAAAACTGCAGTAGATTACTGTAAATTACTAATATGTGTGTGAAATTATATAGTATATATGGTGTTAGAAGAAAATGATGCAAGAATATGTACTGACTGAAAATGACAGTTAGGCTAATGTCACACACAGCTGTACAAACACTATTGCACTAAAGACATGTTCATGATCCTGTTGTACTTTATAGAAACATCAAATAAAATAAAAACACACTAAAACCAATATTAAACCAATATTAAACCAATAAAACCAATCAGCTCAGCTAACCATTCTAAGGTACAATTCCAATGGTAACTTTCATATGCCCTAAACTGTGATCTCAACACTGAAATGTAGTGCAATGCAATTTCAAAACTCCTCTGGAAGAAGGTGTTTAGAAACTGGTCAATTAGCACTTCTTAACAAATGAACGAATGAATGAATGCTACTCACGTTGCTTCAGGGAGAGAGGTGTTGTGCTTGGAACACTCTTTTGCCCAGGGTGAAATGTGTCCCTGTTATCAGAGGGGATCACACAAAACAATCAGGAAGGAAACAACACAGGCACAGAAATGTTCCACTAAGTGGTTTAATCTCCTCTTACACCAAAATCTGTTCCTGAGTGACATGTTTTTATACTCAAAACCAAAGAAAATATTACCTGTGAATAAATTCTTGATCTGACTGTTTGCTGTTCTTGGGACCTGAGAAAGACACAGAGGGATACAGAGAGAAAGTGTGTGAGATAGACAGCGAGGGAGGAGTTCAGGCTTACAGACACATCATATGCAGTATAGCTGACACCTGCCCACAGTGGGCACGTAGGACACGAACCAGAGAGCTTCCATGATTACAAAGATGATCAGATGTGGAAATCAATGACATGGACAAAAGACCATGATACCAATAAACACTAAGATATTCCACTACTTTAATCTCAAATAAAATAACAGAAATCAACTCATTCAAATAAAAAATGAATCAAGTTTTGAAATGGGAGACAGTAAACATTCAAGTGCTCAAAGAAGAAGAAAAATGTTCAGACTGAATTGTAGAAGCACACAGTAGGAGAATCAGGGGCCAAGCGCAGTGAAAGCTAAGCACAGTCTTGAAGGCCACATTTACATTTCTGTGAAGGTTCAGCAACCTCAAGAGACTTTAGAGGCAGACAGAAATTTGGCATGAAATCAGATGAAGAACTTCCTGTCCTAACTTATCAGATATTCTATACTCTGGTGCCAAAATCAGTAAATGTGCTAATTCTGTAAAGAACATCCCCTCATGTGGAGTGTCATCATGGCTCCGCAGCCTGTATGACCTCTGATACCAGCAGCCTTTTACTACCACACAGTCTTGCACACTGTTACACATACAATGTCTTCGGCATCTGGACGCAGTCCGAATAAAAGGAGACTTTGGTGGGTATTGCGCACTAACACTTGTGCCAGAGGATACAAACATTAAAATTGAAATTAAAAGAGAATAGAGAGGGCAGAAGAAACAAGAAGTAAGAACACAAAGACTGTGAAGGGTGATGTATCACAGTGTGCCGAGCTTACAAATCTGTTTAGGGTTCTGACACGCTGTTGTCAGCAATGAGACATGTACCACTGTAAACACAGTGTAAGAGCAAAGCACAACGCAGTCCACAGCCCTTACCCAACCATGGTTTATGGTTGGAGCTCTTGTGTTCATTTGCGATGCTGTAGTAATTGTATTATTGGGGTTATTTTCTTAGGTATCCGTTACCCATTTACATTACTTTAGTGTTGTTTATGACATTATTACGTTTCAGAGAAAGTCACATTATATTTCACAAATTTGAAAGGAGTTGAAAATATCTATACACCTGTGAGAGAACAAAATGAATAATTAGAAACCAAGAACTTGCCTCTACTTCCTAATTCATGCAAATGCTTTGCAGAATATTTATTTACATTTATTTACATTACCCTTAACTGAGGATAGTGAAAATAACCTGTCCAGGCACCTCACATATAAATCAAAAACACATTGTATGTGACAAGAGTCACGGCACTTACATGAAGAAGAGCTTGGAACGTGATAGGACATGGCATGTGCATTCCCCCAGTGAGAGTCACGTTGGTCCGATCCACCACATGATGGCCCATAGTAGCATGAACATGTGTCCAGGTAGAAACCATGCTGGGCTAAAGTTGTAGGGATGGAGTGCAGAGAGTGGGGTTGCTCCAAACTGCTCACACCTGGACTGTTCCTCTCCAACAAAGAAGAGGAGCGGACTTCACTCCAGTCTGTGCGGTAATCTCCCGACACTAGGCAGGACGGATTGCTGCCCCTGGAGTATCCCCCCACGAAGCTGCTGTATGAGCCGGGCTGTAGCCAGTCCTTACTGCGGGGCTCCTGGGTGCTGAAACAACCCTCCACCTGGCTGGGGAAGGGGGTCTGAGGACTGTACCCTGACGGGAGGCCCAGGGGAGGCTGGTAGGGGATGTAGCTGGACTGGCCATCACTACTTATGCTGCTGCAGGAGTCGCCATGAGCAACCATTCTGCCGTGAGACGACTTGTTCCTAGGCAACGAGCAGTCAGCTGGAGGTCCAATGCTGCTTGCTTCAGGGCCCGGCCTGGAGTGTGGGAGGGTCTCCTCAGTGTCACTTTTACTCATTCTCTTTTCTTCCTCCTCTTCGACGTTGAATGATGGAAAATTGCAGCTAAGGGATTGAGAAATGTTCCTGAGGACTGACAAAAAATAGCTTCCGCATAATCGCATCATGTAATTAAATGTCTAAAAGAAAGGTCATCCATGTAAAACATGCTTCTAGTATTGAGTTAAAGTTTCAGTTTCTTCTGAACCCCATCCCATGTGTTAACTTGATGACAATGAATTGGTGGTGTAGTAAATGGTAAAGATGTTATAAGGCTTAAAATGTTTACCAGTTGTCACAGTGAGACTACATTAGTGCATTAGCAGCAGTGCAACACTCTCTCCTAAAAATAAGCAGATCTTAATCCAGAGGGAATAAACTGACTCTACCTATGAGAAGTAAAGGAGTAGTGCAGACTCTTCAACATCGTTCTGTGGATAACAAATGGGCTGACTTCATCTCAAGGCCTTCGTGTGTACAGAGACCTACAAGTAAATACCCATATTTATACATGACATGCATATCCATATAGCTTTCTAAAATAGAGATGTAAAGTATTTAATTTTTTTTATCGCAATGAAGAATTTTGCAACACTGGTATCACATAATGCTGCAGTTAGAAAATAAACACTTTTCCTTCTTTAAACTGCGAAGCACATCGACCACACGTGTAGCATTTATTAATAAACGTTCAGTAATATGAAGATTCTCCAGAAGAGTGACCTGTTAGCACCCCAGTGGGACACAAATGAGTGTGCTGCTTTGCATAGATAAAGCCGTGTCCTTCTTTCTCTGTGCATCCTGACCAATATCGGATGTTATTGTTTGGTTTTGACGAATTAAAATTCGTCAAAAAAAATCGTTAGTTGTGTTATGTTTGTTTTTCATTTTGGTTATGCAAACTTTAGCAAACGTTGTATTTGTTACAAACTTTATATTTGTAATAATGCACACATTTTAAACTGTTTATATTAAGTGTTAATTGGCAGAAAGCATTTACAGGGCGTTAATGAAAACTGATGAGTGAGTTGGATAAGGAGGGGATTTTTCTACCAATGTTTAGCACTATTTGTCGTGTGCAATATAATTTCTACAGATTAAGCGGAATTTGCGTTTAGTACCGTGGAAACCCAACTGACTGAGATGATAGACGCAGTCACTATCACAGTTCTTTAGGGCCAGAGATCTGCTGGTACCCTGAACCCCACTCTGAATACCAGTTCCAACACCTGTAAGAACTGGGAAACACCCAGTGAAGCCGCTTTCGGACTTGAAGAGGAAAATAATCTTTACTTCTTAACTCTTTACTTCTTTATTCCCACGAAACCGTAACATTACGAATCATAATGTTTAACACAAAACCAGATAAGCCTATGTTATTTGAGAGCATGATGAAACCTGTGCGAATAAAGTCTGAATAAAATCACACTTAGACAAACGGGCAAGAAAATCTGACCAATTCACCTAGATGTCTCTAAGCAATCCGTAATGAAATCGTTTGTTTCTCTGGACTACACTTGCCCTATAACTTTACCTAAACTGGATAAAACAGTGGATAAAACTTACATTTGTTTTCCAAACGCCAAACCTTTGTGGAATAATCCACGACGACGCTTGGACCAATATTAAAGGTAAGATGTTTCGTACGAATATAGAGCAGCACGTGTCGGCCTCGTCAAGTTTCACTAACTCAGTTCAGTCGGTCCGCCTACTTTCTCAAGCAGAAAGTCCCCAAGCACTGGTGACTGTACATGTACGTAGAAACCGGAGTTTTTCCACACTGTAGTTGAATGCATTATCTTCCTTTTTTGTTCCGGATGTAAATTTACGAAACATGAATTAATGACTTATGAATGAAAACTTGACAGGTGGTATACATGAGATACATGAGAATTATATTATAGCATATTATATATATATATATATATATATATATATATATATATATATATATATATATATATATATATATATATATATATATATACTGCTCAAAAAAATAAAGGGAACACTAAAATAACATCCTAGATCTCAATTAATAAAATGTTTTGAAATCTTTAATTTCTACCTGTTGTCTGTTCTATTTGCACAAGAGCAGATGATGAAATTGATTCACAATCAGTTTTGCTTCCTATCTGAACATGAAGTGTGGATGACTTGAAGTTACATTATATATATATACACATATATACACACACATACATACACGCACACACACACTCACATTTTACATCTTAAGCTTCTGGACATTAAGGATGACTGAAGGGAAACGCAGTCATGGGGAGATTGATGACAGGATACGGTGGAAATGCTGATGTGCATTTACAAGTGACAGTTTTGAGGTTGGAACATTTTGAGCATTTACAAGTCCGGAAATAAAAGTAAGATATTTTTTCTCCCTTGATAGCAATCACAGTAGTCACTGTATATGTCCAAACAGCACAGATGATACAAATTGCAAATTTGCGCAGTGTTTCATAATTAAGTAATAGAAAATACACGTACCACTTTATAATCTAATCTTTAAAACGATTTAACAACTAGACAGTAACAATGTCTATTATGTCGATTAAGGTTTTTCGACACACTTCAGTGAAGTTAAGGATGCTGTAGAGAGAACAGAGTTCATTCGTCATGTTGTCAGGACAACCTTAGGAAGTGAACATCTTGGCAAAAGACCAAGAGTAAAGGTAGGGGCACTCCACTGTCGTACGTGTGTCTCCCTGGGTATTCACACCTATACTTTTTTTTTTTTTTTTTTACACGGCTGTCTCAGGCATAAAAGTATGCAAAAAGGTCTGTAAATGAAATACATTATGAATAATAATACAAAGAATGATCAGAGCAGACAATCACTCAATATAAATAGAAAAAAATCAGATCCTTTAAATTGATATATATTTTTTTATTATTATTTCCACTTATATTACAAAGTCAATGTGTCATGTAATGTAGAAAATCATAGGAGATGTTGTACAAGACAGACAGGGAAATATTATTACAAAAAGTAGGAAATAAACAGTCATATTACTTTAAATGATGGATATATTTAGAAGCACTGACTTTGCCTTGTTTAGCAAAGCAAGACTCCAACCATTTCTTCTTTACAAGGAGTGTCTGAGAATACTGGCACATCAAATCCTTTAATTCCTAAAATGACAGCATGAACAAATGGACTGGTCATACCTACACCTTGGTGAATCGTTTTTACCTACCACAATGAAGATGACCCATCAGTTCCCTTGACTGTGTGGCTTCGTATGAAGTACCTGTGTATGAACTGGACTTTCCACCTCCGCCACAATGTGAGTGACCCGTGAGCTCATGATGTCCTCTTCGTCGCCGTCATACGTACAGGGTTGTTAAGGATAAAGTCAGTCACGTGAAACGCCGTTTGAGGACAAGTCCCCAATTTGATCCACAAAGGCATTTTGACAGGAACACAAGCTTGAATCCACACTGGTATTTTTCGTGATGCGTTTGTGCTACATTATGCTGGACTCTCCCAGCTCAGTCCAGATCTGATGTGCTAGAGGGCATATCGGTCATTTACCACAGGTGCCAATCATGCCGAGAGCAGCCTGCTAACTGCTTGGTGTAGATACACTTTTGCCTTCAGCACACAGTCAGTCACCACGGACTTTCTGCTGGATCTAGCTCACCAATTTGGAACCAATAAATAGGGACCGGCTCATTTTCAGCTTCACCCTGCATCTCACAGCTTTTAAAATCCTTCTCAAGCAGTGCCCACAACAGCCTTAAAAATAGGAGCAGTGACCTAAAAACAACTTAAAAAATGAAAGACCCCTAGGAGTTCTGCTATGATAGTTGATGCGCAGTTTCACAAATGCCCTTGCCAAGACCTCAAGAACTGGTATTCTAATTTAAACCTACATTAGACTTAGATAGTACAAAATGAAAGAAAACCGTTTGCCGTCATGTTTAGCACTGCAGACATAAAAGGATATGTGAGAAGATAGCGTGCAAGTCTTTTTCTCTCTGTGGCAGCCACGTTGTAGAAGAACACACGGACCCCTCTCATGAAGTCAGCCAACCCAGGAGCTTCTCCGCTCTGAGGAGATCTTCCAGCAACCTCTGGAGACTCAGCTTTCTCCCCAGCATCACCAGGACTGAGTGAGCTTGAGGGACCAGGACGGTCTACTGCTGAAGGTGCTGGTCCCGAGGCTGATGTGCATGGATTTGTGGAAGAGGTTGTCGCTGAAGAGTGTGAGGTTTTTCGCCTGTAGTAGTATCTAACAATGTTGTTAAGGATATGCTAAGCTTACTGGGGTTACGATTACCAACACACAATAAACAATATGTTTTTAACATTCAGAAACATTCAGTTTATAAACACGTGTCCCAAAAGAATCATCCAGCAGGTTGTCTTCATTAATGTGACCTACAGAGGTTCATCAGGATACATGAAAGTAGGGATGCCTCGTGAGGCGAGGTATTTACGGATCAGCCTTTCAGTGCCATACCAGTTGAAGCCTTTGGTGGAATGACCAATTCGAGGGAGATGGACGCTAGCTGTTGGCGAACAATAACATTGCATTGTTGCATAAAACAAGTTGAAATCAACAAGTACTGTTTCTCATTTGCCATTCACCCACACTGGGTTCTGTACTTCTAAAAAGGTGAAAGTAGAAAACAGAGAGGGAGGACTTCAAAAACACGCCTCTTCGTCAGAAAGGTGCCAATTCGTAGCAGCTGGCATGTTGTTCACGTTCAGTGATGCTTATCTCACGTTAGTGATTCATTAGTTCATTTCTCCACTTGGAGCTTTGAGCTTCAGCTTTGATTCTGGGGTTGATTATTTTTTTGTTCTCGTCTTGACCTGAAATCTGAAAAATCCTGTTTTGTTCTCATTATAAGACCACGGTAGTGTGATGCTCATTAGATGGCATCTCAAGCTCATTTATAGAGAGGGAAGTGCTTATTTGTTTAAGGGTGACTTCATGCAGACCTGATTATGAACACCATTTCAGAGAGTATTAAAATAATCCCTGTCCATAGATGCAGTACTGCTACTGCAAAGATAACATAAAACCTTAAGAACAAAAAAGAAATAAGTGCACTCTACTTGCACAACTGAAGGACCTCTGTCCAAAAAGTCCTGTTTTCTCTGGAAACTTTGTGTACAATTTTTATATCTCTACGTACACTGCAGTTAGTTACTTACCTCAAATCTTCTCCATATATGTGTGTGTATACACACACACACACACACACACACACACACACACACACACACACACACACACACACACATTTACTGAATGCAATTTTCCTTGCAGGGCAGAGATTAGTACCAGCAGAGCGTCAACCGTATGCTGGCTGAAACAGAGTGGCCTTTGTGGTTCTCCACCTCCCCTGGTAGGGAGGGCACAGGGAGGTGCTGGTGTAACCAAGGACATGGGTTTGATTTCCAAGCAGCACAAGTACTGTCATAGTCATAAATATGTAAGTTGTTCTGGATAATACTGTCTACCAAACGCAGGAAATGTAAAAGGTACCTTTCTTTTGCTTGGCAGCTCTGTAGACCTTCCGAAGGCCCTCCTCCAAGGAGGTGAGGCGAATGCCTGACAGGTTGTTAGCTTTATCTCTCTGCTGGGCAACAATGAGTGCCAGCTATAGCAACAAGAAACAACAGGCTGTGAGACTGGAATACATTCAGTGATATTTTAGGTTGATCCTAAGACTTTTTTTTTTTCCTACTGAAGGACATAAAAACAAGGAACGGACAGAGAGACTAGCACATTCCTGTGAAAAGAAAAGAGAGCGAGGGAGCTACATTGTCATTCATGCCGTAGGGTACAGAAAATAAACACAGTGCGAGTGGCTGAGTGTGAAGTACAGGGACAGAGTGATGTGAGGCTGACTCACGTAGTCCTGTCCACCCAATCTCGACTGTCTGTCGTCAATGGGGAACAGCAGCACACTCCCAAGTTCTAAGTCTACAAAGGAGTAAAGGCCATTAAAAAATCATGAATAAAAAAAAGCTACCAAACACTTGGTAACACAAGAGCTGGCCTGGCTGCTGATTGGCTCAGGCACGTCCCCACCGTCCATGTCCCCCGCTAGTTCATACTGCTTCTTCGCTTCATCTGTTCGGACCTCGAGAGCTGTGAACAGCCCTCCTCGTCCCCAGCGTCCAGAGTCATCTACGCACACAGATGCAGAAAATAGCTCAAGAATTGATGTTTTTTATGATGGAGTAATTGAAAGGGTCTCCTACCCAATGGCTTAATGTTGTTCAGCCTCCACTGATGAATCATTATGATGATGAGAACATTACAAAGCCATTAAACGCAGAGTAATAAATGCATACCAACGCAATGAACGATAATGGCGTCTTCTCGCTCGGCCTGAGGGTGGGTGACATCACCGAGTACATAGTGAATGGCGGTGTGCTCGGAGTCTGTTGACGTCACACTGCCATCATCATCTTCATCATCCACGTCCTCACCCTCGCTATCAGCGGAGGGCAAGCACGGGGATTTATACCTGCATGAGGCCCACCATGCCATTCTGCCACACACACACACACACACACACACACACACACACACACACACACAAACACAAACACACACACACACACACACACACACAGCACTTTAAGACCCAAATACTGAAATCCTTTTGTGCTCTGATGTTCATGCTTCTATTTCTACACCATGCCACTTTCAGTCATAGAGGGACTTCATAATAGAGGTTGAGCTGCAAAAACGATTGGACTTAAAGAAATGCTTCACGCAAACAAAGCGCTTCTTTAACCAGGGTTAGCGGCTTCATACTTCTTCTTGTATTTTTGTTCTTCCCGTTGTCTTCTCTTCTCTTCCTGTAGCTTGGCTCTCTTTGCAGCAGCTTCCTGTCTCTTCTCACGCCTCTGCTCCAGCTCAGCCTCCGTCAGAGGCCTTTTTCTCCTCGCCGGAGTTGCTAGGGGCCCAGACAATAGACCCTACGGACCAACGAGTGTGTTAGTGAACATTCTGGAACATTCTGTTATCACCAATCAAGCACCTGCTAATATCCAAAACTTAATGTTGCTGTAAGTGGTTTCTTTTAAGAACCTTTGCCTGCACCATCTTTATATCCAGATACTGTGGGTGTGTATCTATGGCTGGGCTTTGTAATCAGCAACTAAAACATCTGTATTAAACGAACAGGAAATGTCTCTACCGGAGGACAATCCTGCTTGGTCGTCAATTATTTTGTGGGTGGACACAGCACAAAGGGCGGGCGGGCTAAGCTTGAGGTCTGTGTGTCCTTCAAATGAAGGTCTTAAAAGGCTTGAATGGAGATCACAGGACTGAAGGAACAGGGTGTGTGCCTTTGTCGGCTAAGCCTGGTGGAAGTTAGAGTTGAAATTGTTTAAAGCAGCTTTACGGTAAGTGTTAATAAACAGAACAGTGAATGCTGGATAAAGTGTGAACTCATAGTGTCAAAAATGTGTATGTTCACATTTATAAAAATGCGTTTATATTTCACATGATTTTAATATTACATATCTAACCCGAGGTTCTGAATGTGGAAGTTCAGAACTCCTGCCAGTTTATCATTCCTGCAGCGCTGCGTGGGAGTATCAATCATTCATTCATTCATTCATTCATTCATTGCGTGGGAGTAGACCGGGCGGGTGACGTACCCCTGCTCTGTGACGTAGCGTGCGGCTCTCTTTCCCAGCATCCTCCAGCTGAGCTAACTGCCCCTCCAGCAGCAGCTCAAACGTGCTCTGGTCCTCAGTGCTGGGGTCTTTGGAATAGTCCTTGCCCTCAAAGTAGTACATATGGTCTAAGAAAGGGAAGAAAAAACCCCCAGGAAGAAACAAGGTTGGACAGACTGCTCATTTAGTATTGTACGTTACTGAACATGGGAGAAATGGACTTCCTACTCTGTCCCTGCTCGTCACGCTCGTCTTCCCTGCTGGACGCCGCGTGCTCTTCGTCCGTCAACCAGCGGCCGCCCCGAGACTGACCCAGGATCAGCTCCAGGTCCACATCCTGAACAGAGCTCTCCTCCGTCGACAGCAGCTTGTCCACCCCGAACTTCAGAATCTCACTCAACTGCAGGCACAGCGGTACGCGCAGATGGAGGAGCGATGGTCAGGAGAGGGGGAGGTGATCTCACAGGATGCACAGGAGCGAGGGGGGTGGGCTGGTGAGGGGGGGGGGGGGGGGGGGGTGGTGAGAGCGGGGAGACGCACCTGCATGGCCGTGGCCGCTGGCCCCTGGGGCTGCTCCAGTAGAGAGAAGCGCCCCTCTTCAATCACCGTGCTGGTGAGGCGCAGTTTCATCACGGCGCGGGAGTACACGATCTCCTCCACCGTGTCCCTGCCCAGGAGCCGGATCACTTTCACGGCCCTGCAGAGGGTGGAGTGTGACCACGCGTGCTGATGTGAAACCCCATGTGAACTAGGCGCAATATTTCTGCACTGTAACAAAGCTGAGACTATTATCATTTTTATTTAACGTGCGTGAGATGCAAGTTAGTGTGACCTTTTTAAAATACAAATAAATTCATTTATTAAAAAGAAAACCCATGCAGTAAAGATGAATAATTAAGTCCAGATGAGGGCCTTAGTAAATGGAAGCAACAACATTAAAGACATTTTCCGAAAGCATTTACAAGCTGATGAACATAATGAACCAGAATATTACAAAAAGGCAGAAAACTGGACCGTGAGAATCAGCGCTAGCTCGGTCAGGGGAGCAGTTTGCATTATATACTTCATCACACACTTGGCTTCCCATCAGCAGTAAACACCACATTAATGCAACACACCATTAGAACAGTTTCTCAACATGCTAATCCAGAAGTACCTTGTCTGTCCAATCCGGTGAGCCCGAGCTGCCGCCTGTAGGTCGTTCTGCGGATTGAAATCACTATCCATGAAAATCACAGTGTCTGCTGCAGTCAGGTTCATTCCGACCCCACCTGTCCAATACACAATAGCGGGCCAGGGAACAAGAGCACCACATGAGACCTGGGAAAGGCCGGTGCTAGGACCCTTTACACAGTCGCTACCGTAAGGACATGAGAAACATTAGCATGTGTTCACCCTATCATGTGTGAGGAGTTGACGCTTATAAAAATGCACATCACATTTACAAAATGCAAATCACTAAAACCTATTTAGAATCTTGTGCAATTTTCCAAAGTTAATCTCAGGTGAAGAGTCAAGTATCCAATCTCTTATAATTAAAATAGCAATTTTCTCCTCTAATTTAGTCATAGTCAGCAGCACAAAGCCCTATATCATATACCAGCAGCGATTTGTAAAGACTAAAAACCCATGCCCTGCATGACAGATGCAGACAAAGACACTCCAAACTGGCTTACTGATATTCCTATCAGCCTCCTCGATAAAAAAAAAGACCAGCGCTTCCCCCTGGGCTTTTGGTACCATGCGCTGGTGAGAAGACAGACAGGAAGCAGTGGGAAGAGTGATAGACACAGCCTTCCTGTCTGAGAAGTGCCTGTCCTGCTCTAATGGCCAATAAAGTGAGCTGGGTGTGAAGAAAATGAGAACACATTTTACTCAGGAGAATGTCATACCCCACAGAGTAGCATTTCCACTGAAATGGAAATCAAAACAAAATCTAACCACAGTATTTCAGATTTTGGTTTGTTATCTAAGGAAAAAATGAAAAATGTTATTTTAATTTTAACCCACTGAGAAAATTCTAAATGCTAAATTTTGGGTTGTTTGAGAGAACTGACTAATCTCAAATATTCATGTTTGATGTTCAAAAAAACCAAAGCCAAATAATATTTATTATTATTATTATAAACCTCCGCCTCCCCACTTGTGAATTGTGCACCAGTCAGATGTCATGGCACCCTTTAAGAATCCACGAACCCACCTGCTTTGGTGCTGAGGAGGAAGATGAAAACATCTTTGGTGCTGAAGTTCTTGATGGCCAGATTGCGCTCCTCCCCGCGCACGGAGCCATCCAGCCGCTCATAACTGTAACCTGCAGGAGTGGGAGGCCACAGTGATCATGCGTCAGAGCACACGGCCTGTGTATGCGTACACAGTAGCAAACACAGGATGTGAGAGTCAAACCGCATCTAGATCACACAACACTAGCAAGAACATGTATTATATGGCTGCAAAGATGTTCAATGTAATGTAACAAAAACTAACAAACTTCATTTTTAAACTAATGCAAAATGCTTTGTAAGGTACTTCAAAGTAAGGCTCTCTGTAGCAAATGCAGAAACACATGAATTAAAACTGTCAAGATGAAATAAACCCTATACAATTTTCTGGGAAATTAATGTTGAGAACAAACAACTATGACTGACTTCTCATTTTATTGACTTTGATCAAAATGAATAAACATGCTCATTGTTTAAGCCTTTCTGTTAATCCTGAATTCTGTGAAGTGTCAGCCAAAAATGTTTCCACAGGCGTAGCAGCTCAGGCAGAACACTTTGCTACCGTAAAAAAAACCTCCATGGACTGCTGTTGTAGCCTTGGGCATTCTACCATCTCATTGTCACTTGCCCCCACAAAACCCTGTTAAATTTTGGTACAAATTTTGGTAAATCCTAGGTACATTTTGTTTATCAGAATAAGAGTGTCACCTTTTATACCTAGGGGGAATTTTCCTCATTTGTTGTGGTTGTTACATTCTTTCCGCGGCCTGTGGATCAGACACAGCTCTTTTGCTGAACAGGTTACCAGAGGGAAGCACGAACACACTGTCCCTCAAGGGAAAGCTTGTCTGGTTCAGACATCCACTCTTTCAAAACATTGCATGCCACCCTGCTTTCTGTGCAATCGAAGGCAGGTTTGATCACTGTCTAGCTCATTTTCTAAATACCAAAATGCAAAAAACTACGATCTGCCATATCTGTGGTTGGAGCAGTAAAGAAATGGATGAAGAGGTCTAGGTATAGGTCTAGGTCTAGACTACAGTTCAGCCAGAAAATTATAGTTTCTTTGAGCGTGCAAATAGCAATCTGGAGGAGCATACTGACAGTGATATACCACATTAGCTGTATTTTGACAGGAACCTCAAATACAACGTCAAACCGTGGTTTACTGCTAAAATCAGATAGCTGCATTGAGCTAACCCATAAGCAGAAGTCCAACAGAAGTAAAGATGACACCACGTACATCCAGACGAAGAACACATTTGCTTTTAGTGTATTTGGTAGATACAGTTATCTTCCAAATGAATCAATATGGCAGTATGTGTGCTCTGTGAGAATGGAAGCCATGCCCACAGAGGTTAGCACCTTTCTCTGCGTACTCTACCAGGTGATCTGCAGACATGAGATCACAACAGCCAGAAGGAACCACTTCTATAAACTGTAAACAAAGATTCAACCCCAGTCTGCAAGACATCAGCAGGTATGAAAAAAGAAGCCAGATAATGGGATGTCAGGTAGCTAAAGAGCTGCATGCATGTTACTGCAGGTTGGAAAAGGTCAGGCTCAGATGTCAAACTTGTACCCCATACAGGAGTCCAACTACCAGCACCTGCTCGTTGTATGCCGACTTTACCTGCACGTACAGTCTGTGAACAGGATGTGGGGCCAAAAAAAGAGGCTTTTCTTCCTTCTGTTTGAAAGACCAACCAGCACCTTCATGCAGATATTCAACAGATAACGGGAGCTGTTTAAAGTTCCTTCCTGCACCCCCTGCTGCTCTCATCACTGTACAACTGCATGTTCAGAGAGCCCTGGGTCACCGTCCTGAAGCCTGCACATGACACTGGAGTCGCGTCTCATCTAAGACCGTGACGAGGCTGCATGTTGGCTGGTCGCGTGGAGTTAGAACACCCTGAAGAAGAACACACTCAAAACGGTGGACTTCACGAGGAGCACCTCACTGACATCCCCCCACCATACCATGGCAGCTGTGGTGACCAGGTTTCTGGGAACTATGGTCACCAGAGACCTGAAGTGGGACACCAGTATTAACTCCATAAAAGCCCAGACGAGGAGACACTTCCTAGAAGCTCAACTTCCTCCACGAATTGCTGCACGGCAACCACAGAATCAGTCATCAGCATCTCTATAACAAGTTCCGCAGCTTTGCTACTAAACATGACCTTGACAAACTACAGCACATCCTGAGATCTGCGGAAAAGACCCATCATCCTGACCCGTTCACCAGCAGACCTATGAAGTTGCAAAGAAAATCAATGCTGATCCTTCATCACTCTTAATTCCATCCTGGAGAGAGGCCCTTCAGTCTTATGAGTGTCAAAACTACCAGACTAAAAGATAGAAGAGAAATCTCTCTTCCACCATGCCATTATTCTCATTAAACTGAATATACTTCAAGTGTTTTTCTATGCTAATACCACTCTGCACTACTGTTTTAATTATATGTCTGTTATCATATACAATATTATATGTTCACCCTTTTCATATTTATGGATTTTTATATTCCTTTTCTCTATATATTTGTATGCATGCAAGTGTATGTATGCACATCCACATGTGAATGTTTCAAAGAGTTATGAACTTATGCTTATATGATTGTAAATTCTGCTGTGCACTACGCACTACTGTACAGCCAAAGACAAATTTCCTGTGTCTGCAATAATACTTTGCTAATAAAGTCTGATACTGATACTTTTAGTAAAGCAATATTTTATAAAATGCTTCTAAAATTCAAATTAAATACATGTACTCCAACTAAAATTCTACTTTTTCAAGTTGACTTTATGAACTCTTAAGTGGTTTTCAATGACTTCCTGCCAATACACTTTTGACAACTGAAAATGCTCACTATGTCACTGAAGCTGCGTAGAGGAGAAAGGTGCGTATTCACCCCACACATAGTGAGTGTGGTAGTGACTTTGGTTTGAGAGCTAAATAATTCTCCAAGGTTCATGGTCACAACATTTGAAAACTACAACCAAATATCACCACCATCTTTGCAAGCTATTTTGAAGTTCTGCCAGAAGCAGAAAAAAAAATGTTAAGCGTCGGGATTTAACGAAATATTACTGGACGTTTGACCCTGATAGCCTGAGGAAGCTTGCCAGGAAAATGGGATAATGGCCTCCTTCAAACAGCAGGAGATTTTAAACTGAAATTGGCAGCTTCTCCCAGGAAGCTAAAACCGGGTCAGAATTGGATTTTCCAGCAGCACAATGATCATAAGCATCTCTCCAAATCTGCACAAAATCTGTGATTACAGAGTCGGGCCTTTGCCATGACCTCTCAGACCTGTTCTGCCCACTGAAACCCTGTGGTTGAGAGGAAGCAGACGGTCCATAAGTAGAGACCGACATCTCTGCACAGTCTCCTGTGTGGGCCAATATGGTCTCAGACACTCTAATCTGTGATCCACCACTTCATCGAACATTGCAGTAGAAGACTTAATGCTGTTATTATGGCAAAATAAGGGTGCATGTTACCCTACACGTGAAGGGTGCATGTTACCTTACACGTGAAGGGCGCATGTTACCTTACACGTGAAGGGCGCATGTTACCTTACACGTCAAGGGCGCATGTTACCTTACACGTCAAGGGCGCATGTTACCTTACACGTGAAGGGCGCATGTTACCTTACACGTCAAGGGCGCATGTTACCTTACACGTCAAGGGCGCATGTTACCCTACACGTCAAGGGCGCATGTTACTTTACACGTGAAGGGTGCATGTTACTTTACATGTGAAGGGTGCATGTTACTTTACATGTGAAGGGTGTCATGTTACCCTACAAGTGAAGAGTGTGTGTTACTTTACATGTGAAGGGTGCATGTTAGTTAACATGTGAAGGGTGCATGTTAGTTAACATGTGAAGGGTGCATGTTAGTTAACATGTGAAGGGTGCATGTTAGTTAACACGTGAAGGGTGCATGTTAGTTTACACGTGAAGGGTGCATGTTACTTTACATGTGGAGTATTTTCTCATTTCTTAGCTATGGCATCATTTTGAAGGTTTGTATGTCATTTTAAGCAAAGAACAAATTGCTAAACAATAAATGTAGCATGTTATTCTCATTTTAGTGCTCCTTTCATACAGCAGGGGCCTGTGTTTAATAGCAGAACTGCACATCTGCTGTGTAAGTGAGTCTATGCTGCAAAGGTTGTTACCTCTATATTCCAAGTAGTCTTGCATAATGTCCAACATTCTGGTCATTTGAGAGAACAGCAGAACACGGTGCCCCCTGGAGTCAAACATACACAAATAAGGATTCAAGCTCCGTTCACCTCTGCTTCTCCTCTTCTGCTAGGTTCATGATATAGAGATTGTCAAGCCAAACTCAGGCGTGTGAAGTGTACCCTTCCAACAGATGTGCAAGCATGGTGTCCAGTAGAGACAGCTTTCCACTGGCCTCCACCAAGTGCTCTCCTATCTCAAATGGCTCAGGCTCCACACCTTAGAGAGAGAGTGAGAGAAAACGTGTGATTGTCGGAGAGGGAGAGAGTGAGTCAGAGAGAAGAAGGCAGAGAGAAAGAGAAAAAGGGATAGAGTCAGAGAGAACGAGTGTGTGTGTGTGTGTGTGTGTGTCAGTCTGACAGGAGCAGGAGCCAGAGAGGGAGAAAACAGCACTCAGGTTAAAGAGGTGAGGAGGTCCAGGTGTTACAGATGGGCAGATACATTATGAAGAGATGAGCCTGAGTCTCTAGAGATGAACTTGTCAATACACCCAGGACCTTGTCTGCAAAGCAGAGACCCGTTGGACTATTGACTTCTCTTTGTAGATGGGTCTTATTTGAATGACAGCAAAGCTAAGGCTGTAGATAAGACACACTTGTTTGATGAACTACTAATCTGCCCATTTGTTCAGGCAGTGATGGTGCTGCTATACATATTAACAACATTTTTATTATAAAAGAATATAAAAAACAGAAATATTTAGGCAAAGAGATGCACTTGTCAGTTATTACCGTCGAACAGGTAGGGGTGGTTGACACACTTCCGTAGCTGCATTAAAATGTTCAGAAGGCGGGTCTTATTGGTCTGATCGCTTCCAAATGCATCTAAAACCAGGAAGACATTTAAAAGCATTTGTGTAGCATGTGCACCGCACACGCATTTGTGTAGCATGTGCACCGAACACGCATTTGTGCATGCAATGCACATTTAACCTGCCCATTAAGATAAGGAACCCCGTTGTTCACACTTCCGGTTTTCCTCAAATGTACTTTAGCCTCACCCAGGTCTTTCATCAGAATGGCCTTGTAGTATTTCTTCTGCAGGGCAGACATTCCATGATAAACCAGCAGCTCCGTCTTCTTGGGCAGGTCGGCCGCCACCTCTGTCTTGACTCTGCGTAGCAGGAAGGGCTGGAGCACCTGGTGGAGTTCCTCAGCTGTAGGCACGCCAGCACGAGTAACGTGGACAAACACGATCACAGTGAAGCGTTCACATTAAACTGCCATTAACAAACCATTTTGATTCTGATTGCAAAGACAAGTCTGAGAGTGAGTATAACACATGAAGACTGATCAGTGGGCTCAGGACATTCATACCTTGTTTGACAAAAGTGCAACTATGTGGTTGGACTAAGATCATAACCATTATAATGATTCATAAATGAACCTTCTCAAATTATCACCAAACAAATTAAAGTGACCCTAAACAGTACGGCTGTTTGAAAAGGATGCACATAATAGGAGGGTTAATAATAATAATAATAATAATAATAATAATAATAATAATAATAATAATAATAATAATGAATAAACATGTTGTTAATCTGGTAGGGTTATTGCTGCTTTGCTTTGCTGGTTTGGTTGGTTGCTGGATGAGGGACCATCTTACAGCCAATTTAATAAGTAGAATCTCTGAACAAATGAAACGCCGATGTACACATGGGAAGCTTTGCATGAGTGACTTTAGGAACATACTGCACCTAGAGCGTGTTGAGCCTGCACTTCTGCATAGGCCCTGACAAAGTCCTCTGTGGCCTCACTTGGGAAAATACTGGGCTGGATGAAGCTGAGGAGGGAGTAGACCTCCTGAAGATTATTCTGGATAGGAGTTCCTGTTAACAAAAGTCTGAAGCCCACAGAGAACTAGGAGAGAATGGGAGAGAGGGAGAGAGAAATGCACTATAGAAATAATATAGAAATACAGCAATAAAGAAGTAAAGGTTTCAATGAATGCAGCTTACCTCTGAAAGGGTCTGGTAAAGGAGTGAGTTCTGGTTTTTCAGTCTGTGAGCCTCATCTACAACCAGAATTTTCCATTTCCTCCTAAAGGGGGAAAGGACAGTTATTGATTCATAAAACAACATGATCTATTTATGTACTTGAAAAGTAACAAAAAAAAGGTAACAATCACCTTTTGAGTATTTTTGCATCTTTTAGGCATATCTACAGAAAAAAAGAAAAAAATAATGGGCTACTTGGCATTTTATATGAAATATATAAATATATAAACTAGTGCTGTCAATTCCAGGTGCCACGATTAAAAGTCCTCACCAGGATTTTGCTCAAGCTTGCTAGATTTTCTAATTAGCAATCCAGGTAAAATTAGTGGAATCAACACAATCCAGGAAGCCTGAGCAAAATCCTGGTGAGGACTTTTAATCGCGGCACCTGGAATTGACAGCACTAATATAAACAGATATTGTGATGACAATTTGATGTTTACACTCAGCAACTAGCGGTGCCTTAAGTTTGCATTCTGACCTCATAAGTGGTTAGTAAGATGTGGAAATGTGTGTCTTCCAACATTCTTGTCTGTAGTTCCGCCCTCCTGTCCTTATCTCCAGTGTAACACAGCACAGACAGACCAGGGCTGAAGCTAGAGAGAGCCAGGCACATGATACACATTCTCAGAGCCTTCATACTATCAGCATCTAGTGGCAGGTATGAAACGTACAGTTTTCTTGGGAGAATGCATTTTACACTTTGACACATACTGCATTATGTATGACATAATGTAGTTAAAGAGTAAGGTGTATTTTGAGCATTTCATCTGCGCTGCGGAAATCACCGTCTGTCTGAACACAAAACAAACACATGTAAATCTAACAAAAGGCCAACAGAATGCCATGCATTACCGCTCCAACTCTCCTCTCCAATTCTCCATGACCGATAGTGGACAAAGAACCAGAAAGGGGCCTTTCATACCGAGATAACCACGAGCATACACCAGCAAGGAGATGGTCTGCAGCACAGGAAAACACGTATTCTATATACAACAATTCTGATACATCACTGCAGCTTAAGTGTCGGAGGAAATTATTGTTATATTGTTATTTGATAAAGGAAAATGTTATTGCATGTTGTTGTTTACATATGCAGTATAAATAAATGAATAAACCCCAGTGTGTGTGTCACTGCTGACCTGGCAGGTCTTGCCTAAACCCATTTCATCACCAAGGATGCATCCTTCCAGATTGCTCAGGCAGTCAGCCAGCCACCGCACTCCATGCAACTGGTAGGGTCGCAGCTGAATTCCTGATATAGGAAACAGAACATATGCATGTTTGCTGGTTTTGCCAAAAGCCCACCCAAAATTCTTGAAGAAAAGCTACTGAAAAAAGAAATAAAGCAACACAAAATGTCTGCTGTATTCAGAAAATATTTACCACCAAATATTGCATAGTAGCAATGTAATTTTTTAAGCTCAGCTTTGAGTGCACCCTGTACGTTTCTGGGCTTACATGTTGTTCATAAAACTACATAGGAGATTTTTCAACCTCATCTGAAATGGAAAGCTGATTTTAAATGGACACAAAAAAGTGTCCTGAACACGACACCGGTCAGCAATTGAGATTATGTCATTAAGGATTTCCTGACAGATGAAATGCAAAGAGTGAGTGGTCAACTAAACTGGTACTGCAAGAGAAGATATCCAAAATGGTCATGTCCAAAATGAGTGACAGGAAATCCATGTATTTACAGAAACAGATGTACAGGAATCTGTGACCATCGAATTATGCTACAGCAGAACTGTTGCACCATATGGTGCTCATGTGTGCAAAAATGTAAGATTAGTTTAACAAACAACGGTTTCTTACTAAGTTACGTGAAATTATATTTAACCTTCTAAAATGTTTGATTGTGTCTGCAAGCATAATTGTCATGTGATTTAGACCTATGTAATGTTTTACATGAACTGAGTTCTGTGACTGCAGCACCAGCAGCACACAGGTGACCATCTCTGATGTCTGTGCTGCTGGCTCTGTTTTGTCCCAGATATAAATACATTTGTGCAAATTAATGTTAAAGGATGCTACATCACATGTAAATATTTGATGTTTATCTGATTTATTAATTATTAAGTATAATGATTAAGTTACAGTGGGGTCTCATATTCCGATGACCGCACATGGGTACTCAATCATTTGCTTCCTTACAGCTGCATGTTTAAATCTGTTAATCCAATAGTGTAGGTCAAATGTTTAACAAGTTAACTTGATGTTCAGTCCAGTCACACAATTCGGTGGTCGCAGATTTCGGCGCCAGCTAGCAAGTTAGCCACCTAGCAGGCTAAGACAAACAGACCTTCCAGTCCCCACGTTTTCAGGTCTTTTTCGAGTAATTCCGACTTGTCTGTGTCCAGTTTCCTACTTTTGATCGCTTGAAGAAACCTTGACATTTTTGTTTCCTAAAATTCCAACTGCTCTAATTATATTAAAAAACCTGAAGTTGCATGTGAAGAACTTTGTTTATTGGACACCACACGCGCTTATTTCCGGAAATGGACCTGAAATTATCCAATGACCATTTAAGTTCATATCACGTGTCTTATGAAATGTGTTGTATTTCAAAATAAAAGATAGGAGATAGTTGAACAAAAAAGCGTAGTAATTTATTTAACGCTGGCAGATACAAATTCACTATGACAATAAATATACTCCATGACCTAGTATTTATTCTGAGAATGTATTTTTAAAAACTTCATAAATCAGAACAAAAATAGTGCAACATAGCTACAAATAATATGTACAACAACACAGTGGCCTGTTGACATAGCCCTTCATGAGGCCCAAATACCCACAAACTTCATTTCCCCAAAGTGATCTTTAGTTTCAAGATACAAACAAAATTACAAAAATAAAACATGTTTACCAATGACACTTTAGCTGTACCACACTGCTCCCAGTTCATATGTGAAGGGCTCATCTTATATTAAAAACTGTAGATACAGTCAATAAGCTGTAAACCACTGGATCCAACATCAAGACAAATCTTGTGCTGAGGAGCCTTGAGGAAAAGTAAACTATGCCAAGGGTTCTTCACTTGGTACACATGGTGCATGCCATGGAAAAAAACTTCAGAATGGCATCCCTGGTGAACACAGAGACACAATAAATGGAATGTTGGTGTGGGGTTTGAGTGATCAGAATTTCAGATTATTAAGTCCTCTTCAATATAAAATATTCCACATTAAATGTTATATCTCCATTTTCATTCATTTGATAATGATAATGCCCTGTGAATGAGTATGACTGTGATTCAGAATTGAACACACCTTGCAAATGGGATGTATGAGAGTCCATACCTGTGAGCATGAAAAAAGCACAAGGGAATAATTTATAGTAAATATAATAGTTTCAACTACAGCAACCATTAAACTTTATATATTGCATGTTACCAGCAGGTTTTTGCAGTCCTTACCAAGTAAATGCGAGGGCTTGCAAAATAACAAACAGCAAACTCAGTGCAAATATCTTCCACTGTGAAAGACATTTTAAAAAGTGTATTTAGGTTTGTTAGGAATTGATGGAATAAGTTAAGCTTTGTTTGTTACCTTCCATTGAGATTACTTTTAAGTTTAAAGTTAGGATCAGTTCACAGTGGTATATGCAATTGCTTAAATAACTTACCCAAAAGGTTGCACACAGAGTAAGCACCAGGCATGTCTATGGGGGTAAAATCAAATTTAAAAATGACTAGTTTTTAAGAACTAATTAGTTGACTAGTTATTTAAAAAACGTACAGCGTGTCAGCAATTGAAGTCACACAGAATAATCTTCTCACTAAGCTTTTACAAGCAGGTGCAGTGACTTTTGTAAAGGAATAATAACATCAGAGTTTCATCTTGTTTACCTGGATTTGATCGAACAGTATTTGCATGTAATAATTTGATGCAAAATTGAAAATGTGATAAATGTAAATAATTGAACTTCGAGCATTCAGAAAAAGGTTCAAATATGAGGAAAGGCAAAATACAGAACATATTCGGGAAAATACAGAAAACTGCAAACACATTCATGAACATAAAACATTCTTTGTAAGCAGCAAAACAGGTTAAAATAATAGCAATGGTAAAATCCACTTACTATCATGACAGTTGTTGCGAAGGCTCTGGTTTTATCGCACATCCTCTTCACCTGTTTCACAGGTCCCATTAGAAATAAAGTGCTGTAGGTGTGATCACATTCCACCAATCAGTGGTTACAAATCGGAAGATATCACCTCAAACCTTATTTCTAGTATTATTAGTAACTTGAATCTATAAAAGTGGACACTCACCTCATTATAGCGCAAACATTCCCGAATGTGTAAAAGACAATGAAGAGAATCATGCCTACCCTGGGAATGAACAGACAGCACACTCCCTAGTTCAGATAATAAATGAGAAAAATAAGGACAGACCCAGAACAAGTAATAAGTTTTCTTCTTCTTTTTTGTTTGTTTTAAACAAAAAATACACGTAAATACACGTGTTCCCCTATAGGTATGAATAGTGCATTCCTATTAGTTACATTCCTCATAGCTGGTCGGACCGGTGACACAGCTCTGCCTCTTTGCAACAAAAATCCTCCAGGAAGTTTTAAAGTCGTAAAGTACAATTCAAACTTCACGTTTATCTCCCCAAGAAGCTTATTTTAAAACAATAAACGCTCAAACTGATTAAAAATACCAACCAGGACGGAACAAACTAATCCTATGACCATACAAATAACGAATCCTTTCACACGTGTGCCCCATCCCAACGTAGAGGCTTCATTCGCCGCCTGGAAGTGAGAGGTGACATGTCCACATCATGCTGTAGTGGTGCCATAAAGTCTTCCATAAAGAACATTTATAACAACGTCACACTCTTAACAATGTCGTATAAATCCGTTAAAAAATCTTGGAAACACTTAATGTAATTTTCTCCATTAGCCCACGCAAACGTGTTGACGTGGAGCAGCGATTACAATTCAGTGAGCTTGTAAAGAGAAGTTAACTTTACCTGAAGTATTGTGCGATTGTCGTTGGTTTCATCACGACCACTCAGAAATGCCCTTAATTTATCCATAGGCAAACGCCAAACCTGCTTATTAACTTTATGGCTTAGTTTCCAGTGAGTCCCTGTAAATTTTCATGGGTCCACAGCCAGATGTGTCTCGTAAAGTACCTGAAAACACTACAAATGTATTATCAACGTAGCGCCACACAGTGGTAAGTGTCGTATTAACCGAATTGCCTTCCTGTGATTATTCTATCACAATTCTGTAAAATAGTAGTAGTTCGATATAATGTCCGACATGCCCCTGACCATTTCAGTTGGTAAAATAGTTTTCGGCAACACAACATTTATTTAGCAATTGTACAGTACAATGATAAGAACATAACCAAAATAATTTATTAAACACAAAATCTAAATAATACAGAACTCACTTCCAAAAGATACCGAAAATGTAATTCTAGCAAACTAAAAACGCATGCAGAATAATGAAAAAATAATGAGGCACATACCATCAACAGTTACAGACAAAACAGTATCTATAACTTAAGTCATTAAAAAAAACTTTAAAATGTCCATTACATTTACTAAATATACTAATAAATGATAATAAATACAAAAATGCTGTAATTCAAGGTTCTTCCCAGATTGCACACAGTTTCTTCTCAAAGTAACTAATACATAAAGCAAATGTAACAGTACAACTCCAGCATCTGGCCAGTGAACCTCCACATGTTTTTTTTTTTTTTTTTGCAATAGAAAATCTCTAAGGCAGCCCTGGATATGCAAAACATAAATAAAAATGTTAGCTAAGGCCATCATTTACATACAATTTTTATGGAGCTCTTTCCTTGCATATCAGAGGCCTACCTAAAGTACTCAAGATGTGTCATCTTAATACATTAGAGTCACAGGTGATGTCATATCAAAGAATACAGTAAAAAGTCTAAGCAGTACATGAAAATAATATGTAACTCATTTATATGGCTTCTGTAACCAAAAATCTCAAAATATACATTGTGTTTTCTAAGCAAAATGACTGCATCAGAGAGATGTCCATACATTAACAGTAGAAAGAGGCAGTAGAATTAAGACACATAAAAGTGGGATATGGTGTTTAAAGAAGAGAATGCACCATATTTGGATATAGCATTATGGCACCAATAGTGGGATCCTGGGATCCAGTATGGCATGACAGGCCTACGCACTGAAGACTGCCACCGTTTTTAATAATGTGGCTCCAAGGTCAGCAGATGAGTGCATATGGGTGTCAAACACTTATAAAATCTCATCTTCAGACTCTCCTTCTCTTTCTCGTGGTTTCAGAAGACCCATCTCCATAGGTGGCATTCTCCGGAGCTTAGACCGAACCACACTAGGGAAGAGAATCAGTATTAACTGGTATTCAGTCCAGTTCCAAGTGATCCAAGTGAATAAATTGGGACCTCTGTGAATAATTTGCCTTTACATAACATATGAGGACAGTATTATGTGCATAATAGATGTGTGCGTTTGTATTGTGCAGTGTATATGTGAATTTAGTGGATGCATTGGATGCCCAAGATGACATTAATCCATGGCAGGCTGAACTCCTGCCAATAATAAACGGTCAAAGCTAGAATGTGAGAATCTGAGCTCACCAAAGAACAGCGCTGTGTGTCACGGCCACCGTGAGCAGGGCAAAGGCGAGATGCCAGCTGTAACACATGGTAATGAACATCATGTTGTTGTGGTCTGACAAATCCCACTTTACCTCACTGGGTGGGTACAGCACAAAGGCGATCTGCATAAAAGGACAGATGGCAGGAAACAGTGTTATCAACACAACAAGCTGATTACAAAGGCTTACACATATGTGCAGGCTTCAACGCTTCCCTTCACACTCGTGGAAAGTGACCCTGGAGATTGTGCTTCTCTCTTCTGAAATGCTATCCCTGTTCTTCCAAGTGGTATTACAAAAAAACTGACAACTCAAGTGTTATCAGTCTTATTAACATTTTGTTTTATAAGGATTTGGATAGCTAAATAAGATAATCCTTGATTTTGCAACAACACAGTGAAATGCTTCAGTGACGATTTCTGTCTTACCCATGATTACCTAAAAAAGAAATCCACTTAATATTTCATGTGATATACATTTTGTAGTCAACACACACACTTTAATGCTAAGCTACATTTGTATAAGGCTGCATCTTCCTGTGCTCCTACACGCTGGTCGACTCCAGTACCATGGAATTTTGGGATGTGCATCAGGACGACATTGTGAAACACCCCATGTGAAACATGGAAAAAGTTCATGAGAACACACAACCTGAGGTAGAGTGGTGAGACACACACACACACACCTGCCAGAACCAGCTGCCCTGCAGCACACAGAGGGTGGCCCGCAAGAGCTCCAGGAGTATGTTTCCCCTGTTGAAGGTCTCCAGGAGGCAGGTGAGAGCGCCTCCAAAGGCCGCATACAGCAGGAGAATGTGCACGTGGACATCTAGCATGTCTCTCCCGTGGAGGTGATAGAGGAATAAGAACCCTGCAAGCAGTCAAATGTCTAGTTTAGTAACGCAAGGTTTCGTCCTGCATGAATCTGGTCATGCAGCAAATTGTGTTATGCAGTCCAGCGCCCACCTTCATTAAAGAAAGCCAGGCCCAGTAGCAGGCGGTCCAGGGCCAGGGGCGCTGCGTCGGTGCTGTGGACCGTGAGGGTGGTGGCCCCTGCCAGCGCGAAGAACAGGTACATGGTTGTGTGCTGCCAGTTCATCAGTTTGTCCCAGTGCTCGGTGGAGGAGTCGTACAGGTGGAGCTTTGGCCCACCTGCTGCAAACTGCTCTCCTAACATCCCTGTAAGAGCGGGTCAGACGTGTAGTGTTAGGAACAAAGGTAGATCTGATCTGATGTCAGGATCATTATGAAATGTTTTGATGCCAGGAATCCATGAAATATTACAGTAATAGCAGCAGTTCATGGGAGCAGTAAACAAAGAAATATTTGCATAAGGGTCACAATATTGTTTGTCTGGATACAAGGTGGTAAAGCAACTGTGGCGGATGTGTCATAACCACGAATGATCTGAAGAACACACAGACGAGGCGTGCATCTGTTTAATCTGAAATGTATGCAAGCGTGCGAGTCTAGCTTACCAATAACGGAGAAGGAGAGCATTACGGCTCCCTCGACGATTTCAAGGCGGTGTTGGGAGGCGCGGGTGGCGAGCCTTCCTGCACCAGCACTCTTGTTCCTGCGGGTGGTGTACCACAGCGAGTGCTTCACTGCCCACCACAAGCCAGCGATCAGAAAGAAACTGCCTGGTAGAGCGTGGCCCTTAAAATTCCCCATGTCGTCTCATAGGTCCTGAAATTGCAACAAGTTATGAGATGCAACTTATTCCTCAGCGTTCTCCCCATCACTTTACAAATCTCCCTGGGTTGGTAAACCTAATATGAGATTTTTCATGCTCCTCAAGGTCAGACTGAACCAGGGCCATGAAGATGTGGGAATGTGTTTCTGTCCATTTCTCCATTTTATAGTGAGATGAGCTTAAATGTACACATGAAAGAGACATTACAGTGATAATGAAAACATGACAGCCCAATAGAATCCATTTACTTCACCAGCGTTCATATTTTTGTTTAACAGCACCCTCTAGTGGCCAAACTGCACCAGCCAACGTACAAAGCAAGAACAATATTTTCCTCATTCAAAATCCTGTGAATTCTCAATTTTCACAGCTGCTCTCAACAAGCAGTTGTCCCTAAAAGCAGGGGTTATAGTTAAAGGAAGATCAATATATTTTATATAGCAGAGCACCATACATATATCAATCAGCCTTCAATGTATGGAAATCCCACAGGACCTTTGGATTGTGTGATTGCTATATTGTGTGTTTTTCTTTATTTCGTCAAATACCGTATAGTGTCAAAACAAGCTTCTCCAACTGGTTCAATTTCATTTCAGCTACTAAATTCTTTCAGTAGCTACTTGGACAAAGTATAATAAATATTGTGCCTGTTTTGAAAGATGTATGATAATACTTTAATAATCTTCTGGTTATTATTTTTTGCTTTCCAAGATTAGGGATTATTTTGATATCTCCTGAATACAGGTTTGAATCCCCTCTTTGATTGCTGTCGGCAGGTTCCCCGACTAAGCATCGTCCAGGATGTGGCGCCATCGCCATGGAAACCAGATGGCCTAAGCGACTCTACAACGAAGGGCGAGTATGCCGTCTGATTGGCTGGCGTGCTTGCGCTTATTTATAGTCGCATCTTTCATAGAAGCGCAGTGGCTCCAATATCAATAGAGTCTATATCAAAAGAAGGAAACAAGATATTTTTAATCCGTCGTGACTTTCATCTCGGGTCATTTAATAATAAATATAAATGTAAGGACACCCAATCCCAGAAATTAACAGGACTTCACGTTAGTATAGCTTTATTTCATATTATGTTAAATCACACAGAATGATGTGAACTATATGCTACATCTGTCCAACATAACCTCCATAAAGGGTTGGGGGTTTTCCCCTTTGTTACAGTGAAAACGTTACATTATGTAGACCTAAAACAAACTGCCCGACGCAAATAAATAGCTTGGAGAAAGGTTTACTTTTCACGTACCGATGACAGATTACACTAAAACTTTAGCAGACCCCGGTTGGTCTGGATGATCCAACAACGTTTCATGACTGAAGCGGATTTAAATAAAGTGATCTTGTGTTGAGATGTTTTGATTAGGTCCTGAGTGGTCTGATAAAAAATCAAAACACAAGGCGAAGCTGCCCAGCTGAGCGTGTTCATACACTCATACACTCAGATTTCTCTTGCTCATCGCTCCTCAATTTCATGCCCAAGAGTTTGAGAAGTTTACAAAAGTCGTTCCGAACTCGTAAACAAATTTTCTTGACAAAAACAAACAATAAACCAAACAACCCATCCAACAACAGGTTTTCAATCACTAAAATACAAGAACTCGCATTTAGAACTATTAAATCCTGTAAATAAAAAGCCGGACTATGTGGCGTTTGATTATTTTTTTTTTTTTACTTACCTTACAACCAAGCGGGGCGGCTATTTGTTAAATAACCGGAGTACAGACTACAGAGAAACTGCCTCCCTCGCATTTGAAATGAAAACTCTTAAATGATAATTAACTCCTCTATGTACTGAAGCATCTTACAGAACCAAAGTTAGATAAAACGCTGTCATATCCTTTCCGCTAGATGTCTAGTTAAACCCTCCGTGTTAAAATCTCGTCACATTTCCAGCTGTTTTCCCAACTAGCTTTTCTTAAGGACTCTTTTACGGGAATGTCGAGGGACCCTCCCGTATAAGTCAGAGATTGGTTTAAATCCCTAAGCAAACGTCATTCTTTTCCATTTTGATTGGTTAGTCGCCCCTTCAATCAAGGACTTGTACGAATTCCACGTGTGCATTTCTACCCGCCTGCTACGGGATTAAGTACTTTGAGATATGGAAACCGCTATTCGGGCTAATAATTCAACCCTATCCCCCCGCCATAGCTGCTGGAAACTTATACGAATCGCTTATTCAGAACCTCGTCCTGCTGTTTTTAGATCTCCCATTAACTCACAGTTATGAGGAATCAAATTTCCCACTCGAAAACGGTCGTCAAATGACTGGATAATGGCTGGATAACTGTGTGTGTGTGTTTCTTTTTGACCTGTACTTTATTAACAGAGTCAGTCAGAGGTAAAGATTGTTCTGTATAAAACTAGAAAGCCGAATTTTAAAATATGTTTTGCTGGATTTGTAATTATAGGGCGGGACTAGAAATGTGGTGTTTGTGTACGTGCACGAAGTCACGCTTCTCACAACATATTTTGCAAGGACAAAAGGAGCCCGGCGAACGTGCCCGAACCGGGCCGCTTTGGGGCAGATTCGGGCTTTTCGAACTCCTGAATCAATGTACACAAAACGGCTGTGCCGCTGACCATGGGTTTTATTACCCCATTTGACAGTGGCTGGCGTTCAGGGGAAATAACCTAGAGTTAAATGGAAATTAAATTCACATACCATATACAAAGTAAACAAATTGTATGAATTTAATCTATGAATGATACCACTTAATAATTTCATAATTTCGAAAATATTTACAGTCGTAAATTGGGGTGGGGTCACTACTTCGCAGGAAGTAAAGAAAGATTAAAAACTAAACAAGGAGGAACTGCCATCAGAGCAAGCAAATGTTTACATTGTCTGCATTAAAACAGTTATTCAGAGGAAAAGATGAAGAGAGAAAGGAGATGGCAGGGCAGCACATATCTACAGAAGGTCGCATTTATGACCTAGGGTTATAGGGTTAGTGCATTATGTGCACAAAGCTGCCATATTTCAGGCAACCGTTGTACAGACCAGTATAGACCACACAGAAGATGTAGACATATTTACAGTCTAGATACCGGCTCATACACATCCTACACAAATAATGTGAACATAAATTACCACAACATGATAGTGAACCACCTCAAAACAGTGATACAGGAGCCAACATTTACCATACTGAGCAATGACTCATTTTCACCGAAAGTTGGAATGTACATCTTCTCTTGCATCTTAGATCTTCCCATGATGCCTCAGCGTTGTCTGCGCAGGGGCAGCTGGTGCCAGGGCAGGCGTGTTTCTTCCCGCACTTCCTTCCTTCGTTCGCAGATGGTCGTGGTGCTCACACTGCGAGGCCGTGCCTCCTGTCCTGGTCTCGTCACCTTTCCAAACCACCAATCAGAAACAAGGTTCCTAATGTCACTGCTGGCTCGTACGGGAACTATAAGTGCCCATGAATGAATAAGTTACTGGACACGGGTCTCATGGATGGACTATGTGGAATAATATTAGCCTGATATCATGAAGATCTAGATGTTTGGGCAGAGAGTAGGACAAGCTGTGCCATCCACCTTTATTTCCATCTTTACTTATTGTTTGAATGAACAAACGAAAACTGGCCCAGCACCATATGGGACAAGAAAGAATGATGCTGACAACCTGCTGTTTCATCTGAATGAGTTACTGGGTCTCCTGGTGCTGTGCATACATGTGTACGCTGGGCGCCTGCATTGCCATGGCCCTTACCTCTCTGTGGAGGCGCTGGGAGTAGTGGGAGCTTTGGGCACCTCCTGCTGCTCCTCCATTGCACAGTTTCTCATGGCAGATCAAACACGCATTATTCGCATCATTCTACAAACAAATAGAACATTATGACCAAATTATACACACACACACACACACACACACACACGCCTGGTACGAAGGCCACTTTATTAATTAGCCCTGCCTGGTCCCCTCACCCACCAGTGACATGATTCTGTGCTTGCGTAAGTGAAGCATCTCGAAAGATTCGGACAGTCCCGGGACAGGGCCGCCACCCGACCCTGTCGTCCAGCTGTTGTCGTCGGATGAGACACGGCGAGGGCGGGGGTGGGCACGCTCCTCCGTGGAGGGAGATGGGAGCATGGTGGCGGTGTGGAGCTGTTTTAGCTGTGAAGACTCCAGCTGTGACTGAGACAGAAGGAGAGAAGACCGAGAGAAGAGCCAGAGAGACACCAGCCCAATTCAGTTTCCTCAAGGCTAATTCACCTTTCAAATGTCAGACTTCAAATAAACAAACCTTAACAAGAACATGTATGCTTTCATTTTGTTTTTGCATGCTTTTTGATAAGCACGTTAGTATAAAAGCTTTCTAAAAGCTCTGTGTATCCGGTTCCCATTGCTGCATTTTGCCCTGCAGCTAGCAGCCTGGGCAGGCATCAAGGTTTAGCAGCCAGCATGCACCCTCTCCACAGGAATATGAACTCCACATCGTTTTGAACTGCAGGCCGCTCCACACCGTGGGCTAGCATCACGCTTGGAGGACAAATCAGACAGATTGGTTTGACTAGCACATCACTCATGAACTCTGCCCTGTCAGTCACAGCCTGAACCAGTTACTTTATTAGGCACCTCTTCATGGAAACCTTTGTGAGACTCTCATGCGATTCCCTCTTATACGGGGGTTCCAGAAAAAGAACCCAACTGAAATCCAGTTCTCACTTAATTATAGAACAGATAAAACAGTATGTTGTTCTCATTACACAAATGGCAATTACAAGCTATGGCTTAATGTTTTTAATGAGCTATGTTACATTGTTGCTTCTTTTACATACGTTTCTGTGAAGACGTCTGAAGACATGCATGAAGGGGGTGATGTATATGTTTGTTGTATGTGTAGGAAAAAGATGGAAAGAGATAGAGGGAGATTGAGGGAGAGGAACAAAGAGACAATTGCGTGACAATTGTCGAGTGACAGAACCATGCAAGACTGGCCACAAATCAGTTGGCATAGATCAACCCCATCACCTTCAGCTGGAACGGACCTGGAAGGGGCTCACATGCCAAATCTTAATCCCGCCAAAGCATTTTCGCCTCGAAAACCAGGTAAATATATGAAAATGTATTCTTTGACATTTAAATTTGAATGCTTATATTACTGAATGACAAATCTGAATGACAATTTGTTTTATTGTGTTTCAGTTTAACATGTTTATATACTCTTTTTAAGTGGATAAACATCACATTGATCAGCTTGATGATGTTTATTAGTATTTTCTACTGGTATATTATAGCTTGATTATTATTAGCATTTATTTGCAGTCATTAGCAGTTTTGTCACTTTGTCTTTGTTAGTCTTCCTATGCCTCACACAATTTGTCTATTCTTGCAGTATTGTATTTGTTGACACAATAATTATAAGCTCAACTGAACTGCTGGATGGCATATGATCAAAATGTACACATTTCCACACTCAGAATGAGTTGCTCTGAACACACATTATGCAGTATACCCAAATGTACATAAAATGCTTAATCCCAAACCTATAAAGCATTCAGCAAGATTATGTTGTTACTTTACATTGCTTTCCAATTTTGTCTAAAAATGCAGATGCAGAGGCTTTGCTTACTAGTGCAGTGCAATGCAGAAAGTAAAGCCTGTATTTCCTCTATAGTACGTTACTGTCATGCACCCTCAGCAGGCCGCAGTACCCCAGATGTGCCCATTCATCCCGTCCTCCGAGTGCCTTCCTACCATGCATGGCATTGATGCCCGTCTGCCGTCTGTGGGGCGTCTGGGCCTTCGGAAGCTTCTCTTCTTCTCTTTGGCCCGATCCTCACCAGACCCGTGTCCCCAGTAGCTGCTCATCCACTTGGTGAAGTTGCCATCGTCGTCGTCCTCGTTGTCCATAACGATTGCGGGAAGCAGTCGGAGCGACAGCTTGACGCCTGGTGTGCGGGACCAGAAGGGGAGAAAGCAGACGGGACTTTGACCGTCAGTCAGGCGTGCTGGGTAGGGCTGCAGCCGCCACTGGAGCACGGGTGCTGGGCTTGCTGCTCTTTGGGGCGGAGCTGAGGCAGTCTGAGATGGAGAGGCGAGGAGATGGAGCGTGTTGGCTGGGCTGGGCTGGGCTGGGCTGGGCTGGGCAGTAGGTGGTGAACAGATCCCCCAGGGTGATTAGGTGGGCTCAGTGTGTTGGGTTTGTTGCTCTAAGCTGGCCCAAAAATAAACTCACAGCTTTTATTCAAGTCTTTAAATAGTGAGTTGTGTGTAATCTAGTTAATATCGAAGAAGGAGGTAGGGAGGTGAGAGAGAGAAGGAAAGAAAGACCTGATGTGTGGATACAGGAATCTGAATTGGTGTGTGTATACATGTGTGTGTGTGTCTCTCTTTCTCTTGAGAGAGAGATAGGGAGAGAGAGAGAGTGCGCACATATGGTGGTGGTCTGCTTTTAAAAAACTTTCCATTACAGAGCATGGAGCCTAGGGGGCCCAATCACACAAACACAGCCACACACCAGTTCTCTCATACTTTCCACTCACTGAACTCATGAAGCCTGCCAATAATTATGGACTGCAGCAGTAAAGACCAGTGACAGATTCTACTGCAAACATCATTTATTTTGTCACAGTCACATACACACAGCTCAAACTCTGAGCTGCAACCTTTTAATTGGCCCACACGGTTTGTAAATTATAGTCTGTATATATGTTTACATAAAAATTGTCTGTATTTATCAGCTTCTACATTATCTATATGAAAACTGTAACATATTGCAGAAAATACCCAATGAGTTTCACCTTTGTGGGAAGCGTTGAGTGTGCTGACTAGCTGATGCTGGATTAGTAGCCTCCTTTTCTTTCCAGGCAGTGTATTTTGGGCTGACCCTGTTCTGGAGAATATGACAAACCCCCTTCATTAAAGACAAATCTGGGGCACACAACAGCTTCCCTTCAGCTCTGTCTACTGTCCTGCTCCAGTTGTTTATACCATCATGATGTGGGGCAGTGCAGTACAGTAGGGGAGAGAATTCTACAACATGGGGCATTTGCCATGCACAATGCTAGAAGGGTAATATATGTCTGCTGTACTAGAACAACAATGGTAGCTGCAGCCACAATAACAACAACAACAACAACAACAACAACCGCAAAACGAGGAGTGGTCACTGAGCTATACATATATCTGATAAATACTGGAATTACAACAATTGTATGAAGTAATACTAAGTACTACAGCCCAAAAACAAGCCCAGACTCCGCTGGGATGGATATGTCAAGGATAACAATGCTAGAGTCTTACATTTACTATAAATTAAAAAACATGTCTCTAATTCAAGAATTTTTGACAATGCCATAAATTTCTATGCAATCACCCATCGATCATTTCAGGTGTGTAAACAGAGAATGACCATTCACCATGACTAGCCTCCCCATAGTGTTATTCAAAGGGTTCAAGGAAAAGGAAGTGTCTAAAGATGCTGACTCTTCATCGTGACTGTGACCTTTTACACAGGCAGACCTGGACTAACCTGGAGATCTTGTAACATACTTATCCTGTAGTATATATCAGTAAGCTCAGAAAAGTGATTGTCGTGCTAATACAGGCTTAAGGTGCCTGCTTGGCTCACTTCAAAGCTCTGTCACATCATTTTATTAGGGATTGTGCAAACTCTAACAGATAGGGAAGTCCTGTCTGTAAAGAGCTTTATGTCTATCTAATATCATGTTATGGTCCTATGTAATTTGAAGTTTGTAATGTGCATGCAAATTATTGGTTTATCCATGGCAGTTTTTAATATAATGAGACTGTCAGCAGATCAGAGGAGGACATTCCAGGTTCAGAAAATAAAAGTCCTCACCAAGATTTTGCTCAGGCTCCCTGGATTGTGTTCGTTCCACTAATTTTACTTGGCACTAATTACAAAATCCAGCAAGCTTGAATAAAATCCTGGGAAGGAGTTTTACTTTCTGAACTTGGAATGTTCACCTCTGGCAATGATAGCCTACATTGTTTTGCACACACACAGATTGATCGCGTCTCATGCTCCAATGAAAAGCTACGATTGACCAGAAATCTCAATGGCTGGGTACATTGTGTATTTGATATGTCAGATGGAGGGGGTGTATTGAGGACACTGGACTAGTAAACATGTCTAATAAACTAGTAAACCAATTTCTTAGGTTTCCTTGCATTTGTATTTGATTGTGCAGCTGCCAATGTTTGATTATACCCACAATATTATCTGTAAATGAGTAATTAGGCCTCATAAACAAAGTCTTGCGTATTTATAGGATTTATTTGCAGTGGATACTGACATTTGGTGAAAGCTGAATGCTGTGCTGTAGTTTTGTGAATATGTTTTGTCATCAAAGAAAAAAGGTGTCTAATGCACACATGATGTATTTTCTGTCTAATGCAAAAATGCAAAGATGCAAAGAATCCAAAGAAACAGCACATTATAAAATTTATGATATATAAAATCTGTATACAGCTGTGCTATGGTGTACAAAAGCATCCTTGTTATCTGTCAGTGGTAGCATTTTAATTTTAAACGCCCCCAGAAGATTGGCTGAGAAACTGAGGTATACGGCTAGAGTATTTGAGCCTAGATACTTCCCACAAGCGTTGGGACACTAAGACCATAAAATCATATCAGAGTGACAAGACAGCTATATTAGTAGATAGTACAACAACATCATGCTACAATATACGTTGGCACAATCAATATGTCAATCAATATCATAATATTGCTGTCTGTAATACTGATATTACAATAGGTTTTGCTATGCAAATGAGCAAATTGATGAGAGAGGTGAAGAGAATTTACAAAATACAGAGCAACCAAAAAAAATGAATACTGAATACTAATACAAACTACATAAGTGAATGAAAGAAACTAGCAACAAGGAACTAGCACATGAAATAGCAAC
Source organism: Brachyhypopomus gauderio (assembly GCF_052324685.1). NCBI lineage: Eukaryota > Metazoa > Chordata > Actinopteri > Gymnotiformes > Hypopomidae > Brachyhypopomus > Brachyhypopomus gauderio. The sequence continues at coordinate 14,147,814 of NC_135218.1, forward strand.
AACTGAAGGGGAGGCAAAACCAGGAAGTAAATAAAAAAAAAAAAAAACAGCTAGCTGTTAAGCAAAGCAAAAACAGGAGACTAAGAATTATTTTTGCAAAGATATAGATCACACAGACAATAAGAGCAATTTGTACATGGAAAGGTGGCAGAGCAAGAAGACGTTTAATGGAACAGTGTTGCACAGGGAATTGAAAGATATATAGTGAAACTCAGAGGTGGGGACTCGAGTCACATGACTTGGACTCGAGTCAGACTCGAGTCATTAATATTAAGACTTTTGACTTGACTTGAAAAAATATTCAGAGACTTAGACTTGACTTGGACTTTTACACCAATAACTTGGGACTTGAATTGGACTTGAACCTGTTTACTTGCAAAGACTTGATTTTTTAACCCCAAATCTAAATTTTAAAACGCATATTAATATTTATAAAGTGCGCCCCATTAATTTCATTTCCGTCCTTCTGACGCAGACCGGTCCTCTGCTTTTCCACACTCTGTACGTGTGTGTGTGCATGAGCTGCAGCACAACCAATCAAATGGGGGATTGGCGAACGTAAATTTTTACCGGGCGGGGTGTAAAATGGACACAAATTAAGTATTATATCGCGATCGATCGATCGCCAGTGGTTGGTGCCAGAGCGAACTAGTAACTCATTGAATCATAGATGTGGATCAGAGGTAAATAAACTAGATTTTTTTCCGGCGTGAGAAATCGGATGTGTGGCGTGAGAGCGTGTGAAGTCGGTCAAATGCGTGTGTCTCACGCTCAATGCGTGAGGGTTGGCAACCCTGGGTTCTGTATCTGAACTCGGGGAAGAGAGCCTCTCTCTGTCACCATCATAATATCCAGTTCTATCTCAGCATGGATTGTGTATTTGAAGACATCTACATCGAGAAAAAAATATATTGACAAAAGTGGAGCGAGTTTTCAGCTATGGGGACATCATTCATCGTGCACAAATGACATACAGACTTTTGGCCAGCAAATGCAATGCAGAATAGTTTACTGAAATGTCTAAAGTTGCAGATTCCTGTTAATTGTTCAGTTCTTATATTTGTTTGTCTTGTGTCACTCACACATGGACACACATGTTCTCCAAGAAACCAGATAAGAGAAGAGAGGGAAAATGCTGTTATGGTTCTTTGTATTGTACTGTGAAAATATCAGCACTTTTTATTTGAACATGGAGTTCTACTTATGACTTTTTCACAGAATATTTATTTCTGGAAAATTGTAGTTTAAAGTATGAATATTTTTGCAGCTAAGTTTAACAAATTGAACTGTGCAATAAAGAGGTGTAATTTTAATTTTTTTAATACTTCGTGTTTTCAGTTGCACATGTTTTATCAAGATTTGAGGAGAATTTAGATTTAAAAAAGAATTTACAATTTAAATTTATTTACATTTAAAATATACCTGCAACATTGGTAAAAAAAAAAAAAAAAGACTCGAAAGGACTTGAAATTCCAAGTTTCAGACTTGGGACTTGACTTGACTGTTGTCTGTCTTGACTCGAGACTTGACTTGACTTGAGTGTCTTTGCTTGAGACTTGACTCGGGACTTGAGGTATAAAGACTTGGACTTACTTGAGACTTGCAAAACACTGACTTGGTCCCACCTCTGGTGAAACTGAAGAGCAGGTAGCCACAGCTAATCAGAACATTGAGAGGGTGAAGGGCTGTATTTGCACTAATGAGGGTGTAGGATTAATAGGGGAAGAGAAATATTGGCTGGCTGTGTGAGATCTATTATCAAAGACAACATTTTTTCTTGTGTGCTATGACCAGTCTCAGATATTGCAGATGAACATTGGGTGTTCTGATAAATCACAGTAATCACCAGAGGTGGGACCAAGTCAGTGTTTTGCAAGTCTCAAGTAAGTCCAAGTCTTTATACCTCAAGTCCCGAGTCAAGTCTCAAGCAAAGACACTCAAGTCAAGTCAAGTCTCGAGTCAAGACAGACAACAGTCAAGTCAAGTCCCAAGTCTGAAACTTGGAATTTCAAGTCCTTTCGAGTCTTTTTTTTTTTTTTTTACCAATGTTGCAGGTATATTTTAAATGTAAATAAATTTAAATTGTAAATTCTTTTTTAAATCTAAATTCTCCTCAAATCTTGATAAAACATGTGCAACTGAAAACACGAAGTATTAAAAAAATTAAAATTACACCTCTTTATTGCACAGTTCAATTTGTTAAACTTAGCTGCAAAAATATTCATACTTTAAACTACAATTTTCCAGAAATAAATATTCTGTGAAAAAGTCATAAGTAGAACTCCATGTTCAAATAAAAAGTGCTGATATTTTCACAGTACAATACAAAGAACCATAACAGCATTTTCCCTCTCTTCTCTTATCTGGTTTCTTGGAGAACATGTGTGTCCATGTGTGAGTGACACAAGACAAACAAATATAAGAACTGAACAATTAACAGGAATCTGCAACTTTAGACATTTCAGTAAACTATTCTGCATTGCATTTGCTGGCCAAAAGTCTGTATGTCATTTGTGCACGATGAATGATGTCCCCATAGCTGAAAACTCGCTCCACTTTTGTCAATATATTTTTTTCTCGATGTAGATGTCTTCAAATACACAATCCATGCTGAGATAGAACTGGATATTATGATGGTGACAGAGAGAGGCTCTCTTCCCCGAGTTCAGATACAGAACCCAGGGTTGCCAACCCTCACGCATTGAGCGTGAGACACACGCATTTGACCGACTTCACACGCTCTCACGCCACACATCCGATTTCTCACGCCGGAAAAAAATCTAGTTTATTTACCTCTGATCCACATCTATGATTCAATGAGTTACTAGTTCGCTCTGGCACCAACCACTGGCGATCGATCGATCGCGATATAATACTTAATTTGTGTCCATTTTACACCCCGCCCGGTAAAAATTTACGTTCGCCAATCCCCCATTTGATTGGTTGTGCTGCAGCTCATGCACACACACACGTACAGAGTGTGGAAAAGCAGAGGACCGGTCTGCGTCAGAAGGACGGAAATGAAATTAATGGGGCGCACTTTATAAATATTAATATGCGTTTTAAAATTTAGATTTGGGGTTAAAAAATCAAGTCTTTGCAAGTAAACAGGTTCAAGTCCAATTCAAGTCCCAAGTTATTGGTGTAAAAGTCCAAGTCAAGTCTAAGTCTCTGAATATTTTTTCAAGTCAAGTCAAAAGTCTTAATATTAATGACTCGAGTCTGACTCGAGTCCAAGTCATGTGACTCGAGTCCCCACCTCTGGTAATCACACAATGCAACAAACACACATACTGTTAGTAAAATGAATGAATAAATAAATATGAGGCTATTAAATTTTTTTATTCTTCTGTATTCTAAATAGGACACAACACTTTATTGATTCCAAGAGAACTTTCTGTACTGAAAAGTGATATAATAAATATGTGGCATTATAATGTCGTTTTTTTCTTAATGCCATTCAGTCTTACTGGATTTTTTAAACTTATTATATTTAACCCATGTAAAGGTTGGAAACAACACTTGGAAGTGTCCAAAATAAAGATCAGTCTTCCTTCGAATTAACAGTACATATTAATGAAATAGGAACATAGTAATTAATAGTATGTAGTTGTACTATGGTTTTGGACGTAAGATTCTCAATGTGCAGGTCTCCGAGACCATGAAAACTGACCTAGCTTTTAAAAAACATTTACATTAACGAGGACTTTTATTTTGTAACCCGGATATACAACCTCGCTCCGTTGACACTGATGATTAGAGCGCTTGCAATGCCCTTTCTAGCTAGCAAACTGTCTAATGTTCCTCATCTGGAAAGATGAATTACATGTTGGCTTGATAAACGTCCCGATATATCTTAAGATCTCTAATAGTTTATAACATAATGTTGCGCGCTGGAAGTACAATTTCCTGGTAAGATACAATCTAGCCAGCTGTCTGAATGTGTAGATATCCTGGTGGTTAGCTAGCCTAGCTAGTGTTGGCTGTAGCTAAGGAGGGCACGCGCACTTGTGCTCCTCACACACTAAACCGCCCCGCGTCCGTCGAGGTCTCCTTTGGTCCTTCTATGTCCTGACAGTCGTTGACATTGTTTCTTTGCGTTTTTATCAGTCTAATGGGACGTTAGGTAGTTTTCTAGCTACCTACTCGCTTGGCTGGCTGCCGTGTAACCGTTCAGGAGTCGGTAGCCCGTGTGTTAGTGTCTCATAACCGCAGGTGTGACTGGGTTTGTCTGTGAGGGTCGTGGTGGTGAGCAACGTTAACGTGGCCGTGTTCAACACAGTTATGGAGCTGTGTGTCTAGGGGTTGACAGTTTAATAGTGCATACCCCACAGTAAACATGCGGGCTAAGAGTGTTCAGTCAGCTGGACGACCTCATTTGTTAGGATGGTGGTATCGTAGGTTAGATAGGTTATCTACCTAGCTGAGCAGATGGGGTATTGTTATATTTCTCAGTACCAAGTCGTGATGATATTGTACGAACTCAATTCTTTTCAGTAATGTGTGGTGCTTAACATAAGGTTCAAAATGCCAGCAATACCAGCTGACTATGACTATGTCAATAACTTTATAGTATATCTGGATCACTTTTCTGTAAATTTTCAACGAGTATGGTCTTATGATTACAATGGCTTGTGCGAATAAACAGAGAACAGGACATTTCTCTTTTAGTTTTATGCACTGTGAACACTGATGTCTGCGACTGCATATTTGTGACTGTTTCCTGTTCTGTGACTCCCTGATTAACATAAAAGCTGATGCATTACTCTGATTTTTATCATGACTAATTAGACTTGTGTATTTCCACACGCTGTCAAGATAACGTTTGTTATCTCGAGATCACCAACAAACAAACAAAAACTAAGTAACTGACAATCTTTCTAGATTTCTGTATGTTATGATGATTTAATGCTCACATGTAAGCAGCATCTTGCTCTCCAGTAGAGGGAATATGATACGGTCTTGAATAGTTTGATGTATCCATATTCTGGACATGCACTTAATCTTTAACAATTCTTTCTGAATATCTCTTGTGGTGGGATCAAACATTTCAGTTCTTTAGCTTATATTGTCTTTCGTATTAATTATTTACCTGCAATATTCATTAGGTGCATCATTATGAAATTATATCATTATGTTGATAATATTATATAACACTTAAAAATAACACCTGAAATAAAAGTTTATTAACAAATTGTTATAACCTATAAAACATAAAATAATTACGCTACCTGCTGTGTGACATAGGAATATGTGCTGGCACTTGTAGCAAACCACTGTCTGTTTTCCCTTTAGCATAGCATGCAGGAATCTGCTCCCCTCCAGATCGGGGGTGAGGTTCCGCCTGCCCCTGCAGAAGCTGCACCCTCTTTCCCGCGCCATCCACCACCGCTCGTCACAGGGCTCCAACCCTCAGCGGCCCCCTCACTGCACGGCTGCGCGCCACTACACCTCCCTCTCCAGGCTGCCCTTGCGTCCCGGCCGGGCCCGGCCAGCCGGCCCCGGGCACCAGCAGCACCGCTCCTTCTGGGTGGCCCGTCTGGCCGCCAGGCTGCTCAAGCTGCGCTACATCCTGCTGGGCTCCGCCGTCGGAGGTGGCTACACTGCTAAGAAGGTGGATTTGAATGTATTTCTTTATGTAATTCGGGCTTTGTTCCCCATAGTTTTGTTCAACAGCTGCGATTGGCTTGTTATGAGATTCTTTCTTACGTTATGTTTGATGTGTTCATAAGATATAGGCTATGTGATATTCATAAAGGTCACGGTGCATTTAGGCCTGTGTAACATACCAAATTTGACAGATCCTCTAATTAAAGGTGTTAAAAAGCCAGCCACATTTTAAGGTTCAAAAGACTAGTATACCTCATTCTGTGTAGAAAGCGAGCAGTGAGTTTCACCTCTGCATTACCTTGTGTTGTGTTTGCACAGCAAACAACATGACATACAGAACCACGTTCAGATTAAACTGTCCTCCAGCACTAGTGCCTCCAATGTGAAACATAACCTACACTGCAGCCTGTAAGCTATCAGGTTTCAGGTTTATTAAGTCATCTTTCCTAGCAGAAACCATTTCAGATTTTCTTTTGTACCAATAAGGTTTATAACAGGAGCCTTTATTTAAACTGCTGATGCTCAGTAGTTCATTGTCAAGGAACACATGCTTGTTTAGAAACACTTTTATTGGTAATTTGTTCCCAGTTGTCATCAAGTGCCATGACTGTCATCATTTTGTAATCACGTCACGGCATGAATACCCTAAATGTCCAAAAGCACTATGCACACACTGTGCGGTGTTCCCTGCCTTAATACAAGTGCATCTATTTCTTATGATTTCCAGACATATGATGAATGGAAGGACATGTTTCCTGATCTGAGCGAATACACATGGATAGTCCCCGACTTTGTGTGGGAGCTGAGTGAGAATTTCGACTTAGGTGAGCGACTCTGAGATCAGCTTTTATGAGGTCTGCAGTTACCTGTGTCTGTTTGATTAATTTAAATGAATTAGCATGTGGATACAGATCTGTGCCATTTACATTCTAATAATGACATGTTCCTCTCCTCTCGATCAAGACAAACTAGCCAGTGCTTTGCCTGAAATGGAGGAGATTGCAAAGCTGCTCCCAGACATGGAGAAGATAGGGGAGAACTTCACGTTCCTTAAGAGTCTTCTCTCCAGCGGTGAGCCGCGGAATTCTGTGGTACCTCAGGATCAAAGCATCTGCTACTCACACCTTTAAGCTGCAATCTGGAATTGTTTGGAACAGCACAGAACTAGGAAATAGTGTTGTTTGATAATAGAAACCCAAACACCCTACTGTTTGAGGTTTCTATATTCGTTTCTTCAATTCCTGATTGGAGCCTAAGGTTTAAATGGCTAATTCTTCCTTCTTCTCCGTTTTCACCATTGCTGAGCAGTAGTACAGTACACGTAAAGACGAATCGTACAACATCCAACAGTTGTTTCAAATTTAAGATTCCAAGTCAAGTTTACACCAACTTGCGGAGTTAATGTAACTTAACCAGTCATGGTTCAAGATTTGTTGCTATAAATAAATCTTCATACAAATCACACCATTTATTTACCTGTTGAGTTGGTCGAAAAAACGATCAACTCTGATTGTTCATCAACCAGTTGTTAATTCACATGTGGATAATGGTTTCCGTTTTGCTTTATTGCTCAGGATAGCTTCTTTATTCGGGAGATGGGGAAGCACGTCGTACCTCAGTTTGCTGATGTACTTTAATATTCACATGTGGTGTTATTGGTGAACAATCATTGAATGCCTGTTGTTTGGGGTCCAGTGATGTGTGTTGCCTTTATAGTATACCATGCTACTGCACCGCATGTCCACAGGGGCTCGAGCGTAAGAATTCCAGCCTTCTGCTGCCATGAGTTTTGAGTTTTTCACCCCCATTTCATTTGTTGATCTTGTTTCCCTCCTTCCCTCCCTCCCTCCCTCCACGTTTTCACAGGTGTGCGTAGTGAAGTCATTGGAGCTTCTGGTCTGCGTCTGTTGTTAGGTGTGTAAACGGCACACGGTCCGCTCCCTCTCTCGTCCCGCGCAAATATGAAAGCTGCTGGCTGTAATGCTGCCCCCTAGTGGAGACAGCCTGAAGGGGTCTGTGCCACTAAGGACCAGGCGGGCCAAGACGTTCCTTCTAGGCTTTAGATTAGTCTACAAATCACTGACATGATTGGACTCACTGGATGGAGTTGTCATCGGGTGATTTTATTAATGTTTATAGATAAGAGAAATAAATCGCAGACCACAGAGTGTAATAACAGCATTGTAGTGAAGTAAACTTGGTTTTGTTCAGTTTCAGTATGAACAGTCAAAAAAAGTGCTTTCTACTGACGAATGGTTCACTGACCTAACTAACAACATCTTCGTTGCATTGTAGTTTTTATTTTGTCTGGCTTTTCCTTGTCTACATTACATGTCACTACATCACTTTCTCTGAAACACCTCTGCACCTTTCACCCCCGGGCTTTTCTTCTGTTTAAGCCCACTGTGCGTCTCTCAGCTGTGGGCTCTGCTGGGAACGCGGTTGGGTTTACGTTAAGCATGTGTACCTCCTCAGATGGGAATAGAGGTCCTGTTTAGTTCCTTGGCTGCTCCTTCACATAGCCCCTTTAGAAGATGCCATAGTGTATTTATCATCCACCCACTTCTTATGAGGATATATGATATATTCAGATGCTCTAGTTAATATGCTTTCTTACTGTGGACATTTTCAAATCTGGATGTGGCGCTGGAGAAAAGCAACCCGACAACCTCTTTAGCATGTGAATAAATGCCACAGCTTAATCTAATAATCTATTTCCCTGAAACGTTGACAGGCCGTTGTCAAATGAAGCGCTGCATTTGCGGGCTAATGTCTTTCTTCCCTCTCCAGAAACCACGGGTGAGACGTCCCTCAAAGCGCCCGAGATGCAGTCGGCGACGGCCGGCATGACTGACAGTGCCGACAAGCAGTTTAAGAAGGCAAGTGCTTCCTGTGGCCCGCGTGTGCCTTGTGGCTCCGTCTCAGGCCCGTACAGGGCGTCGCTGGGGTCTGGCTGGTTTAGCGTGACGAACAGAGGGGTTCTTTCATAATGACCTCCAGATGAGCCCACTGCCATGCCCACATACTTCACATTACATCTGATTTCTACCATTTTTATTACATATTTGCCATTTCACTACAAATAGGTCAAACGTTGGTTGTTTAGTGTAGTTTCTGGTTAATGCCAAACAGTAGCCAAGAATGAACATGCGTCATTACTGTGTGCAGTACTGTCTGTCATATTGTGTTGTGGTTTTGGATTCGGATGCATGTCTGATGATGCAGCCCTGTTTGAATGTGTGTCTTCATTTATTCATACACACACACAAACACACACTCACACTCACCGTTTTGCCTGCTTTTGGGCAGCAGCCTCTTGCTTCCCATTGACATAAGCTCCTCCAGCTCCTTCAGCTCCTGGCCTGCTCAGTCAGGTCGTCTCACGTGAGGCATGCCAGGGTTCTGCTGATGTCCATAATTCGCACACAGCCCAATCGTAAAGTCTCTCCATTGCTCTTGAATTGGCCACTATAATCAAAACAGTATTTGCCCAATGTCTGATAGTGGTCTGTTTTAAGAGGAAACACACAGACCTTTTATATAACCTAGATGTCATCCGGTAAGCCGCAAAGGGCAGCTTCAATAAGCTTTGTTTCTTGTTGCATAAAACCCTAAATATATAAAACACTACTGGTCTTGCTGTGTTCTCATTACTAGCAGAATCCCATACATGTTTTGAGCTTGCGTCCGAATGTTTAAAGGAAACTCTCCTGCCCGTTTTAGGAACAAACATGTCAGATTACAGTAGCACTAATTAATCCATCTGTTCCCACCACGGTTCGAGTGCACTGGCTCCTGCATCGGTGTTTTAGTTGAAGATTACGTACTTGCACTCAGCTGCTGGCTGTTGCATTGATGCCTCTGCTGCTCTTGTTAAGTTGACATTCTGCAAGTCAAGAGTGGAGAATAAATGCCAAGATGAACCGTGCTGCCTGCAGTGGCAATACATTATATTTCTGTATCTCACAGACAGCTGTCTTTACTTACAGTGGACTTCCACTGGAACGTCCCGCCCATGGGCCTTCGGATGATATGATTAGTTGGCAGGTTGATTGACAGCTGTCTCCCCCTGTTTCTCACTGTGCCGTCCCTCAGCAGGGGCTGCTCAGCGAGCTCATTCTCATTCAGCAACAGATCCAGCAGCACGAAGAGGAGGTTTGGCGGGCGGCGGCGGCCAGTAATTCGCGGCCGCCGTCTGAGGCCCCGCCCCGCCCGGCCCCGAGCCCGCCCCCCACCCAGGCCCCGAACCCCAAACGCAAGGTGACGGTCCACATCAGCACCTCCACTGCTGTGCTTCTCAAGCCAGTCTTCAAACTAGCCGTCGAACCGAAGTTCTCCTCAGCTGCACAACATGGGGAAGTTTGATCCTTCTGAGCAATTTATGACAATTCTTAACTGCGCTTTGGTTATATATGGTTTATTAGATTCTAAATTGAGTACAAATGCCGTTGTGGTAAGAGCTGGGTAATTACAGACTGGTTGAGAACCACTGCTTGATAGTGTTATGCTATGGCCCGGAACCTTCTACTGGGTTCTTGGATTTGGACACAGACTCCCCTTCCAACCACATTTACCCGTCACCTTCAATACGTGTAATAGATACATTGTTATATATATAACGGTGTACTAAGGTGAGATTAAGGCATGTGTACATTTGTCTTTATATGCGGGTATTCTCTATGTATTTGTAGCATTCGCGGTTTGATTTTGAAAATTGCCTAACATTTATTGCTGCTACAGATTTATATAGGAATTGCAAAATACAGTAGGCAGTAATCTTAGCTCACCTGCTATTCCTAATTTGCCACAGCAATTAAAATTTGAACCCTTGATGAGTTCATTAGCTGTTTTCCTCCCACTGTGTCCCAAGCACTCATCGTTAAAGGCCTTCATCTCTGCCCACACGTGTCCAGCACGTACCCAGCAGAGAACAACACTGACAACCCTTAGCTCTCAGTTCTCCACCTCTCTACCCTGCCCAGGAGGCCCCTGCACTTCACTAAGACGTTACACTAGCCCAATATCCTTTTTTAGGAATGTAAAGCATTCTTCCTTCTCCTTCCATTTATCCAAGCAGCTGTTATTTGACCATCAAAAGCTAGCGTAGTGCTGAGATGCGCTGCATGGAGTAGTGTGTCTCTGCTGCACGTTCAGCACCGTCTCTAGCTGCTGAGGGAGGAGCAGGCAGGCCGCGGGTTTAACCTGCCCCACCGGCTGCCACAGATAGTGTACATTCTGCAGAGATCACCTGTCCCTGTGTGAATGTGCCATGTTTGTCTTGAGGCGCTTTCCACTGCAACGCTGACCATCGCAGACTCCTTTATAAGTGGCTTGCAGTGTGTGGTGTGCTTTCCAATATGAGAAATGCATTACATGTGTGGGATGGAGACGGAGTCCTCTCTGTTGATTCCTGATTGATAATTCTGCCATCTTTTCCAGGCCTTCTTTTCTTTGCCTTCTGTATAACGTGATGATTTGTTCCATTGAGCGATTATAGCCAACCAAGAATGAGTGGAATCAGTGATTTGCATTAGCCAGGCCTTCCTCTGCTGGGACGCTGGGTGCATGAGGGCCTTGTGTGTGACGTCTAGGCAGGGGCACAGTGCAGCGGCCTGATGTAGGAATAACCAGGCCACGTCCTGACACCACTCCTTCTGTTTCCGTAGTCGTCGGATAAAGAAAAAGTCGACCAACTCCAAGAAGAGCTTCTTCGCACCCAGGTGTGTTTCGGCCCATCTACTGAATCCACAATCGTAATTTTAAGGAAGTTCAGCAGCTCTGAAATGGCGTTTCCCACAGATGAAGTACCAGCGTATGCTAGAACGTCTGGAGAAGGAGAACAAGGAGCTGAGGAAGGTGGTGCTACAGAAGGATGACAAAGGCATTCACCAGAGGAAGCTCCAGGTCAGCCGCCGCGCCACACCTCGCTCTTCCTGCGGGACACTTTCGTCCCGCGTAGCATGCTGTCACGGTGATACTTAGGTCACCCATTTACACATCTCACCCGTTCCTGCACAGAAGTCGCTGATTGACATGTACTCTGAGGTCCTGGACATTCTGTCAGACTACGACTCCAACTACAATACCCAGGATCACTTGCCAAGGGTGAGTGGTTGTTGTGGTGCCCCGTTTGTTCTCTTTTAACTCGTGAAAACCCTGAGGGCGGTTATGACGCAGTGCTTCCTGGGGCGCTCCTGCCCTGACCCATGTCTTCTAGGTGGTGGTCGTAGGGGACCAGAGTGCAGGAAAGACCAGCGTGTTGGAGATGATCGCTCAGGCTCGGATCTTCCCCCGAGGCTCAGGAGAGATGATGACCAGGTCTCCTGTCAAGGTGAGCCAAATGAATCCAAGCCCAGGATTTAATGAACTCCATTACCCAGCTCACCTATGCTGCAAGACCCACTGATCATGGGTGGACGTGTAGTTCTTTAAATGGTGAGAGTGAAGAGGGCTTTAATGTAGCCAGTAGTGTCTACTTGTTGGCCCCAACATGCTACAGGCTTGAATGCATGGATTGAAGGTTTTTCCATTTTTGGGGGGTTTTACCTTTGGTTGTGTTTTCATGTCTTGCCTTCATGACGTCAACCGTTCACTGTTTGGCTCCAGGTGACACTGAGCGAAGGGCCTCATCATGTAGCCATGTTCAAAGACAGCTCTCGTGAGTTTGACCTGGCAAAAGAGGAGGACGTAAGTCACTTAAACCATACCACACGCTAACAGCTGTTAGTCTCCACTATATTGAATGACTCCTAATGGCCTCACCTGCAGCCCCTGATCTAGAGTCATGTACGTTTATTTTAGCTTGCAGCGTTGAGGCATGAAATTGAGCTGAGGATGAGGAAGAGTGTGAAGGAGGGCCAAACAGTCAGTCCTGAGGTGGGACACACACACACACACACACACACACACTTTTCTCCATTAGACCTAACTTTAAATTGGATTTAGATTTTCAGAACTTTTTACAGTTAGTTAATTTCTTTTGTGTTTTTTTTTGCTAGACTATATCTTTAAATGTAAAAGGCCCAGGCATCCAGAGAATGGTTCTGGTGGACCTACCAGGAGTAATCAGCGTAAGTTGAATCGGAAATAAATGTATATTGATTTCATACGGAATGAAAGCCCCGTTTGACACCATGTCTTGGATTCAGACTGTGACCACTGGCATGGCTTCAGACACCAAGGACACCATCTTCAGCATCAGCAGAGCCTACATGCAGAACCCAAACGCCATCATTTTATGCATTCAGGGTGAGTCTCCAGCACTCCGCTGCGGTTCCAGAAATCCCGCGTGAGCATGGCGTGCGTCGGCCCTCACGGACCTCGTGGTGTTCACGTTCTCTTCCAGATGGTTCGGTCGATGCAGAGCGCAGTATAGTCACCGACCTGGTCAGCCAGATGGACCCTCATGGCAGACGCACCATTTTTGTTCTGACCAAAGTGGACCTGGCAGAGAAGAATCTAGCCAGCCCAAGCCGAGTAAGTCACCCGTGTCCTTCAGGGGCGTGTGATGTACCCTTTTGGAACTTCCATTTCTTTTGGCATGTTAATTACCTTTTGGTCCACTAGGTGGAGGTATAGCATAGCTTGATTACTATCTGCAACACTATAGTAACACTACTATCTGAGAAGTTATTAACATGTGAGTGTAAATGTCCATTACTTCTTTCCAGTAATGTCCTTTTTTCCTTGATTTTTTCCCCCTTTTATGTAGATCCAGCAAATAGTTGAGGGCAAGCTGTTTCCTATGAAGGCTTTGGGTTACTTTGCTGTAGTGACTGGCAAAGGTAATACAGTTTATATTTGAAAATCACCTATAATAACTATACATTCTGTTCATTTAAACGTGATAAATCATTTCATTTTCTTCCCCTAGGCAGTAGTAATGAAAGCATAGAATCCATTAAAGACTATGAAGAGGACTTCTTTCAGAAATCCAGACTGCTGAGGTGGGAATTCGTTGTGGCTGTATGTGGTTGTGGTTCTCTGGGTGTGAAGGTTAATCCTCAAGGCTGTTCCTCTGCAGAGACGGCATGCTGAAGACCCACCAGGTAACCACAAAGAACCTGAGTCTGGCGGTGTCTGACTGCTTCTGGAAAATGGTGCGGGAATCAGTGGAACAGCAGGCAGATGCGTTCAAAGGTAACCGTAGGTCCCTGTACCTGCTCGGGGGCGTGGAGTTTGGGTTACCCCTGCAGGGCCGCTCGGCCCGCTGCCTTATGGAAGCTCTCAGTCAGGAGCTGCGCATTGCCTGGTCCACATGCTCCATCCTCTTCTCTCAAAGCCTTAATGAGCGTTTAAGATTGTCAGGGGCGTTTTGTGAGCCGGCATAGACGCCGTCCCTCCGGGGCCCTGGGTGTAATAGGAACCTCAAAGGGTGGCATGAGGGCCCCTTACCTGTTAAGCCCACCTCCGCTCGACAGCCTCCCAAGAGCGTCTGCTGCGAATCCCACCAGTCCATCATGCCTCCCTCCCCCCCCACCACGGAGAACCAGACCTGGCCCGTCGCGCGGCACGACTCCTCCCGGCCAATTAAGCGCTCGCTCCCGTCAGCCGTGAGATTTATCGCCTGACGTGGGACGCTCCACAACCCTTTTGTGTGGGCAATCGATCGCGGCCGCTGTGCCGGGGGCCGGCCCGATAACCGGGGCAATTAGCGTCGTCTCCATTGTGCGGGCGAGACGGGCGGCCCGCGCGGTGCGCCGGGCCCCAGGGGGCTCAGCCGGGCTGACGCCGAGCACGCCCGCCTCCGGGGGCATTGATCATGGCCTCGCTGCTGGATCCGGAGGCCTCTGGGGAGGAGAGGAAGTGCGGCGGGAATGCTAAGGGCTAAAGTCGCTGTCTTAAGGAAGTTTTGGGTGTGCTTTCTACTTGCTGTGATGAATTTCCTGTTTTTTTTCCCTTTTAAAAGCCTCCTTCGCGTTTTCTGTGGATGTGAATGTCGGCTATGTGGGATGCTTTAAAATGTCGGCTCACGTACCCTGGCTTTAAATACGCTAAATTTAGAATTGTCTTGAGCATGTGAATATGGAATTTCAAATTGTGGCAATACATGTAAATGGGTTGGGTAAATGATAATTGCAAGTTCATGTAATAGCCAGCAGTAACCACTCTTGATAACTGCAGTGCTGGTGTGTGAAATGTATGTCTTGATGATGTTGAGACGTCTTTCGATGTGTCCTGAAGTAAACTTTCTTCCTGTCACCGAGCAGCTTCGCGCTTCAACCTGGAGACAGAGTGGAAGAATAATTACCCACGGTTACGGGAGCTGGACAGGGTAAGAGGCAGACCATGACGCAAGCCGACTTATTAGTGGCAGAGCGGTGTAGCGAGCCGTGTCACTCATGCTACACCGACACACGGCCTCGCCGTGCCACCAGTCCCCATTAAAGTGCTCCGGGACACCGTGTGCTGTTGACTGTAAGTAGTGATATGCAGCACGGGACTGGCTTCACGTTGAAATAAAGACGAGATGTTGACCTTCGTCCACAGAACGAGCTCTTTGAAAAGGCCAAAAATGAGATCCTGGATGAGGTCATCAGCTTGAGCCAGGTCACGCCAAAACACTGGCAAGTACTCAACATGTCTCCTCTGAAGTATCTTTGAAGTATCTTTGAAGTTTATAACGTGTCGTCCTCCCAGTCCTTACTCTTTCCACGCTGCTGTTCTCTTCCATAGCAACTGTCATGTTTTAATACCCATATTAAATCTAAATGAATGTACAGTTGAGCCTGGCACAGTTTTACTGCTCTTTCATGTCTAAGCAATGATCTGGCCCTCACGTGCCTTTTCCTTGGGACGCGTTTAGCATAAAAAGCTAAGATGTGTAGCTGCTAGCACCGTGTGGAGTTTTGAATCCAAACCATGAGGGGCCAGCATAAAAAAAAAAAAACCCAACAGATCAGATGTTTGTAAAGGCCGCAGTGAGCTCCATCATCCTCTCAGATCAATGTGGTGATGAATAGCCATAGGGCTGCTTCTCTGGGCCTCTCTAGGTGGCTGTATTGGAGATGTGTGTATTGATATGCTGTAGTCGAACAAAGCAAACAGGAAGATATGAAATATGACCGGTCCTCCATGATAAATGAGCCAGGTTATTATCCATAGGATATTCTGCCATTTGTCTCATTGTCAAAATATTCACCATCAAAACAATTCTGAGAAATATGATACATTAAGAAAATATTGTCATTTTCACCAGCTCCAACCAAGAAAGGGTTCCATGTCGATAATTTAAATGTATGGCCTTAAGCTAATTAATTTACTATAGTTTTCACATCATATCCTCAAAAAGGTCTCCTGTGGCTTCTCCTCCTTGTTTCTAACGCAGGGAGTCCATCTTGCAGAAGAAGCTGTGGGAGAGAGTGTCCACGCATGTTATTGAGAACATCTACCTGCCTGCTGCCCAGACCATGACCTCAGGCACCTTCAACACCACGGTGGACATCAAACTGAAGCAGTGGACAGACAAGCAGCTGCCACACAAGGCCCTGGAGGTGGAGTAGCTCCGCCCTGTAGGCGGTGTAGCTCCGCCCAGGAGCGTCTGCCCCAACACTTTCACTCAGGGCGCTTCTTTAAGGCTAATGCAGTTCTGATGGCGTCAATCCAATAATGTGTCCATGGCTAAACTTAATCAAACTAATATGTAAATGTGTTGATCACTAGGCAAGGTGTATAAAAAATAAATGATCAAAGGATCAGTTCCGTGTTTGAAAGAAATTGTTCGTACTTGAAAACAAATCTGTTTATAGCTTTTACAGAACCTTCCAGCAAGAATAACAAAAAGACCCCATAAAAGCTTTACACTTTTTACTGCTCAAAGCCCAAAAGTGTCCAGCCAGACTCCAGGCAGTCCAACCGGGTCCTTCATTGTGTGTGTTCATTGTTGCCGCTCTGTCACCGCGCAGGTTGCCTGGGAGACGCTGCAGGAGGAGTTTGCTCGGTTCATGGCGGAGTACAAAGGGAAAGATCAGGACGACATCTTCGACAAGCTCAAAGAAGCCGTCAAAGATGAGAGCATCAAGAGACACAAGTGGAACGAGAGTGCCATGGACAGCTTGGTAAAGACGCGCCTGGCTGTCCACATGCCCCTTACTACACACGCGGACCGGCACTAATCACACCTGTTAAAACCAAACTCGCCCTTAATCAGCTCTGTTAATCTTTCTTAAAGGTAGTTTTCCTAATACACGAGTGCATGTTGTAAGGTGCCCCACGTGCGTGTAGACAGTTCAGTAAGAGGCAGCCTGTTAAACTCGTGAAGTCTGCTTCTAACTTTGGGAGAAGTTGGTGTGGGTGGTGTCTGAGAGCAGTAAGCCTCCATCTTCTTCTCCTGGTGCAGCGAGTGATCCAGCACAACGCCCTGGAGGACCGCTCCATCACAGACAAGCCGCAGTGGGACGCCGCCATCGAGTTCATGGAGGAGACGCTACAGTCGCGCCTCAAAGACAGTGAGCTCCACCTTCTCCACCCCCTCCCCCACTCTTGCGCACGTCTCGCTGGTCCTGCTGTGCGTAACTTTGCGTTGTGCCATTCACTCCCCCACCTCCATCTTTCTTTCGTAGCCGAGTCGGTGATAGCCGACATGGTGGGGCCAAACTGGAAGCAGAGATGGACAAGGTGGATCAATCGCTCGCCAGAACAAGTTAGGGGCCGTCCACAAACTCCTCCACTCAGCTTTATTGCTCTCCTTGACCGCGTTGCTGTTTAGCTACGCGAATGCCGCTCACGCCTCGGTCGGTTCTGTCTCATAGCACGTCCGCAACGAAACCAAGAACGAGCTGGACCGCCTGCTGAAGCTCAACGAGGAGCACACGGCCTACCTGGCCAACGACGAGGTCACCACCGTCCGCAAGAACCTGGAGGCTCGAGGGGTGGAGGTGGACCCCGTGTTGGTCAGTGGGACCCTGACGAAAAAACCAAACCCTGTGTTTTTCTGTTCCCTCGTAGAACGCAGCTTTCTTACTTTGTACGCATCTGTAGCGTCAGCCATGAAAAGCAGAATGTGTTGCTTCATTGTTTTTGATCCGTTTCATGCTTTTAGATCAAGGACACCTGGCATCAACTATACCGACGACACTTTCTGCAGAAGGCCCTGTTCCACTGTAATCTCTGCCGAAGGGGTTTCTACTACTACCAGAGGCACTTTGTCGACTCTGAGGTACGGCTTCACGTTGTTCACGTCTGTTTTAACACGGCACAGGGCTTAAGTACTGTATGTTGTGAAATATCAGGAATTCGAAAAGTCAGAGACTTAAGTGTTGACAAAACAGAATTACAGCCTGTTGGGTGCATCGTTAGGCAGAAACTGTGTTTGCCTCCTCTAGCTGGAGTGCAATGACGTGGTTCTGTTCTGGAGGATCCAGAGGATGTTGGGCATCACAGCTAACACTCTTCGACAGCAGCTCACCAACACGGAGGGTGAGTGTGAAAGCCTGATAGTCAGCCATAGGACTTTATTTAAAATAAGGTCTGGAGTTGAATGGTATAGAGTGTGTTGTCTAAGGGTTTCAGTGCCAATCTGTGAACTTCTCTCTGTGTCTGTGTGATCATTCACTGTGGCCTAATTGTTTTAAAGACGTTGTTCTTTGGCTTGTTCCTCAGTGCGGCGCTTGGAGAAGAATGTGAAAGAGGTGCTAGAAGACTTTGGGGAGGATGGTGAGAAGAAGAAGCACTTGATCACAGGCAGGAGAGTTCAGCTTGCCGAAGACCTCAGTAAGTGCATCGCTATATCTGCCACCATGCCTTAGAAAGAGCCCAACCACTTCACAAACTCATCCTACATAGGCAGTAAGAGTCCCTCAGCCCTTGTTCCTGGATTTTCTCAACATATATATTTAGGGCATGGCCACTAGAGGGCAATGATGTCCTGAAAAACAAGCACCTTTTTCTTGTCATGTGATGAGACTCATTAGACTCTGTCAAATCTCACCCATGTGTTTTGACTTTTGGTTTTATGACATGAATGTTTTTTAATGTTGAGTTTTTTTTTATCTTTTACATTAAAAAAAAAAATTTTAAATATAAAAAAACTTTTTCTAACAGACACACTTAAACAGCTTTTAACAGATTTTTAAAAGACTGTTGAAACTTGCTTTAATTCTTATTGTTTATGCTCTGGGCTTGTTTATTACACACATGAAATAGAAGCTGTTGAACCCCACCCTGCCCTCCCAAGCCCTGCCCAAGCCCAAGCGCGCTGTTGTACAATTAAAATGAGACAATTCCAGCTCATGATCCCCTTTCATTCCCTGCTTCTCTTCTCTTCCTAAGGCCTGAGTCCTTAATTGCCATGCGGCGTGAAGGAGGGAGAGAGGGGGCGTGATATCTCCTGGCTACGTGCTGCCTGCCGTCTGCCATGTCCACCCCCCCCGCTCCCCGTTAAACCGCCGCGTGATTAGCGTAGCATTTTGCGGAGGCAAAGCTGACATGCCCAGAATCGAAGACACGCGTGCACGGGCATGTACATACGCGCGAGCGTCCACGCTTCACGAGCGCGCACGACTGCTACTAAGCTGTTATTACTCTAATAACGCAGGGCGAAGTAACGCCCCCCCCCACTAGCTGGAGTGTGCCTGTAGACAGCGAGGGGGCGTGCGGAGCACCTTCCTGCGTGCGGGTCACGCAGCCCGCCTCTTTCTCGGCCGGCTGCCGAGTGGCGGCCCGGCGCTGGGAAAGCTCGGGGCTCTCTCGGAGGAAGGACGCTCTCGTGGCAGCGCTCCGGGTGACCCGTGCGGGTCGGCGATCAGGGCGGAGGCCCGTGCCCTATCTGGCGGTGTGCGCTCCACGGTTGACACGCCGGCCCGTGAGGACGCCCCTCCTGCTGTCGTTTCTGGCGTCTCTAATCAGTCCTTAAACAGTTAAACACGTGGCTGCTTTGAACCCACCATCCAGAAAAGTGAGTGTTTTTGTAGCAACAGTTTTGCCGTTGGCATGAGACCCGTTGGGTACAATAGTGGAGAGAAGGGAAGAAGAAGATGAAACAAGTCCAGACGTGTTGGCTCCACCTGCCCCGTTCGGCCGGGACTGCTGGACGCGCTCAAATCCAAAGCCGCAGGACTCCGGTCCCGGTGCGGCTCCCCCGCGACGCTCTGCAGTGGGTCGGCCTCTGAGCGGATTCCTGTGCTTCAGGGCGTGACGTTGCCCAGCGGACAGTCAACACTTGGGAGAAAACGCGAGCTTGACCTCCCACGAAGAGGCCGATATGCTAATGGGGACGTGCTCGGGCGTGAGGTAGCGTGGGGCCTGGAGTCACAGACGCACCAGGCACATGGCTGGCCTCTGTAGTGTGTTTACAAAAGAGCGGGACCTGTGAAGCACTGGCTTCGGATGACTAATAGTAACGCTCCGGGACTGGGCCGCACTTCACCAGCTCCGTGGGTCATCCTGAACGCTTCAGTGTGTGGTTGAGCAGGGCTTCGTTTTTGTCAGGCCTTATACACAAGCAGTCAGATAATGTGGCATCTGCTTGACTGAATGTAGGTTTTAGGCACGTTATTGTCAATAAAGAAGTAGCGCTAATGGAAGTCCGAGGAACGCATTCATCACAATGTCATCATGTCTCAGATGAATAATTCACCTGGCTCCGCTTTGCCGCGTGCCGTTTTTTTTCATCTCCGTTCCCGAGGGCGTCGGGCAGGTTTGGAGAGGTGGCGGCTGCGGTCCCCTCTTCAGGGAGGCATTCCTGGACCTGCCCAGCCCTGCTGCCATTCCTGCACGCGGTGGCATCGTGTTCCTGGTGCTTGTGATGTGGTCTGAGGGGGGTGTGAGCTGCAGCACGCTGGCCAGACCTCCTCAGCCTCCGTCAGGGAGCACCGCGCTCACTCTGACCTTCCAAAGAACAGTGAAAACGCCAGGCCGTTGTGACCAGGAGCAGTTAGAGTGATCTCCGTTGGAGAATCATGTCCTCTTTAACCTTTTGGCTCTGGTGACCATGAACATCTCATGAAAAACTAAAAACATGCTGAAAATGTACTGTTTAAAAAATTTGTTTAGCTCTTGTAAATCTGAATAGGCTTTTATTTCATATTTTACTAAAATCTGCCTGAACACACACACACACACACACACACACACACACACACACACACAGTATATAGTATATACTAATATATATATATATATATATGTGTGGAGCATCAGCGGGGAGGTGTGTGTGTTTGTGTGTGTGGAGCATCAGCGGGGAGGTGTGAGCACCTGTGTGTGTCTGTGCTACAGCACAACCTGCTCTCCTCATATGCAGCTGCAGGCGTGTCAGAAGGAGACAGCGTCACTAAAGCTTCTGTAATTCACCTAATAGACTTGATTCAGTTACTGCAGCCTGTAGCCTTCACTCTGCTGACGTTTCAGGACCTCAACACTGGAAGGGATTTGGCTGTCGACCAATAACCTTCTCCCCATTTTTAAATGTTGGAAAACTGTTTTGTAAACTGCCATAATAATTATCTTTGTCTAGGTACTTAAGAGCCATAAATCTTAGTCATATGTTATTTCTTTGCACTGAAAGAGTATGGTTGTTATAGATATTTAATTTGCCTTTTGTAAAAGATACTTTAGGAGTGACTGAAGCCATAATAGTGACTGAAGCCATAATAACATGTTTCTGGTGATCTTTCATCTTTTTACACATCAGTTTGTCCTCTGAGTCATAGTCTGTCTTAGCTTTTCTCTTGGCATTGACTCGGAGGAACAACATTACTATTTTGTGTGGTTTGTTTACCACACACTTTATAACCTACACAATATTCTAACCACACAATGATTGAAATGTTACGACAGAAAGCGTCTTGGAGCGTTTCCTTTAGGAGGTGGGACTTCAGTTACTGCACTGGTGTGGTCTTCACCTCTCCCATGTCCCTGTCCTGTGTCAGGACATCTCTGGGAAGTGACCCGTGGTTCTTCTCGTATGCCTCCTTCTTGACCCCCGTCCTCCCTTTTCTCTGCTCCGTGCTGAAAGTGGGACACGGGACAGATAACTTTTCTTTGCTCTGTCTGTCTCCCTCACTTCCTGGGCTTGTGCTGCTGATATACTGTATGCCCCGCGGGGCCGCGTGTGTACTTAGGACTGAAGTGTGTTTGCGCCGGGCGCCAGGTCCTGCACGAGCCCTCTCTTCTGCGCATTTACTCCGCACGTTCTTCTCCACGTGTTAACGCGGCCCCCCTTTCGCCTTTATCTAATCGGCGCGGGGCGTCTGGCCCGGCCGGCGCGCTCCTCCGCCCGACGGCTTATCCGAGCGGTGGATGTGAAGGCAGCCGTGGACTGTTGACCATGTGTGTCTTATCTTCTGGATGTGGAGATGTCAGCACGGATACGTTGCAGCAACGTCGGGCTGCGTTTGCCAAGCTAAAGGAACGGCTCATATTAATCACCCAGGAGCCTTTGGCAGCGCGTGAGTTGGCCCCAAAAGGTAAACGTATGTGTGCCTGAGAAAATGAATTGCCTTTTTTTTTTTTTAGACTACCGATCTATAAATCAGTCCTTCACCCATGGAAGCATGTGATCACCTCATTGTGTCTGCACGTCTATGGAGAGAAACATCCGGTGTTCGTGTCTCCAACCCCCCCCACCCCACCCGTTGATTTATATGCAACTTAAGGTGGTTCCTGACAAAGCGGCAGTCAGGGACTGACTGTCAGCCAAGATATCCTCATCCGTGCAGGCCTGAGCACAAAATGGCACACTCTGACATGTCGAGTAATATTTAATGTGGAAGCGTGTCAGGCTGCCTTTCATGTGTGGCCAGCGCTGGGGCCTTTTCCTCATGGTGCTCTTCCTCTCCCACTCTTCCTCTCCCACCGTTCACGGGCCCCTCCGTGTGTCTGATGGGAAAAGCATGTGTCGGACCTGCCCCTGCAGTCACAAAGACATTTATGCTTCCCTCCATCAGGGTGGTGGGTGGAGGGGGGTCACTTCCGCCTCTGAAACAGCTGGAGAGAAGACCCTTCCCCCCCCCGCAGGCCCCAGACGAGGCTGCTCTCTCTCTCATAGCCTGAGCACCAGTCTCCCTTTCCGACACATCCGCGTCACCCCCCTTTCCCTCGACGCGCTCAGACACACAGCTCCATGCAAATAAATCTCTCAGCATTCATCCGCCCATAAACGAAAAATAACTCCAGGAGTCTCTCTCTCTCTCTCTCTCTCTCTCTCTCTCTCTCTCTCTCTCTCTCCCTCTATATATATCTCTCTCTCTCCCTCTATATATCTCTCTCTCTCTTCCCTCTATATATCTCTCTCTCTCTTCCCTCTATATCTCTCTCTCTCTGTGTCTGTCTGTTCTTTGTTTTTTCAGCTCTCAGTTTCACTGTTGCTTGGAGTGTCTGAACCGCCAAGGTCCTGCAGCCAGCGGAGGGAGCAGCAGGATGCCTCTGGGGCAGGCCTCGCCTCTGGGGCAGACCTGGCCTCTGGGGCAGGCCTCGCCTCTGGGGCAGACCTGGCCTCTGGGGCAGGCCTCGCCTCTGGGGCAGACCTGGCCTCTGGGGCAGGCCTGGCCTCTGGGGCAGGCCTCGCCTCTGGGGCAGGCCTCGCCTCTGGGGCAGACCTGGCCTCTGGGGCAGGCCTGGCCTCTGGGGCAGACCTGGCCTCTGGGGCAGACCTGGCCTCTGGGGCAGACCTGGCCTCTTGGGCAGACCTGGCCTCTGGGGCAGACCTGGCCTCTGGGGCAGGCCTGGCCTCTGGGGCAGGCCTGGCCTCTGGGGCAGACCTGGCCTCTGGGGCAGACCTGGCCTCTGGGGCAGGCCTGGCCTCTGGGGCAGGCCTGGCCACGGCTGCTGCTCGGTGGTTCTCCCGCAGAGCTCTTCTCGCGCTGACTTCTGTGCACTACATTATCTGTCTGTCAGATAGCCTGTTATAGGCTAATAGGAAAACCATACATTCCCTCCCTCCAGAGGTAAAAATGGAGCAGTTTTCAGTGCCTCGCTTTCTGGTCAGGATTCCAAGCCGCTCTGTCATGTCTTGGTCCCCGTGGATGTGCCGAGTCTTCCAAACATCGCTTAAAAAGACCGCCGGCACACCGCGCATCTCCAAGACCAGTCGTACGGCCTTTATCAGGAGGGCATTTCTCAGCTTAATAATCTGTTAAATCAAAAAAGGACTTAAGTTTGGCCCGCACTCTGCCAAGATAAGTGATTCATCTACCAGGCACGGTATCGGGTTCCCCATCCAGCTCAGACTAATCCCCTACCAGGGCTGAGGTGTCGTGAGGAGGCTTGTTGAGTCATTAAGGAATTTGGCAGTGTTTACACTGTCGGCAACGGCTGCTGTACATTGACGTATCGGTGGCGATGGAGCTGACATTGTTTGTGGGAGAGGTTGGGATGCTCGAACGAAGCACTGGGTGTTGGGTGTTTCTCACCTGGCCACCTGTGTTTCATGCGCGTGTGTGCGTGCGCTAGCCATTCAGGGTCAGAGGTGCGGCTTTGACTGACACATGGATATTAGAACAGTCCCACCTGCACACACCCCTCTCCCCTCCTGCCTCACACACGCACAGTCCCTCTATCTGAAACACGCTCCGTCTCTCAGAGGGGGGGACAGTCCTCCATTGTCCCTACGGCTCCCTCTTGGCTGTTCGGGGCCCTCCCTTGCCCCTCTGTTTGGCAGCCGTTTCTAGTCTGTAATGAAATGCTTATTAAAGGCCAGCAGTGAGGTAGGTGAGGGGTTCAGCACAGGGTTAGTCTGCCCACCTGGGCTGGCACCAGGCTGCCTAGCAAAGTGCCCGTCTCCATTTCGGGGATGAGGGACGTGTCCGTACTAGGTGTTCAGTAGGGTTGGCCAATTTATTATTTGGTAAATGCTATTGCAGGGCTGGGCTTTGCTTTACTTGTATTGTCGAGGGTTTGCTGTTTGTAAACGAGCCAACTTTCGAATCACCCCCCCCCCCCCCCCCACCCCCCCCCCCCCCCCAAGTAAACAAGCAAGCGAATGACGCGAGTAAACAAGCAAGCGAATGACGCGTCTTGTTCAGGGTTCTCCTCAGACTTGTACTTCTTCAGTCCCCCTTCGCTGTCCTGCTTGTCTTTAACACGGTGTTCTTCGCCCTCGTGTTGAACTCAAGTCTCCACAGTGGAGCTGGCCTGCAAATGCTCTGCTTCTCACAGCCATCTGGTTTCAAGATAAGTCTGCTTGATTTGTAGCGCTGCCTCTGCTGGCCTGCCGACCCGCCGACACGCTGTTTTATGTGCCACCTCCGTGTCCCCCACCTGCTGTCTTTTACAGCTAATGTTGTCCTATGGACAAAACAAATGGCCGCCGCGTCTCTGCTCGCCGTCCTGCGTGGACCGTATCGCCCAGGCCGTCCTCCTCTTTCAGAGACGTCCCACCTTTGAAACGACACGTCGGGTCTCTGGAAACTCGTGCGGCCGCCGCCCTCTGAACCCCGTCCCGGACGTCTGGGGGCCGGGCCGGAGAGAGGGAACTGCAGAGAAAGCTGTTGCCACGTTTTAATTTCTCTGCCACTTCGTCCTCTGCAGGCGGTCCTGCGCGATGGAGGAAGTGGCCTTTACGGGCGCGAGATGGGTTTGGACCGGCCGCTGGCTCTCCCTGGCCCTCTGAGGCAGCGTCCTGCGCCACAACTCACTCTTTTTTTTTTTCTCTCTCTCTCTCGCTCGTCTCTTCTCCTTGGTCACACTGTTTCACAGTCTAATTACAGGTCAATTAAAGGCTTTCTTCAGCCTTCTGCCGCGGTGGGGCGGGGGGCTTAGGGCTCCGAGAGAGCCAGAGTGAAAGAGATATCATTTCACGTGGAGATCAGGCAAGAGCCCCTTTGAAAGAAGGGATTGAGGAGGAACCCTGAAAGAGTGAAAGCCATCCCCCTTCTCCCTTCTGGGAAAAGAGAGGCTGCTGGGATATGGGCCAAAGGATTATGGGAATATTCATGACCACATAAAGAGCAGGGACTCATGAATGGATGTGTCCAGAAGCTCATCTCTTAGGTAAACAAGGGCCTAAATGGAGTTTAGAGCCTGCTCTCGGACACACAGGAGCAGGCCAAGGAACCACTCTGTTCATTCCTTTTCTTCTGTGTCGCATTTCAGTGTGCGGTGAAAATAAAGCCTCATTCTGCCCGGCTCCTCTGCCCCAACGTCATCCTGCGTTCTTCCATGTGGAACAAACAGATGGTGGAAAGAAATAAATATCTGTTGCTCGCTGTCTTTTCAGACCCGTTAAGCCAGTGTGCACACAGACCGGGCCGCCTTCTTTCGCTCTGGCTTTCTTCCTTAAGACTGGATCGGACGCACGGCTACAAACGTGCTGTTGGTGTGGATGTTGTAAGCATATTGAAAATCTGTCCTGTCCTGGCCTATTCTGGCCTCTCCGCCTTCTGTTTTTGTTGTTTGTTTTTTTGTTTGGTTTTGTTTTTTCTCTTTCGGGCATGTCATCTTGGACTATGTCAATTTACTTTACTCTTTTTCACAGCATCGCTGTTTGTGTAAATTCCCAGTAAAATAAAGTCGAGTTGCTGTTGGGAGTTGTAAACCGTGCTGCGTGTCTTCCCGGCTAATACAGGAGCTCCTCCCAGATCATTCTGGAGCTTTTAGTGGACTGTGTGGCACTCTGCTTGGCTGTGTGTCCCAGGGTGTTTGACAGTTGAACTGTTGAGCCGGGTTTCGACAGCTCCGACTGTGACGGAGCGCAGTGTTCCTGCCAGCATCTCGGGAGCTGATCTGTCCGGCTTTGAGGTTGAGCTCTACACCTGCCGTGTCACGGTGCCCTCTCCCACTCCCTAACGCCTCCATCACCTCCCCTAATCTCCACCTCCTCGTTCTTTCATACGCTTGCTCTCGAACCGAGTATCAAAGGCTGGGCTACTGCCGACGTCTGCCAAAAGTGTGCGTTTGCCTTTGTGTGCATGTGTGTGTGTGCGTGCGTAAGTGTGTGGGCAAGGTGCTGTAGGGTCATGTTTCAGGGGCTGAAATTATTTGTGAGAGATTGCACACGTGCGTGTGCCTGTGTGTGTACGTGAAGGGTCAGAGTGTTGGATTTCAGACCACAGAGGTGTCAGAGCGTCTACAAAGGCGGTCTTTCTCCTTTCATCCCTGGCCCCTCTGCAGAAAAGGGGAAGCCCACTACCCCAGTGCTTGTAAAACGGCTGCACGAGCCTCTCAGGGCAGGATTCGGTTACAGGCCCACGTTTGGAGTTGATTGTCCATGTGAAAAGCCCTTTTAAGCCACTGTGGTTAAATTATGGGGGGGGACAATGGATCACGGGCAAATGTACGCAGTCGCGTTTTACATCTGCGTCTTTAGGTGCGAGCGACCCCGTGGCCTGTTGTCTTGAGATGATCCGATACGACTTTTTGACAACGATATATTCATGTTTCATTTTTTAATAGAAGGGGGATATTCTGAGAAGGAGCCCCAGTGAAAGAGCTGTTCCAGCGTGTAGACTGGACTACACCGTTCCCCTGCACACAGGGGCTGTTAATATGAGCTTTGCCCCTCTATGTCTTTCCTTCTCCTGACTGCATACCACCGTGAGCCCGGAGGGGACAAGGCTTTGAAGTGGTCTGTGGAGCTGAAGCAGCAATGGAACACCACCTCTTCATCAGTGCAGCTAGGATGGTGTAGACCTTTTGAGTACCAAACGGACAGTGGCTACCATATGCTGTTTAGGTTACAGAGAGAGAGGGGCCACCAAACCACAGGAGCTTATGACGAGACTGTTACTCTCAAAAGATGGCAGAGGTGTTTTCTTTGCTCTTCTAGGGTAGGTAGAGGGTAGGTCCCGTGTCCCATATGCTTCATGAGAGATGTCTGAGCCTCGGGTTACAGATGTTCTCATCGGTCAGCATCCTGGATCTGCAGCTGTGCTGCTGGAACATGAATTAATGGGCACATTTTCTTTCACTTCTTCTGCAGAAAAAGTACGAGAAATTCAGGAGAAACTTGAAGCTTTCATAGAAGCTCTTCACAAAGAGAAATAGTGTGACAGGTACTGAGTTTCTGGAGCTTTTATTCTAGGGTTTGAATAAAACTGTAGTGTGTTTTACTTCTTAAATACCATCAATGTTGTTTTAGATAACATTTAGGGTTGAAATATATTTATTTCTGTGTTACTTATGATGCAACTATCCTTCTATTTTCTTCTTCTCCTTCTGTTTTCAACTGTATTCTTCAGTTTTCTTCTTTTTTTCTTCTTTCAGAAATGTTGGATGCCATCATTGTCCTTGAGGGAAAATGCACTGGTTGGACAAGACATCATTTTGTTGTGCTATGTAAATGACGAGCCCACCTGTTTTCCTCTGTTTTTAACCCTTACTGCTCTTCCATCATTACACACACACACACACACACACACACACACACACACACACACACACACACACACACGTGTGCACACACTCTTTTCGCAGCAGAACTCTGCTACATGTCTTTAAAGGTCACCCCTGGGAAAACAAGTGAGTCGTGTTGGAAGCCCTTTACCATGTAGACAGTAGACGGAGCTGCAGACAGGGACGTCTGTCCTGTGCTTTCTGCTTTCTCATACAGCACATAAAGACCTGGAAAGTGTTCACCTGAAACAAGGTTCACACACAGTGGGGAGGTGAGTGTGGTTCTGTGGGAAGAGAGAAAGATAGAGGGAGAGGCAGAGCGATAAAGAGACACAGAGGGGTATATATACAGAGAGAGACCTCTTGGCAGGAAATAGGAACTTATTTTCCTCCATCTTCTTGGCCTGCCTTATTAAACACAGTTAACGGAGCCGTGAGAGTGTGAGTGTGAGTAGTTCTGTACTCAGCATCGTCTCAGCACTCGGGCCACTTCTGACATGCCCTTTATTGAAACAGCACTTAACCATCACCTTTGTGATCCCAATTTTTATTTGGGGGTGGGGGGGGGGGGTGTCGTTTGACACAGTTGTTGTGTACCTAATGTGTGTTAATGTGTGGTATGATTCTGATGTTCACAAAAGCCTGTGGGACCTTCATCTTGAAGATTTAGATGAAAATGACCTACTTCATGGTCAGAGTGCTGATGAGAGACTGCTGTCTGTGTCTGGCACTTTGTGTTGCCCCCTTCTTTCTGGACAGCTCATTTCCCCTCTCCCCTCTACTCCCCTCCCCTATCTTCTCCTCCCCTCTCCTCTCCCCTCTACTCCCCTCCCCTATCTTCTCCTCCCCTCTCCTCTCCCCTCTACTCCCCTCCCCTATCTTCTCCTCCCCTCTCCTCTCCCCTCTACTCCCCTCCCCTATCTTCTCCTCCCCTCTCCTCTCCCCTCTACTCCCCTCCCCTATCTTCTCCTCCCCTCTCCTCTCCCCTCTACTCCCCTCCCCTATCTTCTCCTCCCCTCTCCTCTCCCCTCTACTCCCCTCCCCTATCTTCTCCTCCCCTCTCCTCTCCCCTCTACTCCCCTCCCCTATCTTCTCCTCCCCTCTCCCCTCCCCTCTACTCCCCTCCCCTATCTTCTCTTCCCCTCTCCTCTCCCCTCTACTCCCCTCCCCTATCTTCTTCTCCCCTCTCCTCTCCCCTCTACTCCCCTCCCCTATCTTCTCCTCCCCTCTCCTCTCCCCTCTACTCCCCTATATTCTCTTCCCCTCTCCTCTCCCCTCTACTCCCCTCCCCTATCTTCTCCTCCCCTCTCCTCTCCCCTCTACTCCCCTCCCCTATCTTCTCCTCCCCTCTCCCCTCTACTCCCCTCCCCTATCTTCTCCTCCCCTCTCCTCTCCCCTCTACTCCCCTCCCCTATCTTCTCCTCCCCTGTCCCCTCCCCTCTACTCCCCTCCCCTATCTTCTCCTCCCCTCTACTCCCCTCCCCTATCTTCTCCTCCCCTCTACTCCCCTCCCCTATCTTCTCCTCCCCTCTACTCCTCTCCCCTATCTTCTCCTCCCCTCTACTCCCCTCCCCTATCTTCTCCTCCCCTCCCCTCTCCTCTCCCCTCTACTCCCCTCCCCTATCTTCTCCTCCCCTCTACTCCCCTCCCCTATCTTCTCCTCCCCTCTCCTCTCCCCTCTACTCCCCTATACTCCCCTCTCATCTCTTCTACTCTCTTCTCTCATATCCTCTCCTCCCCTCTCATCCTGTCCCTTCTCCTCTCCTCCTCTGTCATCATCTCTTCTCCTCTCCAACTGTTGGTCTTTCTTGATTGTTTTCTATCCTAAACTCATAGGTTTTTCATTTATTCTCCCCTGGCAATGCACATATTTTTCCAACATCACTCTCTCTCCTCTTTCTGCTGTTTACCTGGATTTTGCATAATCTAGTATGATGTCCTAACCACATGGCGGAAAGGTTTCTTGAAGAGGGCTCATGTGTGTAAGTGGGTGAATATGCACTGTGTACATGTTTAAAGCTGAAATCATGGTCTGCCTTGAGAGGAAGGGGAGAGATCAAAACATGTACAGGAATATATCCACAGTCTTGTTAAAACCTTTTTCTCCTGTGTTGTAGATTGCGATATTTGCATGTTGTATGCCCTCAAATGCGGTTTATTTATTAAATTGGTGTTTAAGAAGGTAAAATAAAACAGATATTATTAATTCGATGTTTCAGTTCGATTTAAAATACTTAAGATGGTAAAAGCAAGGATAAACATTAATTTCAAAACATTTAATATTTTCTATCTACCTCTCCGCCTACCTTTGTAGTAGGTTAGTGGTTAGTGTTTAATGGTACAGTATGGCACATGCAACTTGTACTGCTGGGACAAACTCT
This sequence comes from Brachyhypopomus gauderio, assembly GCF_052324685.1. Lineage (NCBI taxonomy): Eukaryota > Metazoa > Chordata > Actinopteri > Gymnotiformes > Hypopomidae > Brachyhypopomus > Brachyhypopomus gauderio. The sequence goes on from NC_135218.1 coordinate 14,178,071, forward strand.
AAAAAGACATTGAGGATGATGTGCTCACTTCAAATAAATATAATGACAGGATGAGCTCAGTTCAAATCAAGCTTAATCTTGCATTAGATATTGTTTTTTGCAAGTGAGTAAAATGAGGAATATTTCTACCATGTTGCATTATTTAGCACTCAATTATCTGAACTTGAACAGAGTGAAAGAGAAAGGGACCAGTCTGATTAGTTTAATTAGTTTGGTCATTTATCGTATTAAAAATGTCAAAGCTTAACTTAATGCTTCCTATGTGAACAAGCGTGCCAAGTGCCCACTTTTACTGTAATATAATGCCATCATTGGTCCACCTGCTGTTTGGTCTTCAACTCACTTAAACATGTATTAGTTTGTAATTATAATGTGAAATAAAGGTGTGCAAGCCAGTCAAAGTGTAAAGAGCATTTAGATTAGTTTTCAGTTTTCTGTTATTAGATTTCTTTGACTTCATGCTGGTGAGTTCGGTAGCTGTGTTTGCCCTTCACGACTGCTCTTGTGCGTGGAGTCCTGGTGAAAGGCATGCTTACATATCGAGTGTGATGCGCACACACGCACGGGCCCGTGTTGGATATGTGCATGTCCTGCAGCCAATGACGTGACCCGCGCCGCTTGTTGGAGGGCCGTCTGTTCTCGGGTTCCCGCCTACCTGCTCCCTGGCCCCTGTGCTCATGGGAGATGCGGCTACCGAGCCGGACCCGTGGGCAGCGTGGAAGTGTGGGGCCCTGAAGCCCACCGGCCCAGCCCTGCTGCTCAATAAGGGGATGGGGGGGGGGGGGGGGTCGGGCGAGAGGTCTGTAACTCCTGGGCATCCTCTCCCATTTCACAAGAGTCTGATTGTTACTGGCATCGCAACCTCGCTGCAGGGTGGCGGAGGGAGTTGAGGGGTGGTAGTGGGGTTCTGTTTTTTTTTCTATATCCTTTACAACACCTGAGGGCCGTATACACGCATACGCTTCAGCCTTGACTGGCTGCTTGTGTGCCTTCGGAGAACGATTATATTCCCTGCTTGTTAAAAAGAGAAAGGCAAAAAAAAAAGGGGTGGTTGGGGAGGGAGGTGTTTGGAGAAAGACGCTTTAACCTAATGACTCTGTACAGCATCTCAATAGGGGCGAATGGAGAAGTCAACCTCTAGCAGAATGCCTTTGTGCTATCAGATAACCGCCTTCTGAGGAGGGGGGAGGACACACTATACAGCCATTAGCATGTCCAAAGGCAGTCACGTTGACTAATAGCTTGGGCCACAACGCCACAGTGGCTCAGTTTGTGTTTTGCTCCATTATGTGACCGACACAAAAGAGTGGAAGACTGGTAAAGACCTGTCAAATGTCCCACCGCCGCTGCCCCTCACAAAGCTTCATTTCTCCTTGGCCCAAAAGGAGTCACTTGTTCTTTCTCGCTTTCTTTTACCTTCCTCCCAGCCCACCACCCGGTCTTTTCGGGGGCTCCGTAGAGGGTGGGCGCGGAGTCACCCGCTGAATAAAGCTCGGGAAAGGGAAATAAATTCAACAGTTCAGTGATCGGGCACTTTTGGCCATGTTACCATTTGTTTGCAGCCTTGTCTTCAGCAGTGGGCCTTCCCCGTGGGCTTTGCACTGTCTCCATCCTGCAGACTACAGCTGATGAAGGGCCAAGCCAGGGCAGCGTTCAGCTCTTTATAACGCCACACACAAAGATATCAAATGCTGGCTAGTCCACTCCAGACTGCTCCACTGCATCGCTGATGTTTGTTGAGTCAGTTTTTTAGATATTGCATTTCGGGCTTAACTTTAAGTTTGTAATGTTAATGAAGATTTATGTAATTATCCATGACCACTGTAAACGAACCTTTATTTGTTATTGAAAATTACAAAATTGAGGGTGCGTAAAATCTCCAGGATTTTAAGGGGGCTTTTTAAAATGTTGTGTTTAGTTTACCTGTCAAATTGCCCTTAACAAATAAATAGAATTACACTTAACTGTCTGGTATGTTTACATTGTTTTGGAGCCATATTTCATATGATTAACACAACCAACATGTCAATAAGGTGTTTAACCTATTAAGGAAAACGAAAGGTGTGTACTAATGAAATTCTCTAATGACTGATCCAACACTTTTGTGTCCACACTGAAGTCCTTCCTGAGAAAGCAACAGGCTGTATTCTCCCTTCACTGTCCCTGATGCTCTAAAGGCAGGAGGAACCCATAGTACAATTGTCCATTGTGTTCATTATGTTTGAGGCATCTTCCCATTGCTGCTGTGGGGTCCGTTCCCCCACTGAATTAGGCCCATGGGGATTTTGGCCAAGTCACAAAGGTCAGTTATCTCCATCCCATCCCCCTAGTGTACGACTGCACAAGCTATAAATTACTATACGCATTTAGCACTGATATTACCCCCAACATGCCGCTCTCAGCCTCGATACGTAAGGGAGAAGTTGATCGTGGTCCTGATGAACTTCCTCATGCGTCGGCTCCCGTGTTCTTTTCCTCACCACCGTTCATCTCGATGGAAAAAGTGGGAAAATCACTAAGATGATGTCACCGTCTTAAGGCCTGGAATGCTATAAATGAATTAACCCCTTTGTTTGCAGAGCGGGGGGCATTTAATGGCTTCCCGATGGCAAATCTATAATTCGTCTCACTAATCTCTGTTTTCCATGCGCGAGACAAAGCGGTCCCGTCATGTTGATTGCGAAGCGGACACGCATTCTAACGCTTACTGTTGGGAGTTTTATTCACCATGCTGGCCATCCTGTAATGGGGCGGTAAACACAGCAGTTTGCTGGAGGGGAGGGGGGGGGGCCTCGCATCATGACACCCACTCTTATGTGAAGATAAGGGCCGTCGCCATGGAAAACGGATCCGCAACAGTGTTCCTTTTTTTTTTGGGTTGTGGTGGAAGGGGGGCGTGGTTACTACCAACTCTGGCCTGGGTGAGTTTGCATGGACTTAGGGAGATTATTGGGGTATTCATGGCAACCTCCGGGCCAGCAGGTGAGGTCCTGGCTCAGCTCGCTTATCCTTTAGATAAACACTGCTGTTTGGGATGGGGAAGGGAGCGTTGAGGGGATTCGTTGCCAGGATGAAAGTGTATCCACGGGGCTGGAGGTCCCTCCCAGTGTGGCCTCTCCTCCGGGGCCCCGGCCACTTGTTCCAGCATGGTGGAATCTGAGGGCCGCATTGACGCCGTAAGTGCTATAGCGTGGCTGCACCAAACGCAGTCTGGTGACATTACTTGACAGGCAAGAATGGTGTCTTAGCAGAGTCTAAAACCCTTTGCAAACACCGCTAAGCTTGCATGGTGCTTTGGACTGGCCTGCACGCTTGTTACACTGCATCTGTTGTGTAGCTGCATTGGCATTGAATTAAAGGGAACAATCTCGAGTTGTTTTCTTAATTGTTTGGGGCTGTTGGTCACAAAGTTGCAGAATGTGGAAATGCATTAAATCCTGCCTGGTTAGGACATCTCCTTTACCTACAATTAAACAACTTATTAACCAATAATAGTAAATGTAGTATGAAAATATAAAATGCTTTGGGTCAGGAATTTCTTTCCTTTTGACTGCCTGCAGAGTCACGCTTTCTCAAACCGTAGTCACAGTGTGCCTGATTCCAGTGAGACAACATGAGATTAAGCCAAGTGCTCACGAGATGCAGAAACTCAGACATGGAGGCACGGAGCCGACTCCTCTACGCTCGCCATTGACGTCCAGCGTACACACTATATAAATGTCGTTTTCTGTGACTGCATCTGTGTTTGCTCACCTGCCTCTCGGAAGGAACAGCCTACATGTTTGGCCCCGCAAGGGCACTTCCGTCACCCTATCCTGCCTCCCAGGTTGCCCCTCATGTGCCCAGCACTGCTCAAATATTGGCTCAAGGCCTTGGGGGCTGGCTGGAACACGCCCTGCAGCCTTTGACAGACGCTGTCTAATGGGCATTGTGCTCATTGTCCACGGTGACTGTTTGGCCCCTGCCAGACCAGGACCTGCCCTCTGCAACCAGGGGACTCGAATGGGCCTCTGCAAACGCGGGTGGGTGTGTGTGTGTGGGAGCGTGTTGGGGGTTGTGTTTGTGTGTGTACGTGTGTGTGTGTGCACCCATTGCTGTGATCCTATGCTCAGGAATGTTTGCTCTGACAATACGGAGCAACTGTAGTCATTCTGGCCTGAGCCCACTCCAGCCTCAAATCAAATAGCACTTGCAAGGCGAGAGGCTCTTCTTTATCTGGGTGACGTTGCCCTTTTTTAGAGGAAGAAGGTAAATAATTACAGGGCTTTAATAGGTGGATAATGTGCTCCATGGGTGCCTGGACTCACCCTGAGCAAACAGGCCAATCCACTACCACAACACATTGTGATAGATTCCAGGTCTAAGTAGCAACAAATTACTATCCCCCTTTTTGGCTATTAGTATTTTGTGTAGCCAAAGTGATGTAGAAAGCAGTGTGTTGTAGCTTTCAGGTCTTGTGTTACGTAAACGGGCTAGTAGTAAATGCTAAAGAAATAAAAAACGTTTCACGACCACACATGATCATCACAGCAGCGCTTGTGTAATAGTGAATTGACTCGGGGTGAAGACGTGCTCTGTTCCCAGGGATTAGGCATGGCACGTCATCGCTGCAGCCCGGCCCTGACCCGTTGGCTCTCCGGCCCCGTGCAGGGGCTGACGTTGGGTGGTTAACGACCTGAGAGAGGCCTGCTCTTATTGAGCACTCAGCGGGTTACAGAACACTGGAGCAGTGTGACAGTATTTATTACTCTCCCTCTCAGCGCTGTTTCTACACAGCTGCATATGCTGCCTTTCACACACACACACACACACACACACACACACACACACACACTACTCGCTGCATTCCTGTCATTCACTGAGGAAAAAGGGGGTGAAACCCCCCCTCCACCCACCAACACCCCCCCCCCCCCACACACTTTCTCCCACTTGCGCTCCCTCTGTCTCCCCATCCTCATGCAGCTGCAGTCCTTCTCTTGTTAATGAAATTATCCTGCGCTCTGTGATGGCTCTCCGCTGAGGTAATGGCAGAGTTATGTCAACAAATTGGCAAGGATGGATAAGGAGGCTTTCCAGGGATGCATGGGAGAGAACTGTGGGAGGCAGTGTGTGTGTGTGTGTGTGTGTGTGTGTGTGTGTGTGTGTGTGTGTGTGTGTGTGTGTGTGTGTGCATGCGTGCGTGTGTCTCTGGGGAGGGAGGGGTTTTGTAGGGATGTTAGAGCTAGCTCATTGTTAGGCTAGACAAAGTTGGGGGCTCCCACCGTGGCTGCTGCTATAGGCATCGTGGTAATGTTTCCTCGTCGTGTTCTTGTGACTTGCTTTCAGGGTTGATTTTATTAGTGCGAATTTGGTTCTGCTCATATTGTTTAAATTGTGAACTAACAGCGATTATTGTTTACTTTCATTCCAAAATGTCATGTTTTATGATGAGTTCAGTCTGATGGGAAATGTTGGCTGTAGAGCCCTGTATGAGGCTTTGAAAACTTTATTGAAACCTTATTACACGTACACGCAGGCACAGCTGTATGCAGGCTTTTATTCTAAAATCTTAACCCGACGACAGTTCACACCCCTTCATTCTATATCCTCATTTGCTGCAAGTCCTTCCAAGCCTGTCGTAAACCAGCCTGTCAAAGCCACAAAAATTCTCTGCAGACCAATTAAGAGTCTACCTGCCTGAGGCCACCCTAACCCCTCCACACCCTCAAACATGACCTCTAACCCCTGACACACGACCTCTGTGCTGAATGAGAACACGCAGGAGCGACAGAGCGTTACACGGCGTGACACCCGCCCCTCCTGCCCCACATGCCTGATAGGAAATGAGCTTGTGGGCCACTGAGGCAGCAGGGGAGGCATGTGGGATTGATGGCCCTGGCCCAAACCCAGCTGGGCAAACTGCCTGCTATGAGTGGGAGGTGTGACTAGGCTTGATTCTGGGCTCAATCATACGAAAGCTTCCATTATGACCTAGCAACTTAAAATCACTCATCAATACTATTTGTATTCTTATGAAAATAGTAATTTAACTGAAGCACATTTTAAGCGTTGTAAACAAGGTGGTATTGAAATTACACATATTTTCTACTTCTAGTTATTATTTGTAAGTGTAAAATGTCTACTTTCCATATGGTAAGGGGCTGTGCTCATGGTAGACTCGGATGGAACATGTTTGCAGCATTGCTCATGACCTATGCACTGCAGATACATGATAAAATATGTATGTATACTGTGTGATGTGGGATTACATCAGAAGCAGGATTGAGGGTGAAATTCGTGGGTGGCAAAAAAAACAAATTCTGGTTTTCACCATCCTATCTGGTGAGCAGTAGGTGAAAGGAGAGTCTCCAGGTCTGAGAGAGCAGACTGCACATCTGAAAAGACCCACCAAATCCAGCTTAACCTGCAGCAACAAGCACCACAAAAAAGATCATCCCTACTTGTCATAATGTAGGTCTACAAATCCATCATTAAGAGTGACATGGAGACCGTGTCTGTCCTCGGACCGTGTGTCCCATCTCCATGCCAACACCCTCCACTGCTTCAGTGTTCACTCCAGTGGGTGTGCTGGTACGGGGGCCCTCTGCCCTCTTCTGTTCTGGCCGTATGCTAATCTGCTGGATTAGAGCTGGCCGCGCTTTGTGCTTGGACATGTCCAAACATGGCTGGAGTCCAGAGGGGTCACGCTGGACGCTGACCTTGGCCCCTCAGGACCCCCGGTGACTCGTGGGGAGGAGGTCGCTGCAGGGTCCACTCCACTAATCAGCTCAGCTGCTAGTCTGAGCTCCCTGCGCTTTGTCCGGCGGTCTGACAAAGGCCAACGCTGAAAGACGGAGGAGCCCAAAGGTCAGACTGGCCGCACCTTTGAAATGCGACCCCTACCGCTCGCTATATCTGTCTTCAGAAATGGCTGTTTAAGGACAGATTGTTAAAAGTACGGTTTGATCTAAGCGTCGGGTGATGCTGCATCGTTTTCCTGTAGATGTCAGGACTGGAGATTGCTTACAAAACTGCACTATTTCAATTTATCTAAGGAATTGAAATATGTGTCATTAGCCTATATATTATTTGATTCGTACCACTAAAATGCGCCTAGCTATTCATGCGTTATATCAAGACCTGTCTTGTGGAATAGTGCATGTCTATCCGAGATAGAGGGATGGTATCCTGTCAACACAGTTAGGTGAAGCAGTTTCATATTCACTAGAGTCTCGAGATGTGGACACAGTGCTCAATTAGGGCCAATAAATGTCTGGGCCGAGTGAGTTAACAAGTGCAGCTAATGTTGTTAGACTCCTTCTCAGAGGAGTTGCAAGCCACTAATTCTGTTTGAACTGTTGGCCCCAGACCACTCATAATTTCATCATGGCTTCTGAGTGAACATACACCCACTAATCACATTTTGGCTGAACTAATGTTGGTCAAAAGAAAATAGAAGACATGTTACTCCAGTAATGACATTTTCTCATTTTGGTACAACTGGATACTTGACACTACCTCTTAAGCATGGCCCACAGTATACAGTATATTAAAAAACAACATTTCTTGAAAGCTATTGAAAATGCAGCTTAATTTGAAGTGAGGTTTTGCATTCTGTCTGTGATAAGAGGGCATTAACTCATGGAAATCAGATCCTGAGACATTACAGGAATAATACAGTACAGTTGAACACTTTTATTTTTATTTGTCATGAGATTCCATAGAAGGCTTTCTTCTATATGTGAAGGTCAGTGATTAATGTTAAGAAAACAAACATTTTTGACTCTAAAGTTAAGAAGCAGTGAATTCTCAGCCATTCACAGCATCTTAGCTATAATTCGGAGCGATGTCGTAAACCTTGGCATCGCCGAGTCCCGCCGCCGTTGGAGCTATTTCAGGTCACAGACCAAAAGTGGCAATTAAATGCAAGTGGAACCTTGGGTAAGGACCGGGCCCCAGTGGACTTGGCCACATGCTTGGCTGTGAAGTGACCTACTTGTGTAGTCTGATGAATGGCCTGAGGGAGAGGAACCAGTGGCCAGCCATTAATCTGGGCCAGATCAGCAGAGAAGTATGCTACGATTCAGTGTTAATTGGCCAGTTGTGTTAGCTTTAACTGTAAGGAACACAGAGGGAGGAGGTGGGAGGCACATGGATCTATGAGTCTCTCCTCACGTCTGCTTTGAAGATAAAAAAACAAGAGGGACCGGCCTGCTTCCTCCCTGAGGACCATGTGATCTCCACTGGACTTTTTGTACATACAGCAAAAAACGCCTTACCCGCTGTCTTTAGAGATCCATTAAGAAAATAGATTTTTGCACAGCAGTGTTTTGCTGTTTTTTTTTCCCTCAACATTTTGCTTTGAGAGTAGAGGCAGCTTTTTATTTAAAAAATACGTAAAAATCTTAAACTACATAGAAATTGAGCGTGAATACAGGAAAGGTAGGTGCGTTTGTTAAACAGCACAAGGATGGCGTGTGCAGGGGAGAAGGCCAGAGCCGGAGTGAGTGAGGTGCTCTTCCAGGCTGGTGAGCAGCTGATGAATGGATGGGTAGACGAAGGCAGGATGGCGTGGCCCTGATAAGGCCTATCTCCAGCAGGGCTTCCTCAAACGTTTGAGGGCAGTCAAACACTGTCGGCTGGGATGGATGAGAGAAGGATTGATGGGGCGGGCTAAAGATAATCAGCTGTCCTCCGTGCTCTTATCACACGGCCATTTTGACCAGGACACCGCCTGATTATGAGGAAGGGCAGGTTTCTCGTGTCAGGGCCCGTTATCAGTCACATGCTGAGGTGATGAGACTGCTGAGCTTAGATAAACAGGAAGGATGTCATTCATCGCCCGAAGAACACACGTTTGATTGATGGATCACTGGTCCATCTTTTAAATGAATATAAATTAAATAGAACATAGAGAGGATTTTTAGTGAAATGGTGGGGATTCTGATTATTGTGAGTTTACATTTTGAACACATTATTTCTAAGTACACTTTGAAGTCAGGTGGATAAATTTTATTTCCTTGATCTGCGAAGCTTCAACAGGACCATATGAATCTGTGCAGGTTGAATGTTTCACTTTGACTTGTTTTATAGAACGCACACTTTCCTAAGCACTATAGCATCAAAGAGAATCTGAATTCTAACCCAGCTGCCCTGTCTTTCCCTGGGTGGTCAGTCCACGGGCGTCTGGGCTGAGCCGTCCTTTCTCTCTTCTGGACAGACTAGCGCTGACCCCCTGAGCCTCAGGCCGGGGTCAGGCCTGGTGTCAACAACCCACCGAGAGGCTTCAGCGCTCGGCTCTGTCGTCAGCACCGGTCTCTTGCGGGTCTGGGCCCCGGGGCCCCTGGGTAGTTATTGTGTGCGTTGCTGACCACTGACAAAAGACCCCATGTGGGCGAGTGGTCAGGACGAGAAAGCACAGGAGTGAAAGACGAGAATGCGCTCTCCCCGCAGTTCCAGGCTAATTTGGCAGGATGCCGGCCCGCTCTTCTCCGAAACACACGCAGGCATGAAGGAGAACTTCTGCACAATGCTGTTTGTGCTGAGCTTTCCTGCAGTCACTGAGGCTTCTTCAGCCGCCATCTGCCCCAGATCAACATCCACATACCCCCCCACTGCCCCACTACCACCAGCTCTTAGATCCTAGAAACACTCTTTGTCAGTTGCCCTTATCGGGGCATCTGTGATAACAACACTAGATCAGCTAGATTTTCTGATCATTTCAGACCAGTGCACCCCACTGAATTAAACAGTGGTACACACAGATGGATTTGGCTGCATATATCAAGGTCATGCTCAAGTTGTTGTCTTGAGCCTTGTTTGGACCATATTTACTAAAGTTGATCCAAGAAAAAGAGCCATGGGCAAAGGGAAATGGTTGTTTCCTTGATTTTTAAAATTTGTTTCAACATTTGTTTATTGGTTTTTCTGTTCTTGGTTTTTGAATATTATGAATATTTGGTCTAGTGCGTAGTAATCTCGTTGCGGAACTTCCACTGACTGTAGGGATATGTTGTGGAGGAAAAAAACTAGTGACACATTGTGTCATGTACGTAAAGACAGATCAAATAGTTACATTATTTTACAAATTATAATTCCATTAAATCTTCACTATAGGTGACAAAAATTAGACTGAGAGGGACTGAACAGTGTTTATCACAGTTATCACTTCTCTTGCTTTTTAAGAAGCAACTCTCATGTTGAATGAGGGAATGCTTGAGTTTTCTTTTAGCTGCACTGACCAAAGGGGAAAAAGTAACCTCACACGAACAAGTGCTTCCTCACTTTAAGTTATAATCCTACAACAATTATCAGTTGCTTTACAAAAACTGCAGGAAAATGTTTAATAGCTGATCTTCAGATCGTGCTTGTAGGTTTGTAGTTTGGCTGGTGCGACGCACGCTGTGTTCTGCTGCTGCTCTGAGCTGTGCTGCTTTCTGTGTGCTTTAGCTAATAGAACAGATGGAAAAGAAGGAACGTGTGTGCCAGCGGATGTAAGCCAGGCCTGCTCTATGCAGGGCAGAGCCAGATTAAAGACGGTGATCCGCTAACACGATGCAGGTGGCTGAGGAAGCGAGCCAGGCCTGTGAAGGACGTCGGTGCTGAGCGTGATCAGGACGACCTGTTGGCCATGCGGAGGCAGACGAGGAGAGCTGGAATTCCATTCCGTCTGCCTTGCTAGAGTCCTAGAGACGTCTTCTCTCGTAAGTGGGCCATGTGTTCTGGATGTGACTCAGACTGTGGTGCTGACATCTCAGTCGGCCTGAACCAAACACATAAGGTCGGTGGTTTTAGTTTTTTTTTTTTTTTGGTTTGTTTCTTGTTTTTGATTTTTCTTCTGGGGGAAGAGGGGGGGGGGGGGGGTCAACAAAGATGCTCCTCAACTCCAGTGGAGATTTTAAACTATTTCACCCTAATGTAGGAGTGGTCACAGGGCGAGGGCCAAGTGTACTGTGCTGATGGACCGAGTCTGTGACATCATCCCTTCCCTGGGAAGGAGGTGTCACATCTCCAGGCGGGTGGCATGCTTTATGAGCGAGTGACTCATGTGAGATTAAACTCTGGGCCTCCTCAGGAGACACACCCAGGGGGGAGTGGGGCAGGATGCCGCCACCACTCCCAGGCTGCGGCTGCTCCTGCCTGAATGAAGGAGCCGGCGGTTAATGAATGGCCCGGAGAGGTCCACGGAGGGTGCGGGCTGTCTCGCGCGGCCTCGGCTGTGGCCTACAGGATGTGGGCCGGCCGCCTTCGTCCACCCGGGGCTGCGTCTCAGCGTGGCGTGCGGAGGGGGGGGGGGGGGGGGGGGGGCAGGAAGTGGGCGGGGGTTGTGGCGAGGGAGGGGAGTGGGCTATGACCTCTGGGTAATGAGGGCACTGGTATGAGGGGGAGCTGTGTCTGGTGCATGCCCTCCAGGGTGATTTATCGCAGCTCAGCCTGCTCCCAGCCCACAGACTCTCCCAGGTATGCGGCTGACCTGTGGGAACCTGACTGGAAAGAGTTCACAGCGTGGGCACGTTCCTGCAGCTCAGAGGGGGCCTGGGTGTGTACCAGGAAAATCACAAGCCCATCATTTTGAATCGAATAATCCCAATTTCCAGGTCTGTAGTTAACGCTTTGAGTATGATGTATCACAGGGTACAAGGAAAGATTCTCATGGATTTGCCAGAATTGCGAGACACTGAAAGAGAGAGTTTGTGTTAGGGGTCACTTAACTCCACTTGCTTGGGTGAGCGGCTGCCTCCCCCTGGTCCTCCGCCTGCCTGCTTCACTCAGCTGCTTAAGGAGGTTCCCATTGTGGGCGATGGCTTCTCTGACAAGTCACTGCTGGTCTGGATGTCAGGCAGGAGACTAATAAGGGCTAATTCACGAGCTGTCTTCAGTACACTGCGGGGCTGCTTGCCAGGTTCCCAGGACACCTCCAAAACCACTTGAGACAGAGAGAGAGACAGAAAGAGAGAGTAGAGAGGAGAGACGGCCTAAAAAGAAAACAAAAAAGGGAGGGGCAATTGTGTGTGTGTGTGTGGGGGGGGGGGGGGTGCGTAACGTCAGTGAAGGACTGAATTCAGAACACACGCAGGTAGTCTGGCTAAAGGGCCCAATTTGTCATAAGTGACACAGGCCCATTGAAGAAAGACAGGATGTCGTCTGCTGGAGTCTTGGGCTCTTTCTCTCTGCCGTCACAAGAGGCCAGGAACTGTCTGCCTTTTGTTGACGCGGGGCATGTGTGGGGGTGGCTTCTGGATACATGGGCCCAACTTTTTGTGTGTCAAGAAAACTCGAAAAATCTACAAGCAAATCTAGTTAGGCAGCATCTGGGTACAATACAAGTGCCACATTTAATAAAAGGCATCTAGTTGAACATGTAAATTATCCTTGATTTATTCCTTAATCTAGAATGGGGTTCCCTCAAACCCCATTACTTCCCCCCCCCCAATCCTAGACAGATCAGTGACAGTCTGAGAAATCTCTTTCACACAAGTTAGTTGACTGCAAACTAAATATGCAACAGCGTAATTGTAAATTTAGTCCATCTGACTAAAGAATATTATATCTGGAAAAAAAAACCAAAATAAGAAATGAACCACCCAGAAGGAGCCTTCAGTTTATAGCATGTTTTCCTGGAGAGGTGTGTTCATACATGCTGTAGACTCTTGATTGGCTTTAAGAAAATAATTGGATATAGAGATGGATATACAGTATGTGTATTATAATAGAATAATTATGGAAATGAAGACAAAGTCCATAGAATAACAATAAACCACATATTGTCTATGTTCACAGAATAAAGTAGGATGTCTTGTGTGATATACATACATATAGGTCAAGGTGTCGGCTTTTTGTAGACGGTCCTTAAACTATATTACATTTAAGAAGATGTGCATTATGTATCACTATAAAGGACAAAGTGGGAGTGTTTAGTGGTGTAAATGATAATCAATGAGAGTCTTCAGTTAGTGGCTCAGGACACAATGATGCCCTGACATGGTGAAGAACAGTTGTACAGTGAGATCACTGTTGGTACAAATGTTCTCCTGTAATACACACTTCTCTTTTAGTTCTTGTGAGTTTGGGAAGGACAAGATTAAAAGACCATGTGAAATGTGATGTGCTACCTGTTGCACCCTTTGATTTGAGGTATCGTTGTCTTGGCTGAGGTCTCTATAAAGTTAGACATGGCTTATGTTACACGACCCTGAAAGTATCTGTTGGAGCATACAGGTGGCGTGATGCTCCCATCTGCGCCTTGCTAACTCATGTTGAGACGCTGATTGAACACTTTTAATGCGTTCTGATGTGGCTGTTGAGTTATACTTCAGACCTTCTCCTGTTCTCTGGGCCATTAAAGCGTATTTCAGTCAAGTCACCTCCTATTAAAGTAACGCCGTGCTCTTTTTACAGCTCATATTTCAAAGCGCAGGTGGTGACACAAGCAGCTCTGCTGGATATACAGTTGTGTAGAACACAAAGCCCAGAAGGCAGAATTCATCTCCACCTTAAATGGGTACATGGGAGGACGAGATGGCTGAGAGGAGGAAACAAAATTGCCATGACAACAAGGATGAAAACACACACTTTCACAGGCTACAGAGCAGTATAGAGAACTGTTCAAGTATGGAGCAGCTCACAATACCTTTAATGTCATACACCAGCAAGTCGTCTTTGTGCTTGCGACCACAGACTGTGACTTCTACAAAACCTCAAAGAGCAAATGGATTAGAATATCACTGAAAAGATGACTGAATCAAACCCAGTGGATTGTGGGGATTATCAAGGCAAAAAGCTCACACCAGAAACTACAAAGTAATTACGTTCCAGTGGATTGATAATTGGAATTTAATTCATGTGCATTTCTGATCCAGACACATAAGTAGAACTGATTCTTTTAACTTCCGAATGTTCTCAATACTAAAAAGATAAGCATTATGCTCACAATTCATAATTACATGTTAAACAGCTGTATGACTCATATGAAATATTTCTTTCTTTATTTTTACCTTTGAAAATGCACATTCATGAAATGAGAAACTGGCTCTGTATTAGACAAGACCTGCACAAGAGCGTGTTTATTTATTCAGGGAGCTTATGTGGTGAGCTTTTCATCAGTTTGTTGACGGGATGAGTCTTACAGATCTTAATGATTTGTATAAACTCTTCAACAACGCTCGAGTCAGAGATGGTGAGTTTACACTCCCTCTTAAAACATTTCATTACCGTAAAGCCAGCACGCTGAGGAAATCGGATGAAACAAAGTCAAGGGAGAAAAACAAGTAAAAACAAATCTCAAAGAAGAGATGGTGTGCAAAAGAATGCTGTATTGTTTTCGGGAAAACCCTCCCTCTTGTGTCCTGAGAACAAACTGTGGGGTGGACTTTTTTTTTTTTCCTTTTTTCGGAGGCGTCGTGGATGGTCGCTGTGGAGATCCCCGCAATTCCGCATCACATGCCGATAGCCCCGCCCCTTCCCACAATCCATTCATCGCTCCCCTCTTCCCGGCGTAAAACAAAGGCGAGCTGCTGAAAGCTCTCTGAGGTAGGTAAATGTATTCAGTGACACCGGCCGGATGATTCTATTCTGTGCCGGCCCTGTACCGTTTGTTTCCAGCCTTGTCTGAGGGTTGGGACACCGTGTTGCGTCTTTTGTCCCGCGTGCTCCTCATACAGGGACGCAGTTAATGGTGGCCTTATCCATGACCACTGGACCAGAAACTTTAGCTAGCCAGAGCAGGGATCTTGGGCTACCAGGGAGGTTTGCGTAAGGGTGAAAGAAAAAAAAATCCCAGAATCCTCAGAGCTACTGCAGGGACACAGCAGAGGTTGCTATGGGAGGACAGATTTCGGAGAGACCCCCTGAAAAGGAAGCAGTGTGGTTTGAGAGAGGTTGTCCCTCTGAAGTCCTGCCCAAGGCTTCCCTGCTTTCATCCTCCATCTTCTCCTGTTTCTCCTTCTTCCTCTATCTCGCCTGCAACCAACATCTGGCCTATCGACTGTCCTACTGGCTTTTCAAGGGCCTTAGAAGACAGGCTTTCTTTCTCTTCTGGGTGTCCTAGTGGAAGCTGTCTGGGCCTGTCTTTTCTGCGCGGCCACAATGTCGATTGGGGCGATTTTTTGGGTGGGGGGGGGGGGGGGGTAAGGAGGCGGAAGCCAGCAGCCTTGGAAGCGGCTGAGACTGGAGAGGGGGAATGTATGGAGGACACTGAAGCCCGTGGGGCCCCCCGTGATGGGCCCTCTCGGAACTGTTCTGGAGCCCTGAGAGGCATTTCAACCAGAGAGGCTCTTCCCATTGTCTGCCTCTCAGGCTGTCCATGGCGGCTGTGGTGTGTGTGCCAGAGTGAGGGGTCACTCTGGCGTTTGGCAGCGTGACTTCAGCTTCTTCACTTGACTTGGTTAACCTTCCCCTTCATTTGTAAGAAGTCCTTTAGGGGAAGTGGAATCTCAGGCACTATTTAAGAAATTAGCAGGAAGAAGACTACACTTTCCTTTTTGTAATGATGTTGACGTATAGAAAAAGTCAAAGAACACATGATTTCATCACCTGCCATTGTTTTTAAGCCTTAAAATGTTCATGGGCATATTCAGAAAGTGATTGTAATGCATTTGTGGATATAATAAAGATGCATTCAAAAACGTAAATCTATGGTTGAATAAAGGCTCTGACCCAGAACTTTTATTCATTATTCATTTATATGATCTTTTTTTTCAGTTAATATGAGGGACAAACAGACTCTTGAACATAAGCATGTGTATTTTGGCCCTTTGTTGCTGGCCATAAATGAGCAGACACTGTTACATAGAACAAGTGGGACACCCTGTCCACAATGAGAGTAACATCAGAGTGAATCCTCACCAAGTTGGCTTAAAGATATTCAGCATGCAAAAATTCATTCACGAAAATCAACAAAAGAGGAGACCTCTGATGTCTTATGCTCACTGGGTTCAGGAGCTCAGGGGAGCTGGGGTGAAGGCCTGGTATGTTGGGAAAGAAGAAAAGAGGACCCCCAGTTAGTATCACTGAAGTAATCTTTTTAATTTTGCCCCCACCCCAGCGTAGTAAGGGTAGTTGGGGCAGTCTTCTCTCTCTCTCTCTCTCTCTCTCTCTCTCTCTCTCTCTCTCTCTCTCTCTCTCTCTCTCTCTCTCACACACACACACAAACACACACACACACTTCACGTAAGATGGCTTCATGGGATATGTATGAAGGGATTAAAGACTTTGTGGCCCCTGGAATAGCACACACAGCATGGCTGCTTCGATTATGACTCTTAGATGCTCTACAAATGAGGAATGAGTGAGAGACATAGAGAAGGGGAAATGAGATCCATGCTGAGTAATTGAACGCCTGTCCCCAACATTTACACACTGAACGCCTGTCCCCAACACTTACACACTGAACTTCTGTCCCCCAACACTGACACACTGAACGGCTGTCCCCCAACACTGACACACTGAATGGCTGTCCCCCAACACTGACACACTTAACGGCTGTCCCCCAACACTGACACACTGAACGGCTGTCCCCCAACACTGACACACTGAACGGTTGTCCCCCAACACTGACACACTGAACGGCTGTCCCCCAACACTGACACACTGAACGGCTGTCCCCCAACACTGACAAAAAATATTTTTGCCTAAAAGTTACATGTTGTTACATGTTGCACAAGCAAAAAGAAGAGTGAAAGATAGTTATGCCACATACCCAAAAAAATAATTACTAGTTACTGTGGAGATATTTCAGAATGTGAGTGATAGAGAACATTAATCTGTATAACCTCACACAGGAATGTTTGAATGTTCACTGGAGGGAAATTAGGCAGACAAAGACTCATACGAGTTCCTGAATGATTCATCACCAGATATTATGATGATGGCAGATTCATTATTCTTCTTATGAAATAATATAACATTAATTTGCATATATATCAGCATATTCCTTCCTTACAGTTGTGTGTGTTTTGATGTTTTCCATTCTGATGCATTTTGTGGCCCTGTTCTGTCCTCTGTGTCTCTCCAACAGCAGATTCAGCATTTACACAGCACGTTGCATTATAGAGAGCCTTGTGTGCCCGCTAACTTGTTGTCGTGGTAGCTGAGTTTGTAAGCTGATCCTTGACTCGACCCGCTTGGTTTCATGGGTGAAAGTCCTCAAGGGCAGTCAGACGCATTGTTCCCTGTCTTCAGTGTGCTCCTCGGGGTATATAGCACTCTTCAGAAACCTCCAAACAAAGACCTGTAGGTGACACGCTACTCTGGGAACCTCTTTTCTTTTCTTTTTTTTTTCAAATGCATTAAAATTAATGCCCCCTTTTTATTCTTGACCTTATTCATATAGCTGTAAATTTCACTATAGTTCCCGAAATATCTGCCTTTCTTTCTGGAAACCCCCGTCCCCTCTTTGGTAAAGCTGGTATTCTGACATAATGTTTGGTCCTGACAGACATTGTTTCCATGTGAATGGCTGTGTCTGCAGTCCAAGAAGTCTCTGGAGGCAGGTACTGGTCCTTGGATCAGCTTGCAGGACTCCACAGGGAAGGCAACCCAATCCAGGCACTGAGAGGGGCAACGTGAGCTGCAGTCAAAGCTCCTTGGCCCTGGGGTGAGGAGGCACTGTCTATGACACGAGCAGTGCGGGACCTGCTACCGGCTCCTTTCCAATCCCATTGATCTGGGTGTCATATTACACTTCTTGAAACCAATGAATTGGCAGTTTTTCTAGTCTCAATTATTATTAATGATCGAATTTTTTGTTAACTGATCCAGCAGGTTAAATTGTGCTTCTGCCAAACACAATTGAATTTATCATAAACTTGACTGCATATTGACTCTTTGTTGGATGCCCAACAACCATTCAACAACCATTTTTTTTAATCTACTTCATGTAGAAATATGACTTTGCAAAATTCTACCACAAGAGGGAGCTATTGCCCATTCAAGGCTAAAAATAATAGAACATGTATGGAGAATGTACCATAACAGAGAAAAGATAAAAAGTACACTTGATCATTTACAAATTAAACTAGCTGTTTTCTTCTCTGAACATTTGCATTCAGTTTGGATAACCTAAGATGACAATAAAGAAAATCAATTTATCAATTTGACCACCACCAGAGATTGATTGATTTATACTTTATTAATTCCTTTAACAGGTTCCTTCAGGGAAATTATGGGATCAGTCACTCTTGAAAACAGTCAAACCATTTTAGTAAACAAGAACTAGTTCAAAAGTCTTGTTTAATGCATGCATGGAAAATGCACCATTTAAGCCATTTTTAGGTGTAGTTTTTAATTTAGCTCATTTAATTTCAATTCAGTTCAACAAAATTCATTAAATGTACAATGAATACAATATTACAATCAGTATTTTATTTTATTTTTTTATTGTTTTGTTGAAGTTCACTTTCTCTGCTTCTCTTAACTCTTTTCTTAACAAACCACAGCCCCAGCAGTACCCTAACCATATCATAATAACTGCAATAAAAATATCAGTGTGCTTATTAATTAATTTATGGAAGACTCAGGCACACACCTCAGGACCCAACCACAGATGTCCAGTGACATTAACATACTGTAAGTCTCAGACGCTGATGTGGGACAGAGCTCCACCCCCGAGTCCAGACGACTTATGTGTTTTCGTACTATGTTTACCATGTGGATTATCCCACTGGAAGTCTGTTATGGAGGTGCAGCCTTGTTAATGTCAAAGACAAACCTGGCCAAGTCCTAAAGAGATGAGCGCTGTGTGGCTCAGTGCTGCTGTTGACTCAGATGTGCGGAGTAAACAGGACCGGCCGGGTCCTGCAGGAGCCTCTCTGGCATGGCCTACGCCCCCAGTGGATTAGCCTAATGCAGATCCTTGGCCCTGTCTGACAGATTAGGGCTCTGGTCAAGGTGGGGGAGAGTCTGACTGTGGCGGGGGATCCCCCAGTACACAAGGCGGGAGTGGGGGGCTTGGCCGGACCCGGATCAGCGTCTTGTCGACGGGGGATAATCCCATTTGTCACGTCACTCTAGGGCACAGGTCTGGGCATGGCCAGGGGGACCAAGGCAGTGGGACTGTGGGTGACATGTTTTACCTGAGCTCGAGGGTGGAGGTGTTCTCTGATGTTTATGATGACATTTGTCTGTTTTGAAATGAGAATTTTATAATGGATTTGATTTCATAGTTGATTTGATTCATTTTAGTTTACCTGCAATTTCTTGAGCTAGACACACCAGGATTTATCATATTTTTCAAAAGGGGTCTAATCTCTTTCCTGGAGCTTCTTAGCCACAAATGTGGAAAAATAACTACACACACGCCACACACTACACTACTCATCTTGCCCTGACAAGCCTGGTTTAGGAGTAAATGAAGAAAGTTATTCTGTCACTGCAAAGCAATAATTTTTCAAATAGGTTGGAAACACAATCAGAGAAAGTGAGCTAATAGTCCACTTAGTGAGACTGCCTTAAGCCCGACCATGAATCAGTGATGGCATGGCAGTGATGTTCCAGACAGAGCCGTTTCAAGAGACACTTGGCCTGACATGTATCTGGTGAGAAAGCCTCTTTTGATCAAAAGTGAGATAGTCAGAAGGGAGGGTGAAGCGTAAGAGTGAGACACTTTGTCTCTCCTCGTCTTGCCTCTCGTTCCTGTGTGTGGCATGTGCCTCGAAGGCTCAGAGGTGTAACCTCACTCCTTCTCCCGTTCCCATGACAAACTCGTGTCACGCGTGGGCGCGCACCCCCCACCCCCCTTCCCCCCCAAATCACATCTCTCGAGCCGTCTGGCCTGGCGAAGGGGAGCCCAGCCTGGTTCCTGGGAATCGCCCACATAACGGCACTGTCTGTCGCGCAAAGCAGCCCAGCCTCCGCGCCCAGACGGAGCCGCTGGCAGTCGCCCTCGGCCTCACTCCCAGCAGCCTGCCATGGAGAAGCCAGTACCCATGATCTTGGATACAGTCCGGTTTATGCAATTACTCCCAATTTGGGCTTGAGAACATACCAGTTCTCCAAGGGTGTGTGGCCATGATCTTTCTTGATCTATGAAAGAAAAGGAAAAGGTGCAAATTACCAAGTACTTCACAGCATGCTTGAGCCCAGTCGCACACACACATACACACACACACGCGCGCTCGCACACTCTCCGACACACTCGTGCATGCTCCATTCTGTCGCTCATAACCCCACTAACACCCCTGTGATTGCCCGCTTGCGGCCCAGCCGTGTAATTTGGACCCACATTCAACTGGCTCTGGGGTGACGACGGGCCATTCAGACGAAGATTTAGAACACCTCCATTTCTTCCCACCTAATCATATGTGCTTATGAGTGACCTCTCACAACATGTTCAAACACCCTGGGAGTTCTGGTCTTTGTGAGCCGACACAGTCCGATGTCAGATGGGTGGTGAAGATTCTTTATAGGCAGGAAATTGCACTCTTGGAAACGCACTTAGTCTGGACGGAGCAGCTAAGACCGAGTGCTGTTTGTGCACTTACAACCTCAGCAAGCTGTCTTATTCTGTAAGCATTTTAATAGTTGTGAAACAGCTTCTTTCTCCTGAAACATATTGGAGTGGTACCTCTTTTAGTTGAAGTGTGAATCCTGATATCAAAATTGTGGGACTTTTAAAGAAATTTCTGTTTTCTTGTTGAAGTGTTCGGTTCTGAGTGCGCATCCAGAATTTGTGTTCGACATCTGTCCTGAAGCTTTTGTTTCTGTAAGTTTGCATTACCTTTGGGATTCAAACATGAAACCAATGAGATGAGTTTGGGGTGGGGGGAACAATACACATTTGCCTCTGTATCTGCAGGTGTGTGTAGGCGTCAGGGCCCCCAAGATTCACCCACTCAGCATGGTGGGCTGGGCCCTGAAGCCGGAGAAGGAGGGGTCGTGGGTGGAGTGGGGACAATAACCCCATCCAGCTTCTCTCTGTGGGTGTGGGTGGGAGTCACCCATTCACAATTCAGCCCCACGCTAAGACCCCCCAGACACCCACGCATTCTAGAGATGCCTACCTGCCCCGGGACCCCCCTCGCCCCATCTGTCCAGTTTAGGGGGAGTGGTGGTGCTGGTGCACTCACTGGGGCTCTGGCAGGAAGGAAGGAAGGCAGGGGAGAAATGAGAGGGAGTGGTGGCTCACTGAGCTGCAGGTTTAAATCACTTTTAATGAGACCGCTGGCTGAAGGCAGGGCCCGGCATTGTGTGGGCCAGCCCTGCGATCCACACAGCCCCATACAGCCAGAAGAGAGAGGCCTCGGAAATGAAACGTTGATGCCGTTTGGCGTCTTGCTCTAATGTGCTTTTGTATGTGTGGCATTCTTGTTCTGTTCTGCTTTTAAATTGATATATGTATGCATGGTTTTATAGCCTTAAAGAATTCATTCTTGCCTCAGCAGCTAAATTCTTCTGCACCGGCGAATGTGAGTGACATAAGTAGTGAACCCTGTGGTGCATCAACTGCTAAACAATTTCTAGGAACCTTTTGCTTGAGCTCTGCTTTATGTGCAGGGAGGGAGGGGTCCAGTGGTGGTTCTATTCAGCACTCGGCGCTGTGCAAGTTCTGAGTCAGAGCTCAGCCAGCCGTGGGAAAGGCCCGTGGCTGACAATAAGCAGCCCTACCCCAGCATGCTTTGCTGGACCCATCCCATGGTCCCGTGGGGCTGAGAAGCACGGTGCTGCTGAGGTCAGGCGGGGAGAGCCCCCCCGCAGCTGTGGAGGCTGCTGTTTATTTGGTTAATGCAAACCCAAATAAATCCTGTCAGGATCTGTTCCACAGCAACTCGGCTCTGCTCTGGTTCTGTGGCGGAAACGTGCTCTGCGGAGGTGAGAGGTTCCTATTGAAACAGCTGCTTTTGAGGACCGGACTGGGTCTAGAACTGCAGCGGACGTCGGACTGACGGCACGCTGGGTGTTGCTTATCCAGTCATGTCTAAGCAGCTGGCTCAGGGTTCTGGTGCCGTTGGGTCCACGCACCACAAATGGTCATGTTTTAGCTTCTCTTTCTGAGCTGTGAAAAAAACTGAAAAATGTGATTCTCAGAAACGGGAAGAAGATCTACCGCTGGAAGCTCGATGTTAAATTCATGAACTACACAATCATAACGCATCTCACTTTAGCAATACAGAACTTGCATTCTTTTTTGTTATCAATTCTGCTGTGTGATCCTGCAGTGTAATCATTACTCATCTTTCTAATTGCAGTCATCACCAGTTTCATTTGATGGTCCAGGTTAATGATGTCATCTCTCTGATGTTTGAGCACTGCAGCCTAGGATAATATTCATCGTGTGCCTAAGGAGGTGGCCACAATTAGCAAGTGCTGTTAGGTGCAGTAAAGATCTAGCCAAAGCAGCCCCAGGTTTTTCTCATGCCAATGTAGTATGTTGACCTCCTATTATGTGGGTAATTGCATAAAAATTCCCAAACACCCAGGTGAGCCTGGGGACCTATGAGGGCGCTGCAGTGACTGATGGGTCCCGCCTTCCTGCTCCCCCTCGCTGTCAATCACTCCCACACATGGTGAACTCCCCTCCTCAAAGCTACGCTCATCTGCTGCAGGTTGTAAAATGGACCCAGTCCCCTCCCATCCCCCAGGGCTAGTAAAAGCAGGCTCATATATTACTCGCATTGGTTTCCAATTAAAGTTTGGAGTAGGTAAAGTAGGTGTGTTGAATTTTTACTTTAAATATTGTCTGAGTCTCTGAAACAGTATATACAACTGAGTGTTGATGGAATAGTCTACCAGACATATTGCCAGAATGAATTAATGAGCCATTTTGTATGGCTTTAAGATTTTAGTTATTTTAATCATTCTACATGATAGGGTGAGATTTTCCTCTAATGGAGAGAAACAGGTGGACATACTGAGGGTGATGAAACAGATGTAACTGTCTACCCCCCCCCCCCCCCCCCGGCTTCTCCGCCTCCCCCTGACTACCAGTGCTGCCCCGCCAACTTACCCCCATGACATCACTTATCTTCCCACGATCCTACACTCCTGGGTGGAGACACAAAAAAGACGTGTCACCAACTTACCAGCAGGACTGAGCAGGATGGACATCTGTCCACCTCAGACGTATTTACATTTACATGAACTAAGTTCAGTATTGTGACACTCTACACATAGAGTGCAGGAAAAGTTATTAATCTGCTTTTTTGAACCAGCGTGATGCCCATGGCAACCCATTTTTCTCATAAAAAGTACTAGTTCTATCTATCACTACTGCAAGTGGGATTGATGCCCTTGGAAAGGGAATTAGATGCCTATTACATGGTGTGCCATCTTCTCTAAGGCCTTGTTTACTGTGTGTTCTCAATAAGGGATGTGTGTTGTGATCTCCACTGGGATGTAAAGCGGAGCCCCTGTGGAAAGTCCCCCTGCCAACCTCTCCTTCATCCCTTTTGTTATTTTGGGTGTGACAGCAACTGGTGAACTGCTGGCAATCTGTATTGAACTCAACTGCTGAGAAAGGAGCTTGATGGGACAATAGAGGACATGTGTCCTAGTCTGGACATGTTTCAACTTGTCTCACTACTTATTTTTAGTCCTGAAATTGGATCAAAGAATAATACAACGGGATTCAATTTCTTTTGTCATTAATTCATTTGATATGAGCAAGTGTTTTAATGACAAGATTTTTTGACATGGTTAGTGCTTTTTTTAATACTGTGATGTTTTCAAAGGGCTCAGTCATCTATGAAATATCAGATAATATAACTGCACAATCAATGTTTACATTAGAATGCAAAACATGGTACAATATGAATGATTCTATACAATTGTGGTCATGTGTTTACACACTCCTGGCAGAAAACTATATCAGTAAACCATTTAGTGCCATTTCTCCAGTCTCCACCTGATCCCTAATTCATGGTATTATAGAAAAATATGAGTGATACCATAAAGCACTATTCATTATTTTAGTAATATTTATCAGATGGAGAATCATGTATATCCTTTAGTAATCACAATGATAACTGATATCACACCATTGCTCTGATCAAGGGTTTACACACCCTTGAATGTTTGGGTGGAGATAATACACTCAAGTTGACACACATGGGGTGAGGTGGAAATGAAGCGTAAGTATCCACACATGTGCCTTGTTTGAGTGTAATTAGTGTTTATGTATAAATAGTCAATGGATTTCTGAACTCTTCAAAGGTCTTGTCCATTTCCCCCCAGGGCAGTGTAGACTCTGCTTACTAAAGCATGGGGCACACAAAAGAACTGTGTTTAAACTGAAGGAGATCAACTTCATACCTCAGGAAAAGGATTTGATAGATATTTCTGAAGATTTGAAAATGCTAATTAAACGTAATAAAAAATCAGGGGTTCTATTAATAATAAACATGTAAGGATGCAAAGAAATCCTAATGTTACTACAGTACGGGGTTCTCTGAAACAAACGTGGTGTGATCAGCACCTAGAATAACAGAGTTATCAGAAACAAACCTTTGCTTCACCTATGCAACGCTCAGCCTGTGCACAATATGACACAGCACTGAGAGAAGCTTGAAAGCTTCTGTAAAAAAGCAATTTGGAGATTTTAAGCCAAAGTTGAACTTTACAGTCACAAACCCAAACGCTGTAATCGTAGAGGAGTCAACAAGGCCCGGGAGGAGGCCATCATCTCTGCCCTGAACTTTAGAGGTGGATCTCCACTGCATCTCAGAAGAAAATATTGGAAGAGATTTTGCATTTGTTAGGCGAGGAAGCTGGATATAGGGGTACATGCACTTTCAGATATAACAATGATCTGAAACATGAGGCTGCAGTAGAAGAGAGCAGAGCAGGAGGGGTCAGCTGTCTCCTGACCTCAGTGTCACTCGGCCACGTTTCCAGAGAACCCAACATGCAGTTAGTAATGGACAACCAAAGAATTTACAGGCTCTGGAGGCTTTTTTGCCAAGAGGAACGGGCAGCTTCACCACATGAGAAATAAAGGGGTTCTTTCACTATCACAATAGGCTGCGATCTGTCATTGTTGCAGAAAGGGGCAGTACACGGTGTTAAGAACTAAGGGTGTGCAAACTTCTGAGCAGGACCATTAAATTTACTGCTATGATTTGGTTAATGATTGTGCTGTTCTGTGGTGCAGGACATGGTAGCACACAAAAATCTGTGTTTTGTCTGATCACTCGAAACATGTTGTGTATTTTATATATTCTGCCAAGGCTTGAGTCATGGCTACAGTTGTATGTTTGTTGGTCATAACTGATCAGAGAAAA
Source organism: Brachyhypopomus gauderio (assembly GCF_052324685.1). NCBI lineage: Eukaryota > Metazoa > Chordata > Actinopteri > Gymnotiformes > Hypopomidae > Brachyhypopomus > Brachyhypopomus gauderio. The sequence goes on from NC_135218.1 coordinate 14,203,261, forward strand.
AAAAAAAAAAACAGGAAAGTAATACAGGTTCCCTGAAAGATTTGTTGACATATATATATGTGGGTACCGTGGTGGAATTAACATGAATTCGACTTTGTTATTTATTTAATTATTCTGTGTCCTATCAAACATTTCTTTAGTTCCTACTGCATTCTAAATGTATGTAAAAATATATCTTGGTATTCAACCTAGAGCTCTCCAATATATCACAGTATCTTGTGATTAGAGTTTACCTACAAAACGTTCATGATCTTAGGTGCTGCAGGATGAGCTGGGAGAGATGAACTATGCTCTCTCCCCGGTGTTCCCCCTCCTACCGGGCTCAGCACTACCGCTGCCGTTCGGAGCGGCCGTGGTGCTCCACTCATTATCAGTGTCATGCTGTATAACAACTTACAGCTGCAAGGACTAAAAAAACACAAGTGAGATTTCCAGGACAGAGACCTATTTTTCTGTTATTATGATTTTACTCCCTGGTCTGTTGTAAGCATGTACATGTATGTCTTATCAGAAAAGTCTGTCAATCTTACGTGATGCACAGAATAGACTAAATCTGATTGGACAGTTACATGAGTACAAGTATTAACTATTCTGGACGCGTCTCGAGCTATTGGAGCGCACAGCTCATCAGCACCTGTCTCTGATTTAGTTGCTCCATGACATTTTCATCACTTCCATGTGACTATTAGGTTATTGCCAGCCCACTTCTAACAAGACGTTCACAAAAGAAAGTAATACAGCTTCAGAAAGCACCAATATGGCTCCTCTGCTCCAGTCAGAAAGCAAGAAAATCTCCCAAGTGTAGACTGAGTTCCCATAACCACAGTGTTTGTTCCGGGTACCAGTTTGGACCTAGCCTGGTTTGGCAATTCTGTGATTATTAATTTTCTTTCGTGATTAGTGTGGTGTGAAACTGCGTCATAACATGTGACATGATTAGCATGTCACTGCTGACCAGATGTTGCCTTTGTGCTGTTTTATCTTTTCATCACACAAAAAATAAAATCTTAATCATTGTTTTCCCCATTTGGTCTTTTTAAGCAATGTTACCAAGGCCCTTATTTATGACATTCCTTGAAGCCCATATTTATCAAATTGCAACATGATTGGCAGCTTATTTCAAAACAAAAAATTCTAGGGCTACATTAGGTCAGCCTATTGCAGTCACCGCTGAAGCAAGACCTTTCATCGCACCACACCAAAGTGTTGAAAAGAAGAACATAAATACCCATAGACATGTTAGATGCCCTCATCTGCTGCACACGTCCCTGCTGATAGAGCCCACAACCCACCCATTCTTGTCAAAATCCCATGAGAGTCCGTCCATGCAAATAGATCCTTAAGTGTGTATAGAGCTCTACAGCTGTGTTTACTGATAAAACTATCAGCGTGTAGTGTGCATGTTCAAAGGCAAAACAGTGTGTTAAAAAAAAACACTGGTTCATTGTAGTAACATGCCTAGAGGGACCTGTGCATTGATTTGTACTTTTTAGCAGTCTTGGCTCTGCCTATTGTTTATAATGTTTCTTTTCCATACGGCTCTCTTAAGATAGCGTCCAACGTTCCCCTTGGTGTATCCCCTGTCTTGCATTCAGTCATGCACCTTTGAGGGCCAGAGCTGGGCTACCCGGTCCGCCTCTGTCTCCTGACCCGGTGCGACCGTGTTTGGCTTCACTAGCTGAATAGCTTCCCCTGTCTTCACCCACTGGGGTGGGGGGACGACAGCGGCGTCTTGTGCGTGGTCTCCGTGAAGGCATTCCCACCTGCGCGGGGCCTGGTACAGACGTGTGAAATATCAGCTCGGGGAGGCTGGGGGCCCCCCGGATCAGGGCAGCTGTTTATCCAATACCACCCATGGGTCCTCGGAAGAGACGTCCTTAATATGATACACATGTGCTACATCCTGTCTGGGGCTGCCGTGCAGCGGCGAGCGTGCGGGTGGGGGGGGTCGAGTTAGCACGTGTGTGTGCCTGGACAGCTGGGACGTGGCCCTGTGGCCCCCCCCGTGGTATGGGAAAAACATGACAGACAGTTAAGAGGCAGGCTGCATTAAAAAGCAGATCAGTGCAATGCAGAGAGAATCACACACAGATTCTTGTACTATTATGTGTTAGTTCTGTAACAACTTAAAAAGTAGAGTTGTTTATGATCGTGTTCATATGAATTTAATCAACTTATGTGTAATATGAGTTGTGAATTGTGATTTTATGTTGGTTGAAGTTGTTTTTAAACACAGTTGTTCTAGATGCTTTAGAGCTGATGGCCCAAGTTATGACAGTTTGATTACACAGCAAAACACATTAACTCTTATTTCTTTCTTCTTTGTTTAATTAATGCCCAAGCGGATTTGTGATTGACCTTACCTGCATAAGTGCATAGGAGCTTCAGCATGGCAATTTCCTGTGGGATTGGTCCTTTTGATAGAAATCCAACTTAATGAGGAGGCTAAGAAGGAAAACGGTCCTCGTCCTGACACTAACAAAACCGGATTATTCCAGGAGTGGAGCTGGGTATTGAGATATATCCAGGCTGGAATTGTGAATAATACCTCGCTCTACCTAGGATCAAGAAGCTGCTTTTGAAGGTTCCAAATTAATTAAGGAATTTTAGCACAGCTTTAATTAGGATCTCTGCTTCTCACTGACACTCGGCTTTGTGCTAAGCTCACTCACCTGGCCTGGCTAAGGAAAGTTTGTGTCAAGCTTGTGAGATTGTGTTGGGTTTACAACATACTGCAAGGGGAGTTTAAGGAACAGGAGTGGGGGCCTCCCTCTGCTCTCTCGCTCTGCTACCATGCCCTGTATCCAAGGCCCTAATCGAGTTATCAACAAATCTCTCATCAGGGGCCCGCGCCTGACACTAGCTGAATGAGAGACTGGCCATCTACTAATTCCAGCAGCGGGACACTGCAGAAGAACTTGCTACCTGCAGAGAGGATCACCCGAGGAACCATGCTGATCTTCTACCAGGGCGCTCTCCATATCTGCCGGCATTATTTACCGTGACACACAATGGGGAAAAAGACACAATGCAGGCAGTATATCACACAACTGTCAATAATTTTTAGGCCCAGCCCACGGCCAATTAGCTTAAAGGGGCTAAGGGCTTTTGAGGCCCGTCTCCAAGGGCCACAGGAGACAAACTGTCCACCCACACGAAGGGACAGCTGGGCGTCCTTCAGATGAGCCTGGAAAGTTTGTAATCTGTGATCATTGTATTCATTGCATGAGCTGCATTTGTTTCCAGATCTTTCCAGAGGAGGACCTTCTCTGAGATATAGGTTGCCCTGTCAAAAACCAGCGTGCTCTTGATTTCAGCAGAGTAAATAAAACTAAAAACACTCATCACACTGTCCTCAATGGCAGAGTGGCCTCTGTGATTTGATTTTCATGTGAGATAATTGGAAAAAGATTCACTTTGTAGCCTGCATGTCTTAACATTTACATGCAGTATGAAAAAAGAAATAGAAAAGAAATCCCATCTGTTCATAATAGCCTAACAAGAACAAAATGCCCTTTAGGGCAATCACAGTTTACTCGCCTTCAACTAGCAGAGAAAGGAAGGCCTCACACTTACTTCTGAAGTGCCCCAATACCATGGATTCACTTAGCTGGCTTGGCATTAGATGAACGATGCTTAACAGGACGAGAGACAATGCTATTGCTTAACCTAGCCCTTGGATAGTTTTTGGATACCACATCTATGATTGATGTAAATGCAATATGCAAACATCAAAGCCGACATGTTTCAGTGAAAAACATATGCTTTTAACATACAAATTTCACTTGAGCTGCTTTCAGCTAAAAAAAAAATCAAATCAGTGCCTTCTAACTTGAATGTAAAGTTCAAGTGGAGCATTTGGGTGAGGTTGGCAAGAAAATACTGCACACGAGGAATAGGGAGAATGTCGCCTGACAAAAGCTTTGCTGTTTTAGTGTCCCATGCCCAGCGGGTCTGTCATGGCATGGCGCTGCCTCGTGCTTGACCAGTCATTAATCACTCCGCTGACCACTCTGGACCCCATTAGTCAAGAGCACGGCCTCTGTCCGGCCAGGCTGCTGACCCATGGCCTTGGTCAGGGAACCTTGGCCAGTGGAAGGAGGTGGTCAGCGCACTGGCCAAAGCAAGTGGGCTACCTGCTGCTGTGCATGAATGCGATTGGATGCAGCCTTCAAGATGATGGAAGATGGCAGATTTGCCACGCTGACCACTCCGTCGTGTTCTCCAATAGATGCTGGCTGGCAGAAGGACCAAAAAGAGATGCTCCTTTTTGTTATTTTCATGGCGCATATTGTGGTTTCATTTCTAATGCTAAGGTAGTGGGATTCCATTTTCTTACAAGGCCACAAGATCAAGCTTTTGTATTTGAACGCATCTGCCATCTTAGTGACCAATTTTTGCTTCATCAACCTGGATTTCTTGTTCGGCACTTTTTCAAAATTTCATTAAATCTTCCCAGAAATACCTCTGATGAAAGTACAGGAGCAAATTCCAGCAGTAGCAGTTTCAGTTCTGTGCCTACCATGTTCAGGGGTGCCTATGTACCTAATTGGCATTTATGTGAGCATATGTCAAGAGCTACTCTTTACCTCCGAGTTCCTTAATGACTATGTGATGCTGCTTGACTGGTAAGTAGAGGTAATTAGTACATTGTAGTGGATGGCGGTAGGTATGCACTCAAGTCAAATGAGTGTTCCCAGGTTGGAAGCAATAACATGCAGTAAGGAGGCAGGAAACTGACTCCCCTAAATGAAATTACAACAAATAATCAAACCTAAACTCAAAAGGCACAAGCATTGCTTATTCATTTATTTATTTTACTTTTTTTGTAGTGAAAGAAAACACATTAAAAAATCACCTGATTCACAATTTCTCCTCACAGAAAGCAAAGCTATTCATCTGTGCTGCAATTAAATTCTGTACTTAACTGTCAGTTAAGTGTTGTTTGTGGCCATAGTTGCATGCTGGCAGCATAATTGCTAACATTAAATCTGATTGTGAATGGCCCTGCAGGACCTCACCAGCATGGGGCTCACCCCCTGCTTCCTGTCCTTAAGGTAAGGAGTGTGTGTGTGTGTGTGTGTGTGTGTGTGTGTGTGTGTGTGTGTGTGTGTGTGTGTGTGTGTGCATGCACGCAGGTGCTCTTCCACACCCATGTGATGGGCTCCTGCCTTGTTATCAGAATTGCATTCCACTTAGCCAATAGAAAAGATAAACTTAAATGCAAATGTGTGAATGACAACTACAGGGAACAAGCTAAGCAAACCCTTAGTTCTCACTTTTTCCTATTATGTGGCTTGTTTAACACTAAATATGGTAAAATGTTTGAAAGGCCTCAACTCATCATGGACTGTGAAATACAGTTAAGACGACCACCTGTTTAATATACATGTAATCAGTATTGTGTTAGTTCATTCCTCAATCAAAACTACACAAAAGTCATAATAAGATTGAAGGCATTTTGAGTGTATTTGTATTTGTATTTGTAATTCTAATGTTGCAAATGTAGTAAAAGTCAGTTCAATATATGAACTGTCATTTCCTGCTGAGATAATATAAACCCTTAAGGTTTCTAGAGTCAGTCGCTATCTATATTTTTGTCAGATGTTTGCGGAGTTCAGCACACAGGAGCAGCGTTGACCTAGAGTGACGCTGAAGAAAGGGCTGGTGTCTCGCGCTGAGGGGCCCCTCTCAATGAGAGTGCTGATGGCAGCATCTGTTGTCTTTGTTGTGTGAGGAGAGTTTGATGGGGGAATCAAGCAGTGTGTGTCTTGCGAAGGCTTGAAAGGACAGAGATTGATGTAGATCGGGTCATTTCTGTCACCTGCTAAAAGTGGCACTAACTTATCTGTGACCCCAGTGGCCAATCGATTTGCTTTAGGTTATCACTCAGAAAATTGGCCTGAATCACAGGCTACAGGATCAGATGCATTGTATTAATATGGTATTCCTTTCATGAAGTATGCACTTGCACTGAAAAGATCCACAAGAATGTCTGGAAAATTAAATGTAGTTTTGAATAAAAACATTCAATTGATGGGTTCGCCAATTGAATTTTAAATCTTTCCCACTAAAGAGTACTCTTACATTTGTGTTCAGCTATGGGAACTACCAGCTCTTCTTTGGAAACTGGTAAGCTCTGGGCACCAGGCCCCAGGGTGAGGTAATTGAGGGGTTGAAGGGACAGATCCTCTTTGGCTTTGAGCATAGCTGCAGGGCTGTGGACACAGGGCCTGGTGCCCTGTGGGGCGGCCATTATAGAACAACACTAGGGGAGTCTGGGGGACGGCTGCCCTTCAGGAGCCTAATCTAGACTCCTGAGCTGTCCACCGGAAAAGAGGAGTTCCTGAGCTATCTGGCAGGTGCTCTAATGGGACCAGAACAGAGTCTGGCTCTCCCAGAGGTTGGATACTTTTGTTACTAGCTAAGCCTATTCGGGCATTAGCTTCTTGCTACATTGGTTGTAATGTAAAAGTCAGCAGGAACGTCGTTTTCGGGTTGGATAGCTATATTGTTCCTTTTTGTGGGAAAGAATTTCCTCTTTTCCTGTCTTCCTGAAAGTTTGGATTTAGGTCCAGGATATAATCCCAGTCCATGTCAACAAAACAGTTGAACAAAAGTACCATTATTACGCTACGTGCATGTATTGTGTAGACTTACACACAATCTCACAAACCCCACTGGCAAAGCTCAGCCATCCTGTTAATTATCTATAGAGGAAAGGATACGTAACAGAGCTTAAACTTTTTTTTACTGATTGGGCTGCCAATCTAATTTAATAATCACTAAATGATCCATGTTTGACTGGCTTGGAAATGGTGTTGTGGACTAATTGTCAAAATCAAAACAAAAGTAAACATATAAATGTAATGAATTTAGTTTCTACGTTAATTATACATTATGATAGTAGCTCAACATCATGATCCCTATACAGAGCCGGAGAGGTTAATCGGGAGATTCGGGAGGATTCCCGATGGGCCGGCTCATGTTTGGGCCGATTGAGATGGAAAAATAATTTTGGGCCGGATTTGGGCACGAAACTCCCGGGCTGAAAAAATGGCCCACTCCGGCCCTGTCCCTATATATAACAAAATGATGTTGACTCACTCATGTTGAGTTACTATACCTACCTATAAGAGAGCTAGTCAAAATTGCAGAGAAGTCAACAATGCACAATGATACTTTCCATAAAATTTACGTTTTGGACCGAGGTCCAAGCATGGGCTTCTGACGTTCTAGGAGGCAGAACAAGTTTACATTAAATCCTAAAATTCCATGGGGTTCTAAAGTTCTAAAGTTAGAATAACTGTCCTTCTTGTCCCTCCTATTAGCATTGGTATGGGGCAAAATGGGCGTGATCATAGCTCTCACTTTCATTATCAAATCTAATTATTTACTTCCAAGTCAGTGTGAACAGCCCCTTTCCTTCTGTGATGTGTATTTCAGGGTCTCTTTCTCATCTTTGCCCTCTTCATTGCCAGCCTTCTTCTAGCACCTGTTCAGGACTTATTTCCACCTCTTCATCATTTAAGCTGGTGCTGATACTCCAAGGCCTGATCTGGGCCCTGATGCCGTGGGCAGAGAGGGATATTAATTGCGTGCTAAGCAGAGTGGAATTAGCGACTCGTGCTCAAAGCTCTGGAGCAGAGACCCTGGCTTATCTCCCGCCGATCCCCCTCCTTATCCTGTCTTGTTCTCAGGAGCTTGTCATTGTCGACAGGAGATGATTGGGCAATCTCTTGGGTCTTGTGCCTGGCTCCTTTGTCTTTGGCGGCATGGGGATTCCATCTTTTGTTTTTGTCTTGTCTTTTTTCATGGATCACCACAGATGCCCTTTTCATTCAGCCCCTGACCCCTCACCCAGGAGTTTACTGTAAAGAGGAGGGGAGGGAGGAGAACACTGACACATACAATACAGTTTCATCAGAGCAGGCACAACCCTGGTGTCCAAGCTTGTACATGCGAATGTGACCCATGGTGAACACCATTTGTAATTCTCTTTACTGGAAAGACCTTTGTGGTTCACTATATGCTAAGGTCATGAAACATTCTTTATCCATCGTATTTTGGCTGTGTTGACAGAGTGGTGCTTCTTTATGGTGAAGCACAGCCATTTATTTGTAAATCCCATGTTTTGCCATTGTCGACCAACATTTGCGTATTCTGCTTCAAGCGATGTCCATACATCCAGGATACTTTAGTCCTGGTGGCCAGTGCTTTAGCTTGAACAGTAAATGAAAGTGTCTTCATGCACCCTAGCTGGAAAATCTGGGTGGGGATTGATACTGAAAAAATGACATGTGTTGTCCAGCCATCTGTCTACTTGAAAATGACTGACTCATTGAAGTTTGGAAAAGCAACATCTCAAATAATGGAACAATAGTTCCCTAACAACGTGGTAATGATTATATGGCAGGAGAAATGATGCCTCGCAACATAAAACTACAGGGTCCCCACAAAAACCTTACATGGTTGTAAATATGTATTAACCAGAAAATGAGCCTTGTTTGGGATCATTAAAAGAGACAAAGACTGACTTTGGCACAAAAGGCCAAGGTGCAAAGAGAAAAGAAGGGATTCTACTTAGCTAATGAGTTGTCCCATAGAGATGTAAAGAGGTGGGTCTTTAGGCAAAGCTATTGCCCCTCTGGTTGGACCTGATAGACTGTAAAGTGGGTGAAACTCACGCTGTACACTGGCGAACTATTGTTGGAATGCAAATTCAGCCTGGGGACAGTCGCTTTTCAGGGGCAGGTTATTGTAGACCGAGATCCCGTCATTACAAGGCAATGTTTCGATCAGGCTATTGAGAGAAAGAGCTTTTGTTGATATTGCCCCTTTTTAGGTTTTTGGTTTCAAAGAGCTCCTTCACTCAAGAAACCTTCAGTGGCTGGTAGTGGTGGTAGCCAATGCACTCACAGAACCTTAGGCTACAAGAGCGCCTCTTAAACATGTTGCTTGATGTAAATACTTTAAACTCATCTTCCAGAAAAGTGGGCAAACAATTAAAGAGTACATCCTTCAGTTCACCTTAAAAGAGCATCTACACATATATATGTAAAATGCATGCAATGCATTATAAACACTACACATTATATGGTTTTCTAGACTGTTATTTGCAATTAATGTCACATAACATTTAAAGAATGACTGCTAGAAATATATCTACTTCTTGAATTGTCTTGTTGGATGCAAAAATTTTTGAACTTTTTCATCTTTGTTTTCAAAACACACGTTTTATATAGAAAAACAATATAATGTGATTTCAACTAGGAACAAGAGGTTAAACATCTGATTGGGTCTGATTTAAATTTAAAACAGTATAGGTACAATTATGCACGACCTCATGAATTTATGATGAATCAAGTTTTTTTTTTTTTTTACGTTTTAGCATTTCAAGGGGTAATATGGTAATGACATATTTTAAATATGGAAATAAATAATGTTGACCTGTGACATTTAATAGTTCAGGCTTTATTCACAAATATTAAACTTTCCATATTAAATGTTTGAGAAATTTTTAATTAGCCACAGGATTTATATGAAGGTTTTCTTTTGTTTGTTTGTTAAAAATTATGTCATATTTCATAGCTCAGAATAGACGTCAGAAAAAAGCTGCACTAAGAATGTTTTGGATTTCAGATCTAGTGCACAACACAGTGATCAGTAATCAGTAATTGTTGAAGTGTTGAACCTATTGTTTTACAATAATATAGCTGTCTCATTTACTTATCAAGCTAGTTGAGATAACAATGTCCTAATACTTCTTTAACATGAAATAATCATATTGACAAATTTGAGGTATTATTGCACCCTGTGTAGCCCTTTACTCATTACTATACTATATCTTTTTCTCTCTTTATGTCACACACACACACACACACACACACACACACACACACACACACACACACACACACACACACACACACACACACACACACACACACACATGCCTGCACTCAGAGACTGTGTATGTGTTGTGTTCCTTAGTGTTTCAGGTTAGCAGTGAGATCTAAGTCGAGGAGACTGACACATACACACATACACATACATAAGAACGTAAACACACACACACACACACACACACACACACACACACACACACACACACACACACATCTAATCTGTCTTTCTCATTCCCCAAAAAGCCAGGGCTCCACTATGCTAAGCTCCGGTTTTGATGCTGGCTGCATTGCTAATTACAACCTTTTATCACATTGTGTTGGCGCAGGCTAAAGGCCAGCTTCGGCCCACTTGAGGGAGGCCAATCCCTCAAATCTGGTGGCCCAGTGGCTGGAGCGTGAGAGACAGATGTGGGATCAGGGCCAAGCTGCTCTCTGTTTGCCATCCCGATCCTCTTGGTCAACACGCAGCTCTGTTCTTCCCTATCGAACTCCCTTTGAGGCAGGCACGGGCCATTGTGTCTGATGAAGACTGCACACTCCATCTTCTCACATTTGACGGGAGATGATGTTTGCGTATTGGTTGTATTTGTGCCCTGCTTAACTCTCTATGCCTTGGATTTGTATTGGGTGAGGAACTGTTGCAGGCTGCCCATGTGTACACTGAAGCTGGTCCAACACGGCCTCGCTTAATTAAAAACGAACAGGAGAAGATCAGCATGTTAGGAGCGCGCAAGCTCACTGAAACGAAGTGAGAAGGTGGGTGAAAGACAAGGGTTGCAATATAACATCTGCAGAATATGACTCAAAACTCAAGTATGAGACTGGCCCAAATCATCCCTGTGGTCCAATCTAGGAGAAAGCAGTTTAATGGAGCACACAGGAGCATCTTAACTTCTCACATGCAACCAAATTGCTTAAGACCCAGTGGATGATGATTCACTCAGCAGTGGGAGATTGCCACAAAAGAAAAAGAGCTAGAAATTTTCAGGGCAGTAAGATGTGGTGAATTCAGTACCTCCTGATCCTAAGTTGTGGTGAATTCAGTACTCTTGTTCTTAAAGATGACCTGAAGCCAGACGAGACAAGGCCAAAGGTTGTCTGGCTTCAGGTTGTAGAGTTCAGTTGTAGAGGGTTTTTATTCTCCATACACTTGGAATTGGTTCAAACATAGTTTAAAAGTAAAAAAAAAACAGGAAAGATGCTAACTTTAGGATTAGTTAAACAAAAGGTAAAAGAACACCACTGTAATTATTAATTATCATAATATTTATCATGAATTTTCTTCTTTCAACATAATTTTCTATATATGAGTATGAGTATAATATTTTCTTTAATATTTACATAACCTCGAAGCTGCCTTTTTTCAACAAAACTTCTCTTTCACACCTTTAAGCTTGTTAAGGCAAAACAGATATGAAATGACTTCCATCTGAGACCTGTTCCTTCTGATTACGGCTGTCCTACCACTGAGATGGCTGCTGGCCTAAAGCAGAATCATCAGTCTCAGGTCTGTTTCAGCACCAAAAACACAAAGACAAGTCTGTAGTCAACAGCAGTGGCAGGAACGTGTCTGTCATGGAGATCTTACAGAGATCACACATCTCCACACTGGTGATATGACTTTCAACGTGGCTTATCACATTATCAAAATATTTCAATAGAAACCAAAGTTATTGCCCTGACCACCTGATAAAAAGTGTGACTTATAGTGTGATTGGAAAACTAAACAAAAGTGGAGAGAAGGGTGGATTGTAATTTGATGGAGAGCTCCATTCTCTTTACCCTGCTGAACGCAGGGTCTCCTAATGAAGCCCGAGGAGACAGGAGTGTGTGTTTGTGAAAGGAAGCTGCTTCTCCACAGTCACTGGCCCCAAGGTGTGAAACATGTTAACACCCTCTAAAGTGAAGGCCTGCACTACTTAGCCTGGAGATTTATGACACACTTGTGGGAATTTGGGGCTCATTTGCTGTGTTTTACATTGCTGACGAGTTATTCACATTCAGAAGTAAATAAATCAATTCCCAGCATATTGAGGTGTTGAGGTAAAAGCTCTCTCTCTCTCTATCTCTCTCTCTCTCTCTCTCTCTCTTTCTCTCTCTCTCTCTGTGTGTACAGATGTGCAAGTTAGTGTTTATTCACCCAACACTTCAATGACTGAACTAGATAGCCTCCTGATGTGAGTGTCCAGGCTTTGTCACATACCATCATTCCTCTTTCTGAGTGAAACTTCAGGAAATACAGCTTCCATACATCATCCCTCCCTTTTGATGGCTATGGTTGTCACATGGCTGAACCAGCTCATCTGAAGGTCTGTGTGCTTCACCGGCAGTTAGAGTCCAACTCCAGCACCATCCTGAAACCACATTTTATACAGCATTTTATTACCTACTAAGAACTGCACATTTTGCCTGAATAAGAGCCTGAGTGGATAATTTTCCAAACTTCAACAGAGGTGGAAAGGGTGTAATGAGCATGAAAATGTCCCCCCTGCTGATTATAATAAAGAGAAGATACCCACATTCCAGGTTCAAGGAGTCTTAGACTAAAATAAATGTGTCCAAAAAAGGTAGAAGAAAATCTTGGTATGTTTAATCAATTGTGTCATCCCTGTTGTGTCTGAAGATCCATATTTATGCTTCGCCTCTGCCTGAGGTTAGTTTAGCTCAGCTCATACGAGACCGATGAAAATCCCATATACTGTTGGACGAGGCATATTTTATCTTCTCTATGACTCCCACCCTGCAGATCGGGTGTGGTTGTAAATTTCCTCTGCAGGCCATGCTGGGGCCTCCCGAGTGCCGTTTAAAAGTCTGAATACGGCAGCAAACCGCTGAGCAACGGGGGAGAGTAAAGGGGGCCACCACAGCTCTGAGGCTTCAGGCCTCTTCCCCTGCTGCTCCTCCGTGAGGGTCAAAGGAGAAGTGCGCCCGTTCTTTTGCTCCTCCGCTTGTTCTATGACTCCATTCTGTTTTCTAATGGGTGTGATTTCACCGGTGCCAGACCCTTGGCCAGTCTGCTGTGTTAATTCACTGAGCACCTAACCTGGCTGACTCGTTAGGTCTCTAATTGAGTGGAGGAGGCGTCAGAGGGCTCGAGTGGGGACTGATTTAGGGAGACCCACTCCCAGTGTCTCCATGAACTCATCCATGACTCAGCTAACAGCCTGAGTTGCCATAGATTAGCTGATGACCTCAGAGCCATGGTTTTATAGGCTGGGAGAGAGAGAGAGAGCACCCCAGCCCAGCTCACCTTGTAAAACACTGGCCCGATACAATTCCCACATGCTGCTGTGTGCAGAGCAACCCTGCTTTACGTCAGGACCTTAGGGGTATTTTTTGCTACAAGTTCAAAAAGGCTCTAAATTATAGCGCTTTTTAAATATATATTTGCACATAGAAATGATGAAGTCGAGATCCATAAAATTTCATTCAGACTCCAGCTTCTCCTTGGGATCGATTATATCATCAAGAGTTGATATGTGCCTGTGCTGAATGTACATTGAGCGTTAGCCTTGTTGCGCTGCACAGTTCTCTGAAACACTAACCTGTTTTGTTTTGGCTCCATAGTTTCTATTAACACAAAATCAGCATTTGCCGCAAGGCTTGGCACAGAGGGCAAGGGCAGCTTCGCCCTCATGACCCTTGACCCTGGCTTTTAGTCTCTCATTAGTTATTAAACCTCCATTTAATCGCTCGCCAGCGCAGGTGAAGAGCTTCAGGAGGTTGAGTCATGAGGCTAGACGTCCTCTGTCATCTGGTCTTAAAGGGGAAGTTACCTCAGATATTCGCCTAGGATATTTTCTAGATGTGTCAAACAGTTTTTGTATACATATTGACAGTTTCAAGTTAAAAACTCAAACTCAAGGCAAACTAAATCACAATCAAATGAATTACTCCTCTACACTGATTTGTCAGTGTTATGCGTGTTAATGAATGATATCAGCATGGACGTCACCTCACATTCATGCACTTGTACAAACATTTCTATGAACATTCTTTACTCTATAGCACCTCTATAGGCAAAATTTAAAAAATGTGTGTGGGAAACAGTTCTGGCTGCTGACGAATACAATTGTTCACTAAAGTGCAAAGGCAGAAAACACATCTAAAACCTTTTGCCTTATAGAATGGTTAATCTGAAAAATAATCTAGACAAAGAAATAAGAAAGCACATTTGTGTTCCTGTGAACATTGTGTAAACCATGCATTTCACTACTGGACAAAGTGGGGATGGATGGGTATGGTTGAGGGAAATGTCACTGAATTAACTTTATTACAATACAAGTCATTTATCCAATACATGAAGGGGATGTGAGAAAGGTGAAGTTTCCCTTAAAGATTCGACAGATTAGATAAGCATGGAACCTTTGATTTTCAGAAATGAAAATACGTAAAGCAAACAAGCAAGTATTCTCATGATCTAATTAATGTAGAGATAAGAGATCTCTTGGCTGTAATTCTGTCCTGGGCTTTGCTTTTGTGACTGCTGGAAATGGGAGGTCAAAGGTCACTATTATTGTCAACCCACGTCCCCGGCTCCCTGGAGTTGGCAGTTGTTTATGCCATTATCAGGAGTGGCAGGCTCCTGTCTCTCTTTCTGACACACACACACACACACATACACACACACACACACACACATGCGCGTGCGTGCCCGCCTTCTGCGGAGTCTTTCCCACACTGATAAGGATCTGGAGTGTGCCATAAAGGGTAGCTGTAGATCGGAGCACACAACAAAGGCCCTCCTCTCTCAGATGACCTGCTCACCAGCCAGGCCTGCGTGGCAGTGAGGCCCGGCCGGCGTGACGCCACCCCCCGAGGCTCACCCCAACACTGCCCTCTAGGCGCTCCTCGTGAGCCTCCCGTTCCACCTGATCCTCAGCGCACCCCTGCTCCAACCGGTCTTACGGTCCTAATGTTGTTCTGTGGTTTCCGGGATTTGAAACCACCACTTTGTCTGTGCTCCAGACCCACTGGGGAACGATTAGCCTTAACTGTTTATTTATCTGTTTTAGTGGGAGCTTCAGCTAGTGTCTTGCTGAGAACACAGATTTCAGTCATGGCACAGAAGCAAACCCATGAGATAAAGAATAGTGTATAAGCAAGACAAGCACGCATGCACGCACACATACACACAGACACACACACACGCACACACCCCAAGTACATGCATACATATGTACATGGGGAGCACACACACATATATACCATATGGAAGAATGCACACACACACACACACACACACACACGCACACACACTACTTCATTCAATCACTAGCTGTACATTATTGTCAGTGTTATTACTGCAATTAAGTTAAGAGACAGTTTTACATCTACAGTGTAATTCCAAAACAGACACTGAGCTTGCCAGCACACGTCCTTGGATACAGCGCTTTGCATTAGAAGAGCTTTCAGTATGCTGTCACTGTATACTACACTGCTCTGTCAAACATGCAGATACACTGACACACACGCACACACACACACACTCACACACACACACACACACACACACACACACCCACACACACACACTCACACACACACGCACACACACACACACTCACACACACACACACACACACACACACACACACACACACACACACACACACACACACACACACACACACACACACACACACACACACGCACATGCATGCGCTCATTCCCAGCAGTCCCTAGTGAAGGCTGAAGGCCTCAGACGGGCGTTTCATTGCTCTCTGTCCCTCAGCCATTGTGTGACAGGCGCTCGCCCTCAGTGCGGAGCGTTCAATGGTTCGCCCCTTGGCAGCGAGGCACCGGACAGCCTGGCCCATTTTCAGAGGCTGTCTCTGCGGCTGAATTGCGCCCTGCCAGGGGCGCTGAAGGGAATTACACCAGGAGGCGTTGGTTCTGGAGGGGGTGTCAGTTGGTGGTGGACCAGGCGGGTGACCTATGGGAATACCCACTGGCCCCACTCCTGGGAGAGAGTGTGGGAAAAGGGAAAGAGAGCTGGCACACAGCAGAGAGGCCCGAACTGGTGACAGAATGCCAAGCCAGTGTGGGGCGCATGGTGCTTATTCAAGCTCCCAGGCGCATGTGAAGGACTCACGCTGCTCCCCGGCCTGGACCCCCCCACATCCCCCCCCCCCCCCCCCCCCCAAACCCTCTCTCCCCATCCTCCACTCACTGGCCTCAGCCCAGCACAGCAGATGGCAGCTTAGGCCGGACGCTTAGCTACAGGTGAGCTTGACCACAAATCTCTTCATTTGAAACAACTGCTTTTGAGACATCACAGAACTGGATAAAATACTTGATTTTGAAAGCTCTGCTAGTCAGATGGTGGCAATTTCCTTTCTTTCCAGTGCCTGAATAGAGCCGGCTGGTGGAGAATACGAAGAAGCTGAAGATCAATCAGTGATATAGATTGATCAATTAGGCTTATTATAAACTAAATACACCTTCAAGCAGTGCAGGTTCTGCAGTATATTGCAAAGAGAATAACTCGGCAACTTCAATACAAAAACAATTATTTTAAATTTGTGGGTCAAAATCAGTAAAAGCAGGGTTGCGAAATGTTAATGTCAGTCCTGATGTCACAATGTCACTGTTATGCCTCAGATTAATTAAACATAACCAGGCAATCCATCAAATACGGCATTAATTACACATAAAAAGAACAGGGATTAGAAACGCTCTCCTGCAAAGCCACAGCAGAATGCCTAGTGATTATTGTTACAGTAGATGAATCAGGATTTCCACACGGAGCACAAGGTCCAGATTTGGTGGCCTGACCACAAAAGAGTGGCACTCATCAGGACTCGTTTGTGTTGCATGTTCTTGTGGTCAGACCAGCTGCTTGTTGCTGGTTCCTTAACTCCACTTGAAATGTTCCCACCCTGGAGATAGACCTCTGAACCAGATCATCTTCTGTCAGACTCCCTGTCCATTCAGACATTCTTCCATCCAATCTCCTTCCTTCCTGAAGCACAGGAAGGTTTTATGGAGCTCACGCTCAAGCCAGATGTCATCTGCTCATGTCCCTGGAGATCAGCAAGGCAAAGTGGTCCTCAGTGCTTATGTGGCTAAGTCAAAAAGCAGGAGTCACACAGTCCCATCAAAGCTGTCAGTTGCTGGCTAACATGGCCCTTATTCTCAAATGCTTCATGCAGTCTTGTCGGTGGTATAATAATTACAATGGATCTGAAATTTGAATTTGAAATCATTGTGGGTTTGCACAGCAGATCGTCTGCATAATGAAATCATATTTACTTACTGTTTCAAACTATATATGACAATATTTTACATTAGCCTAGTTCTCATGTGTTCTTTGTAATAATATACTCAGGGATCAGAAACACACCTGATTCAGCCAATCAAATCTTGACCCCATGTATAAGCCCAGGTGTACAGCAGACATTAAGAAGGGTCACCACTCAGCAGATGTTAGGTGTCACTCCACTGCACAATACATAGGGGTCACTGGCGTTGAGGTTTTCCCACGCTGAGGGAGTGGTGATGAAGTTACCAGCATGAACCCTGGGGTCAGTGGCTAACTTTAGACTGCTGGTTTTCTGTTCAAACCGCATACAGAGAGTCAATTCTTACTGTGCCAATTCAACAGCCTTTGAAATACCACACTGCCAGGCAGGAAGGTGGCCACCGTCCAAACATTCCGCCAGTCAGACGCGTCCCTAAAAGTCACATGCTGCCAAGCGTTTGCGTTTAGAACCGACAATAAAAAACTTTGGTTTCAGTTTTCATGCAGTACCTGATGGAATCAGGTGTTTCAGGTTGCTAACTGTGGGGTTATCTAAAAAAAAGTCAGTTACTGCTCCCCCTGTATGTCTCTCTCTCTCTCTCTCTCTCTCTCTCTCTCACTCTCTCTCTCTCTCACACACACACACACACACACACACACAAACCCTCCCACAGACACTCCCACACACCCACAGCTGGAGGAGTTATTAGGGACTTCCAATACATACACAGCGACTGCTGATGTTATTAGCTCTGTGTGTGCATGTGCGTGTGTTTAAGACGAGAGTGTCTGCCTGGCTCCTGACTGGTGTGTGGTGATATTTTTAGATGGTGCTCAGAACTATCTGGAAGGGGCCAGGCATAAGCAGACTTTTTTGCAGTTCATCTGTTGCATCTGTCGCCCGGTCAGCATTACTTAGGTCAGATGACCAGGACAGAAAGTCCACCTCCAAACCCTCACACAAGTTCTGAGTCACGCGTTCGTCAGAACTGTTGACCTAAAACAAAAGGCACCCACTTACACTGTAATGACTTTTTGTTTACTTGGAATGCAAGTGGGAGTGTAACCGCATGGCCTCAAAGAGACTCAGAAGCCTTTTCTACACACTTCCTGATATCTTGACCATTGTGTTCATTAGAACACAAGATGTCCACTGATTAGGATCTGTGATTCTCAAGTTTTAAAACGTTGCATTAGACAAAGGATAGAATTGATCATAATGTCCCACGGACATGCCAGTGCTTTCAGTACAACTCTTACAACGTCTTTGGAGTCCCAAAAACATAAAATGAGTCTACTGTGCTTATCTGTATTTGAGAGAAATAGACGAGGCTCTTTTCCACAGTTGATGTCCTCAGCAAGAGGAGCGAGTGGGCGGGAGGGAGAAAAATAGGAGATGGGGGGGTGGGGGTGGGGGGGGTTATTGGCGTGAAAATGTTCTTCGGAAGTCGTAGTTCCAGGCGACGCGCTTCTGGCAGCCCCCTCTGTTTCCTGTGTGCGGCCGACGCAGGGCAGGGCAGCCGCCGGGAGAGTGCCAGAGTGAGACAGAGGGAGAGGGAGGGGGCGAGGGGGCGAGGGGGCGAGGGGGCGAGGGGGCGAGGGAGGGAGTGTGGAAGAGAGCAGCAGTGAGTAGGCCTGCAGGGAGGAGGAGGAGGAGGGGGGGGAGAGTTCAGCAGAGAGCAACACTTTCCCACAGTCTGGGGATCTGACACATGGCTCTCACACATTCCACAGCCCGTGGCCGACGGGGCCCAAGCCAGGAGCCTGCGTCAGGGGTGCAGCCTGGCCGAGGAGAGGAGAAAGGAGAGGAGATGAGAGGGGAGAGGAGAGATGAGGGGTAGAGGGGGGCAGAAAGGAGGTGTATGAGGGGGTTGGGTCCACCCTTGGCACTCGCACCGGTGTGGAGTCATGGAGGGCGGGGCGTACGTGTATCCCCATGTAATGCTGTTAACCCTCTCCTCACCACAGTGACCGTGTGTGTGTGTGTGTGTGTGTGTGTGTGTGTGTGTGTGTGTGTGTGTGTGTGTGTGTGTGTGTGTGTGTGTGTGTGTGTGTGTGTGTGTGTGTGTGTGTGTGTTTTTCCGGTCAAACTACCTGAATTTGACTACCTGATTTGTCTAATGTGTGGACACATTACATTAGACACTGTTTATGCAGTGAACTGTATGAATAATCACTGCCATTTGCCGTTTTCTGGATGTGCACAGTTGCTGCCATGATCACTTCTCCAGACTGAATGTGCCATTGAAGTCTGTCTTTGACCCCTTTCACTGATCACTGAATTCCACATCCTGTGTCTTTTCTCCTCATCTGTTGAGGTTGTCTGGTATTAGCATCAGGGGGCTGCTTGCTTCATCCTGTGTGTGAAACTGTGGGCAACAGGTGGCTGTCTGGAACTGGGTCTTCTGCATGAAGAGTGTGTGCACTTGTTCGCTTTCATCTCGTTTGACGTAGCTTTCCGCCAAACCATCTGAGGTGCCACAGTCTGAGGAGAACATGGCTCCCATGGCATCACATTCGAAGTGAAGTGGGCAGTTTTGTTGGCACTCTATTGTTGATCTTTCTCAATCTATTATTGCACAGTGCTTCTTTCTTCTCACTCTCTCTCTCTCTCTCTCTCTCTCTCTCTCTCTCTCTCTCTCTCTCTCTCTCTCTTTGATGTGGTGGCCAAGGCCACGTGGCCCTGCCTCTTCCTCTCCCCTGCACTTCCCTAAATAAACGTTCCGCATGATGTGATTTTAGAGGAACCGGGAGGTCACCCTTCTGGCAATGAAAACCTCGGCTTGGGCAGGCGGTGCTCAGGAAACCTGACCTGCCTCCACATGCGACAGACCACCCATACATATTTGATCTAGACCTCGGGGGGCTGGGGAGAAGTCTCGGGACACGAGGAAAGGAAAGGACCAGCACGAGACACCCGAGGAAGCAGAAGCAGATCAGAGGTGGGAGGGACTGATGAAAGCAGGCGCCATCATCTCATCCGCGAGGGGCGTGGCTGATGACAGCGATGACTGAACTGCAAAGCTGCAATTATAGGAGGAGCCCCGAAACCTACACGTCTGCTGAGGGTCAAGATGAAAACATCTCCAGATGACCACGAACGTTGGCCTTGGGAGAAAATGTATGAAATAAGCTGAAAACCTTCCCAGTGCTAATCCAGATCTACCCAGAACAGCAACAAAGGCAGGAAAGCCATAAAGGGGTTGGACCTGGCTCCTTGTGTCAACCCTGACTCAGAAGCTTCCGGAAGCATTAGGGCCCCCCCCCCCCACACACACACACACACACACTCCCTTCAGGAGATCCACTCCTGCCATGTTCCTCCTTTCATTCAGCAATCCCCACTCTTGACACATGATACGATTACACCATTAAACAGGCAACACTTGAAGTGATCTGAACAAACTCCAACATGCTCTTTCTGTGGGGTAGTTCTCCTACCTGTAAGGCCTGTGCCTACACTTACAGGGATCACTGACTCCAGCACCAGCAGGCCAGTACTTTAGACCTTCTGCCCGTGCTGCTTTGAGACCCTGCCACGCTCACTGACTCACCAGTCCAAAGTCCTGGTGCAGACATGAGGTGAGTTACCCTGTGCCAGTCTCGTGAAGTTCACCCCGACCTCCTCCGCCTCCGCCAGCCTCCGCCAGCCTCCGCCAGCCCCCGCCAGCCCCCGCCAGCCTCCTCCACCCTATCCCTCCTTCTCTGCTTCTTTTTCTCTCCTCGGATGGCTCAGAGATGCTGAGGCCCTTTGATCTGCGGGTGAGATATTTTGCTCGGCTTGGCGGGCGCCTGGCGGTGCACCCAACCCTCCCCCACACAGACACGCAAGCACACGAACACACAAACACACACGCACCCATGCGCGTGCACAAACACACACACATACACATCCTTGTCAGCACCACCACCCCCCCTCTTCTTTGTGTGAGAACGCGGTGGATTAGCGGCTGCTCGAGAGCTGCTAATGATGGCCTCCGTTTGATCTGCCCCAATTACCCTGCACAGGATCACCAATCAGGATGGCCGTACCACTGACCCAGGATCTGCCCCAAGGAGCTGCACTGTGGTACCTTGGCTACAGCAACACGTTTGCTCAGTCCTCCTGTTCACCTTCCTTAAAGCTGAACTGCTTCCATATTGCTCCCTGTGTTTATGAGTGAGTGTGTGTATGTGTGTTTACACATGAGTGAGTGTGTGTATGTGTGTTTACACATCTGTCAGTACTTCTCTGGCTGTGTGTGTCTAAGCAAGGAGGCATGTGTGTGGGTGTTCTGTGTTTGCCATAAGGACATGGTACCTGAGAGAATTGCAACTCATACCTCCTTTGGGTGTGTGTGTGTGTGTGTGTGTGTGTGCTGCTTCTGTGTGTGAGGAGGAGGAGGTTAGTGGGAGAGAGAGCGAGTGAGGGAGTTAGGGGTGTTTCTTGACCTCAGCTTCATTTCAGTATCTCAGTTTTCAAAATGTTCAATATTCACAAAAATAATGGGGTTCCACTCCATTACTGCGCACACACCACTGCTATCTCAGAGAGCTGTGTTTCTGAAGCAAAATGTCATTTTTCGAAAAAGGCAAAAAAAAAGAAAGAAGTGTGGCCTGCTGGGAAGTTTCTCAGCTACCGTGTTGCTCACGCAAAGTGGAGATGGACGGCGAGGCCACATGACAAAACCCTCTGACACACGCGGCACATCCGCGCCATGGCAACACGACTGGTGCGTGAGGTGTCCGCGGCGCGTCTGAGCGTCGGCGGGAGGCTTGCCGGCCCAGATGGGCTGATTTCTCTCTCTGTCGAGTGCGCCACACATTCACGCCATACCACGGTGACTCCTCAAGTGCAGCCACACGCGAGAAGCGTGGTGGATCGCTCGCGAGCACACGTGAGTGCGGGTCTCGCGTCTGCAGCACGGCTCCCAGATACCGCGCTGTGGGGCTTTTTTCCTGTGCGTAAGTATCTTCAAGCAAGTGCTGCTGCTGTCTTCAGAGGCAACAGGTTGAAGTGGGAATATGTTTTAATGGGACGTTTGCTTGAACAATGTGCATTTAGCATGTTCTCAATAAAATATACTAGCTGAGCAAAAACCTTTTGGCAAATGTCAATAATGTGTGATTTTTGTTTTTTGAAGATATGGATCATACTTTGAGAAAAATGGCATTATTCACTGAAGAGATCAACTGAATGGAGAAAGAGAGAGAGAGAGATAGAGAGAGAGATAGAGAGAGAGAGAGAGAGAGAGAGTCAGGGTAATGGCTCACACAAGCGATGGTAACAAGGACAAATGAGATCACCCAAAACTACTGATGAATATGTGAAGGTGGTAAATAATGCAGTGCGAGTGAACGAAAATAAAATTGGCCCAAAAAGCAATAGGCACAGTCTAAAGAGCAGCTGAAAACAGAGCAGCAAGCTCACCACACTGATTCAGAGAGAGAGAGAGAGATAGAGAGAGAGAGAGAGAGAGAGAGAGAGAGAGAGAGAGAGAGAGAGAGAGAGAGAAAACTGGGGATGACACACTCATTGCTCTTCCCTGGCCTCCTCCACAGTAGCAGGCTTGTGTGTGTGCATGTGTGTGTCTGCACGTGCGTGTGTGGTGTGGGTGAGCGTGTCCAGGCCCGGAGGGGGGTGAGGGTGAGGGTGAGGGTGGGGGGGGGGCTTCTCTGCGTGCCAGTAGGGGCCTGTTTGCCTGGAGAAGCATGCGTGGTGCTCCCCAGAGAGGCCCCGGTGGTTTGTTGTGCGATCTTATCTGGCGCGTGCCTGGGCCGTCCGTTCCCACACTCTGCACGACGCCCTGCCAAGCGGCCGGCGGTGGTGGTGGTGGTGGTGGTGGTGGGGGGGGGGGGAAGTCGGGGGGGTTGGAGAGTGCAGCAGAAAGCGCCGGCCTGTCAGCATTACACGGGCTTGACAGCCGTGACATAACGGCCCCCGCCCTTTTAACTCCCCCCACTCGCCACCCGTCAATACAGTTTGTCTCTCACACAGAGTCCCTGCGCTAAGGCCGTTTTGAAGCTTTTCACTGACCCCCCCCACCCCTCCTCCCTGCCACTTTCTTGTCCATGCCCCCCCCCCCCCCCCCGACGCCCCCCATCCTCATTCCATTAGCTCCTCCAAGGAAAAGCACCTCTTCACGTCCTTGTGCTCCTCCGTTTAATTCCATGTCTTATGCGATTAGGTCCCCTGGCCCGCTGCTCTCATGAATAGGAGGTATGAAAACATTTCTGACATATTTGGGAGATCAAATGGTGGCCCATCCTGTGGGTGAATGCAGGCTTGAGAGTGGTGTCACGCTGAGCCTGGCCCCTATGATAGAACCAAAGGGCCAAAGAGAGGCTACTTTGAAAAGAACACTTCACTCTAGAACTCTAGAGTACATCTGTGTGTGTGTGTGTGTGTGTGTGTGTGTGTGTGTGTGTGTGTGTGTGTGTGTGTGTGTCTATGTGTGCTCTTTTGTATGCAGTGACTCACACAAACTCATTTCACACAGATATAGTCACACCCGTGTTTGAGAATGTTTGGCCGCAAGTCCACAAGTTCAAGGCAGAATGTTTTGAATGTATAGTAAATGATATTCAGCAGCACCTCTCCTCCTATCACCGTAGATCTACCGACCTGCATCCCCATACGGCTGCACCTACAATTTCTGTCATTTACCATGCAAACGTAGCTTTCACCCAGAGCACACCATAACACACCACGCTCTTTGCCGACAGAGTATAGGAGAGTGAGAGCCTGCAGGTAACGGTAGGGAAAGAAAGAGGCGGGGGTGGAATTGTGGAATGTGTGCGTGTGTGTGTATGTGTGTGTGTGTGTGTGTGTGTGTGTGTGTGTGTGTGTGTGTGTGTGTGTGTGTGTGTGTGTGTGTGTGTGTGTGTGTGTGTGTGTGTGTGTGTGGGTGGTTTTGGGGGGTAGGAGGTGAGATAGGATGTCTTGCATGGAGAGACTGAGGGAGAGATAGAGAAACAAAGAGAGTGTGAGGGATAGAGAGTGAGTGAGAGAGAGAGAGAGAGAGAGAGAGAGAGAGAGAGAGAGAGAGAGAGAGAGAGAGAGAGAGGAGAGAGAGAGAGAGAGAGAAGGGGAAGAGAATACAGGGTAGTCTTAGGGTCAAACATACTGTGCCCCTCAGTTTCTCCTGGGAGAGTGACTGCCTCTGCAGCCCGAGAGGATCAATATTGTTTTCATTCTCCCCCTCCCTCTGCTTCAAACCTTCCCACTTTACCTCACAGAGAGAGAGAGAGAGAAAGAGAGAGAGAGAGGGGGGGGGGGGAGAGAGAGAGAGAAGCAGAGATGCTAATAAGAACAAGCATTAGAGAGATGCCTGGGTCATCTGACTCATTCACTAACAATAGAGTAGACTGTCAAACTCAAACCCAAGTACAAAGAGACACAGATGCATGCAAACACAGACAGAAAGATACATGTGTCTAGATTCAGATAAACTCATAATCACAGAAGTTTGAGCTAAAAAGCTTGTCTACTCTAAGGGCCCTGAGTGTGAGGGGTAGGAGCAAGAGAGAGAGAGAGAGAGAGAGAGAGAGAGAGAGGAGAGAGAGAGGAGAGAGAGAGAGAGAGACAGAGAGAGAGAGAGAGAGAGAGAGAGAGAGAGAGATTGAGTGAGGTCTAGCCTGATGTGATATGTTTTAGATAGATAAGGCAATGTTTGAGATGCCATGAGATCTCATGTCAAGACATCTCACTGTATTTGAGTTTAATTCTCTATCCTGAATTGACCATAGGAATTCTATTTCAAAAGTTCTGTAGGATTGAGTCTGTGCCTATGGGCCTATGGGCCTGCACCTGGTCTGCTCAAGGCCCAGTGTCTTCCTTATCTAACCTCTCTCCTTATCCCATCACACCCTTCTCTCTCTCCATCCATCATCCTCTGTCTCCAGTGTAAGCTTCTGCAGCGTTATCGGTACATACTAACTTTCTCTCCGTCGTGCCAAAATTGGTGATGGCAGCATCAGTGACCCTAATGAAAATAAAGTCAGGATGTGGTGCAGTTACACAGTACAGCTGAATATAGTATTACTTACACATAAACATTACAGTATATACATTTCTTATTTTAACCAATTACATTTTATTTTAGAATTGTTCAATATATGTCAGCCATAAAGTAAAAAAAGATAAACTCAGGACAGGAAGATCACACACTCTCTCATCCCCTCTCATCATGGCCGCCCCGCCTGCACCTAATCTCTTCGCTGGAACATTCATTAGCAGCTCTGGCTTTGTGTCCTGAGGGGCAGCCTTGACTTTCCCAGGACAATTTAAGTTACTTAGCTCTGGAGGAGAGGTGGGCTGACTGGGAAACTCAAAGAAAGGGAGCATCTGAATGGGAGAGAGAGACAGAGGAAGGAGCGGATGCCAAGGTTTCTCCGCTCTCTGCCAGGGTGAAGGCGGTGGGGCCGGTGGACGGAGACGGCTCGTTTGTGTTCTTAGGGGACTAATTGGCTGATCTGTGGGAAAAAATCAACCCCTGCTGTATTTTTGCTCCCACAGAATAATCCCCAGCGAAGCTCCTCTGTGGTCCGCTTGATTTAGCAGACCGCCGGTTTGCTACATCCTGCCTGACAAGCCCCTAGATCCGGTGCCAAGCATGACCCAAGGATACCTGGGGTCAGGAAAGTGGGCCGTCATATGGGGACGAGCCTGGTTTGTGATTAGAGCTTCTGGGCCTCCTCTCTCAGGTGTCCTCCTGACCTCTCTTTCTCCCACAATGGAACAATCACCAATTCAAATCCTGGAGTGCCTATGGCAACCTACTAGGGAAGGTGTGATGTGTGTAGAATGGAGGAGGGGGGGTAGGTGGTGGGGTCCGGGTTGGGACTCTGATGGTCTTTGAGATACGGGACGCCTCCTAATCATCAAAGGACCTGATGTTGTCAGACCTGCTCTGTAATCCAGTTAAGGAGATGTGTCGAGGGACCCCGAGCACAAGAGCGGGAGTATCCACAATGAACCTTTGACCCTTGCCACTTCACATAGAGGCATGACTGTTCCTCTCAGTGACATCCACCTTTAAGACTGTTGCATGTTTCTCAGTGCTCATGGATTTGCCACTACTGAACAAATGCACAGGGCTCTGCACTTTGTAATTACAAACGACAGACTGTGAGATATGTAAATATCTAATAAATCTAAAGGACGTCTAAAGGAAGAAGCGATCATCGGATATTGATCTTATTGTCATGTAAAGAAGTAGCAGATTAGCTGACAGCCAGGCACCCCAGAACAGTAGGGGGCACCATGGACACTGAAGCCCAAACTCAACACTTCCAATGCAAGTATTTAGTTCTTACTTTAGGAAACTTTTTATTGCTTTAGAAACGACCTTGCCCATGTCTCTCTCAGTGCTCCAAATTAACATAACAGTTGTAGCCTGAATAGTCCTTTGGTTGATCAAATTATATAAGTTCCATCTACTTACAACCAGGTGTCTCCACAGACTAACGGGTGAAACCATAGAGTGAAACCCAGTGTAAGCTGGACCATTAGTGTAGTGCAGGCTGGGTGTCTCTGTGTCAAGCACCGAGGGTGAAAGTCGATGCTCGTTCAGTGAGCCAGTCGGCGTGTTCAGCGGGGAACAATGAGCTGTGAATGGGTGGGGTGGGAGAGAGAGAGGCCGGATTCGCTGGTAACATGTCCGACGGGGACAGGGGATACATGGCAGGTGCAAGGTGAAACCCGCGGAGAATGTGGCGGCGATGAGGTCATGAGTGTGTGTTTGTGTGTGTGAATGGCCTGTGCCACAAAGAACGGCAGACAAGACAGCCGGGGCGGCATATGATGTCATGGGAATTTCAGAATAAACGCCCAGAAGAGAAAAAGCAGGAGGATGTATGAGAAGACTATGTCTCCCTGCTTATGGAAGAGCAAAGAAAGGAGGCTTGTTTGTTACCTGATAAAGATGCACACGAATAATGGGCCAACCCCTCTCAAGTCTACACAGCCTGTTCCAGTACTAACTGTGTCTTCTGTTTAAACTTTTCACCAATGCCTTCACACATAAGTACACATTTAACACATCTTGTTAAGTTGCTCTGATCCGCCGGTTAAAAAAATGTGATATTTATTTGAGTGGGGGTAACGGTAAAAAAGTAACTGTAAAAGAATAAGGAACCAAATGTATTAAGAGTGTGCTCTGCTAGCAGTGGGGCGGAGGGGTGAGCAGCATTGTTGCTGTAATGTGGGAGGCTGCATCATTTCCAATGCTTTAGATCTCAGGCAGCCACACTTGACCTTACCCGCCACTAAAGGAATATGACAGGCGTGAAAGCCTGGGGAAAAAAAGGGAGAGAGAGAGACAAAAGCCACACAAAGTGCAGCCTGGCACTAAATAGTTAGTTTGCAATCAACGTCAGTCATCTCTCCTATAGAGACAGTTTGATTTCTGCTTTTCAAATGAGGCATTTATTTCGGGGGTTGATAATAGGGCAGCAAAATTGAAATTGGCAGCTCAACAATCTACAGATAATAGTGTGCTGCATGGGAGATCATGTGAATGGTGCTTTTTTTACCCCCCTTTCGTAGCAGGATGCACAAGATGAGCAAGTGTGTGTGTGTGTGTGTGTGTTTGACAGAGAGAGGAGACATGCATAATTGGTTACAAAACGTCTACAAAATGAGGCTAAGTGAAAAGGGGAAAAGGTATAATAGAATAATGTTAGATGTAGAAGTGGATGGGTGGGTGAGGTGAGAAGAGAGAGAGAGAGAGAGAGAGAGAGAGAGAGAGAGAGAGAGAGAGAGAGAGAGAGAGAGAGAGAGGGGGGGAAGAGAAACACTCCTTTAATGTTCCTGGCAGAGACTCAGGCAAGGTCCCAAGGTTATCCTGGCTTCACAAACTCCCACGGGAAGAGAGAAGATGGTTGGCCCGGGTGGAGGTTTAGTAAGGGGGGGCAGGCCACAGTTCTTTTCAGGATCAGAGCTCATGCACTGGACATGTAACCTGGATTGTGGCATGGTAACAATCTCCAGAAAGCAGGTAGATGGGAACAATGGTAATTGATTTTACAAATTTTCAAAATCTGTCATTTTGCCCTGGCATTGACCCTTTGACCTTACAGTTTTCACAGAACACATTAAACAAATGGTTTTGTCTTCAAGGAACGCTCAAGATAATACTTAAAATAAATAAAAAAGTGTGTGTGTGTGTGTGTGTGTGTGTGTGGGTGTGTGTGTGTGTGTGGGTGTGTGTGTGTGTTTGGGGCGGGGCTTGGATAGAAACCTGTTATAGCTGGAAGCTCCTCCAAGGCTACACCACATAGCTAGTAGCTTATAAAACACTGAATAGGGATGATAATACAGATATCAACTTTCATATATTTTAAACATTCGTTTTGATTTATATCTATTGCCTCATTGTTTTTTTGCAAATGATCGCAAAGCACTGATGCAGTTACTTCAGATGTGTACGCCATTATCCACCTGTGAGATCAGATGGGATGCAATCGCATGTTCAAAGATGCTGTTTGTTTGCTCACACCAAACTAGGAGATAATTATTAGACACTACTGACAGTTGTAACAGATCCACATCTTCAAACAACAACCCTTATCTTCTGTAAACAAGGTGGTCCCATAAGAAGGAAACGGGTGGGGTTTTGCACCTGTAATTCAAATGTAGAAGGATGAAGATCCTTTACCTAAATAGGAACTGGCAGCAGAGATGGAAAGATATTCCATGTCTTTACAGTTTTGTTAATACTGGAACAGCAACACTCTTACCTGTGAATCTTCTGAAATACATTATTCTTCTTTTTCAGAAAGTCAGAATATCAAACATCGTACGATGATATAATAAAGAGTTTTTAAGCATTTATGGGCTATTGTGTTTAAATTAGTCAGTTCCCATTGATTTGAAATGCAATTAAATTTATTGATAAACTATCGATAAATTGTGAGCCTCAACACACACGCACACACAGACACACACACACACACACACACACACAGAATTATATACCTTTAGTGTAAAAAATTTAAGAAAAGAAGAACATCTTATCTATCTGAGAAGAACACCAAGTCTTGTTGTTAGCATCTGGCTACTTAAAAATATAAGGCCTCAGGCTTGTTAACTCACAAACCACCCAAACCAGCTGAGTCTGGCAGCCGGATGCACATCCTCGGTGACCTGTGACCCAGTCTCGGCAGCCTCCTCCACATGAGCACACAGCCCCTGGTAGCCCCAGCTTCACAGGAGGGCACAGCGGAGAGAAAGAGCTTAGCTTCACTTCAATAGAGTCCCCCCAGGGCACGCGCTTCTCCCTAGCCTCCGAGAGCAGCGAGAGCCGCGGCAGGCCCAGAAAGGCTTGAATCACCAGCGCGGTAGGCGCCTGTTTTGAAAAGCTCCCCAGCCGCTATTGAGTAAAACATACACTGAGCGGTAATGTCTGCTAGGCTGGTGGTGACCCTGAGTGATCTGTGTTTGTGTGTTGTGAACGCGCGCATGTGTGTGTGTGTGAGAGAAGTAGACTATGAATCAACACTTTAGCATTCCCCTACCTCCGATCCCCCCCAGGCTCTCTGTGAGCTGGACTCATAGTGTATTTGTGTGTGTGTGTGTGTGTGTGTGTGTGGGGGGGGGGGGGGGGGGGGGGGCACTGCGTCTGCTTCGTGGGAACACGACTGGAGGGCCTCCAAAGCCACACTCGTTCCTCTCTCTCTCACTCTCTCACTCCCTCTTTCACTCTCTCTTTCTTTCTCTCTGTGTTTTTAAAGGATCGGTTGGTTCTGAGAGTTTGCTCTCGATTTCACCTGTTCAACTAGTTCTCTCTCGTGACCAGATCTAGTGCGTGCATGTACAGTACTCTGGAGGAAGACCCCGTAGAGACAAAAGCATATGCAAATAGAACACCTAATTTAATCTGAATTTGTGTTTACAGTTTAAAAGCTGATAATTTTAGCAATCAAACTATCCTAAAAACTATCCTTATCTTTAAAAAGTACAGTGGGCTCCTGCCATCTAACAGAAGTTTGTACCTTCACATTAACATGATTTGATTTGCATTCTCAAGAGGGGCTTCAAAATGGTTGCCTTATCATCTCACCATCCCTGCATGACGCCATGAGTCTCGTGTTGCTCAGGGCTCAACCCCTCCCTGAGCCATAGCTGAGATGTCAACAAGTGATCTCATTCTCTCATCGCCACCAGCACTGACCAATAGGTTACACATTAAGTTTACACCACGTCCAATCCCCAAGCCCGTGATAGCGGTCTCGGCCGGTCGTGAGTGCACCTTTTCCACCTTTCTCACGTACTTTAGCCCTGCAATCAGGAGCTTTGATTGTGTTATTGCAGTGTGGCGGTCCACAGTTAAAAAGCTTCAATAAAGATACGAATGACTGGGACATTGTGATGGGGCTCTAGGAAGACTGTTAGCAATGTGTGAGTATGTATATGTAAGTGTATGCCTGAGAGACACTGTGTGAGCAATTAAAAGTCTCCTAAGCTAAATATGATAAATTAGTGTAATTATACATGTATACATTCTACTTCATTGTTTAATACCCACTAATACTTTAGTTTTTATGGAGGCACGTATAAATGATTTCTAACAGATCCAGGAAACAATCATGGTTATGACAATTCCATAACCCCCTGTGTAATACCTCTTTTTAGAGTTTGGCAACTCGGTGCCCAATTTAGATTTACCTGCAATCCGAGCATGAGAAAGTCACTCATGCGTAGAACAAAGTTTTCTAAATCTTCTGGTCTTTGTCACCACGTATATTTGTCTGCAAAGAAATTTTAAAGGGCTGCTCTGTAAACACATTGAATATTAAAAGTAAGAAATTGGACTCCTCCGTTTTGTTATTTTGTCGCGCTGATGAAACGTAAGCACCCCATATTCATCTGAACTGATAGTGTTCTTGCTAGAAATATATTACGTTTTCTAAAATTACCGTTATACATACCACAGAAAAAATAACGTGTTAACTTAAAAAAAAAAAAACAAATGAATGGACTTCAGCAAGATCTCCGTTACTCTGTGTTTATCCTTACAACTTTTTGCGGTTAACCACTTGAGAGAAAATCTTTTTGAAAGCTCATTTCTGTTCTATCACACTCATAATCAGCAGGCGAGCTCGAGCGCGACGTGCTGCAGGACGCAGGCAGCAGGCAGCAGGCCGGCAGGAGCAGCGCCTTCCTTCCGTCGTTCGCGCGCCACGTGTCGCGAGCTCCGCAGCAGCTGGAGATCACGCCGTAGCTGCGCGTATCAGAGGGGTGGCGAGCGCGCGCCACGACCCGAGACGGCTCACCATCCCCCGCCGTCTCCAGCGTATTTCATTCGGATTATGGCGGCCCCATTACGCTGACAAGTTCGTTAGTTTATGATAGTACAGATAACAGAGTAAAGATGGGAGCTTCTGTTACTTCCCACAATAGCCATTTGTGGCTATGTTTCTTTTATGGCTATTCAGCGCCTCAACTATATTCATCCTCAACGTTTTATGTAGTCATTAAACATTTTAAAACACGATTTTCAGTTTTATCATACGCCAAATGCAACTGTATTATACGAGCATGTATTTATAAGGTTGACAACGGATCATCAACCCATTATAATACGAAATGATAAACTAAATGAGAACTTCTCCTGTCCGGCACAGTCAAGGACGTTATCCGAACAGTGCGCTCTCACTCAGAAATATCTTTGCACTGCCTCGCATTCCGATAAGCCCGATCGAGCCCTCGGTAGGCGTGGTTTTCCCAGGCTTTTAGAACAGCAGCTGCTATTTACCTTCCCTCTAATGTAAACCACCACCGCCACCCCCAGCCCGCCAGCCAAACCTCAACCACCACGCTAATAAAACATCCTGGCACGTGCTCCACATTCACAATAGCGCGCGCATGCCGACAGATGTCAAAACGCCAAGCTTCAGCACAGAAGAACACTACAGAGCAGTCGTGTTAAATAACGTGTGATTTAAGAACAATCTATAGAAAGGTTGCGTTTAAAGGGTTGTTCAGTCAAATGTTTTGGTAGTACTGTTAACCACATAAAAAATCAACTAAGTAAAATATTTTAGCTTATTTCTTTCACCATTATCGAATATAAATCGCTACGTTCCCTGTTTTGAATCGTTTAATGTTTTACTGTGTGTGTCCTAATTCAATTTGTTCAACAACCCATGTTTGTTGGCATTTGGACTAATTACACAAAAAACACTCTTTCAAATGATTTCACATGAAGTGATTGTGATTTATTCACTTTGTTTTAGTGGTTTTAGAACGCGTATTGGATTATAATTACTGAGTGTGCGATTTCTGCTGGGTGGTTGGGTTTTAAGTGTTAATATGTAAACGGAATGATTGAAGGCAGTCTCGGTTGTGCCCTAAACCCGGCCGCGCGCCATTGGCCACCCGCTCAAACGCCAAACGACCAATGGCGTGGCGCCGACCACGAGCCATCCTCCCTCCAGGCCGCGTGTCCCTCACGCTGATTGGTGGAAAGTTACTGTGGGAAAGAAAGTTTGGGAAGTTTCACACGAGCCGTTCGCGTGCAGTCTGAGATATAAATAAGAGTAGCGCGACGCGCAGGCGGCCAGTCGCTACATCAGAGACTGTGGCATCATTACCACAACTGTTAAACTCAGGACGCTCCGGCAGGATTTTTATTCCGCAGTGTGGAATTCTAAAGCGCACACTCAGAACATTTCAAGGAGGATTTTTCTTATAGGTTTTCGGGGATAATTTCAGCAAAAAAATGCCTGCTGATATGATGGAAAAAAACTCATCTTCCCCGGTTGCCGCAACCCCGGCAAGCATGAACACGACACCCGATAAACCCAAGACAGCTTCAGAACATAGAAAGGTATGTTTTATCTGATGGTGTTTTTTTGTGGTTTATTCATGCTTCAACAAATTGGACATCAATCGAAATACCGAAAACCATTTTGACACGCTTCTTTTGCTTTTAGTCGTCTAAACCAATTATGGAGAAAAGAAGACGAGCCAGAATAAACGAAAGCTTGGGACAGTTGAAAACGCTCATCTTGGATGCTTTGAAGAAAGATGTAAGTATCTAGCAATCCTCAGAACTGGTGCATAATTATTAGGCCTATAAGTGCGCGATAATAAATACAACGTATATAGGTCGCGGCGATCATACAGATCTTCTGATATACTGATCGTCTTCAATTTTAATTTCCTTCAGAGCTCCAGACACTCTAAACTTGAGAAGGCGGATATCCTGGAGATGACTGTGAAGCACCTCAGAAATATGCAGCGTGCGCAGATGACTGGTGAGTCCTCGCTTCTAGTCACTAATTAGGCGTCGTGCCATTACTTCAGGCGATCTTCCACTCGCTTGCGGTTTTGAGCACGGTACTAGATCCTGTTGTCTGGATGATTAACTGTATCTTTTTAGCTCCCCCCCACTGAAACGATCTAGGCCTGCCATAGGTTTTATAGTTAAATCCAATGTTTTAAAGTGCGCTAAAACGCTTGTTCGGTTGACTAATCAAACTCAATCTCGTTTCCTCAACAGCCGCTTTGAACACAGATCCCACCGTTCTTGGAAAATACAGAGCAGGATTCAGTGAATGTATGAATGAAGTCACCCGATTCCTGTCCACCTGTGAAGGGGTTAACACCGAGGTCAGGACACGGCTGCTGGGTCACTTGGCCAACTGTATGACCCAGATCAACGCCATGAACTACCCCACACAGCACCAGATAGCTGCTGGCCCCCCTCACCCACCTTTCGCTCAGCCTATGGTCCAGATCCCCAGCGCAGCTCCTCAAGCCGGCGTGCTGCCTCTCAGCGGAGTACCCTGCAAAAACGGGTCCTCCTCCAACTTGTCACCCGAATCAACTAAAGTATACGGAGGCTTCCAACTTGTACCTGCAACAGATGGACAGTTCGCGTTTTTAATCCCCAACGCTGCATTTGCACCGAACGGCCCCGTAATCCCAGTTTATGCCAACAACGCCAGTACACCCATTCCAGCGGCGGTGTCTCCAGGCGCACCATCGCTCACCTCGGACTCCGTCTGGCGGCCTTGGTAGAGACAAGACTCTTAAATATCATTGACGCTTCTTCTGTTCACTAAACGTTTCAGATTTACTTTTTTTGTATGGAAATGTGTTTTAAGAAGAGATTTATGCACTATATTTGTATAGCTCAAAATTGAGAGAAGTTCATATTGAAATAAGATTTGTATTGTTGATGTCCGTTCATTGCATTTTTATATTTGCGGTATCTTTTCTAACGTTGATGCCAAAGATATGTTGAATGCATTCACACTATTCTTCTTTTTGGAAGACTAATAAATTTGTATTGAAATAGTTTGCCTTTGTCTTGATGATGCCATTTTAACGCACTGCACTTTTAAATCTATTTGGCAAAACCTGAAAACGCTAAACATAGGCCTAATTAGAGTATATGTAATACTCCGGTGTCTGTAGTAACATATAGACTGGTCAGTCATCCACTCTAACGCGGCCTTAAAATCAAAGTATTCTTACCTAAACGAGTGTTAAAGCTATCAAAACGTA
Organism: Brachyhypopomus gauderio; assembly: GCF_052324685.1. Classification (NCBI taxonomy): domain Eukaryota; kingdom Metazoa; phylum Chordata; class Actinopteri; order Gymnotiformes; family Hypopomidae; genus Brachyhypopomus; species Brachyhypopomus gauderio. Next base: position 14,237,909 of record NC_135218.1, read on the forward strand.
CGAATGTGTTCGTATGTGTGCCAGTCTGAATCTTAGATGCATACTAAGTATACACAGTAGGCTATAACATTGTTTACCGAGGACGTGTCGTGCAAATAAACACACGTATTTGTCTTGACTCATGTCCCGTTTGAGCGTTATATGTAACTAATACGAATGTCACTAACCCAAAAGCAAAAAAAACCAATCTTTAAAAGATCCTCACAGATTGACAAATCCTGCGGGTTTTTAAATCGCAGACAAACGTACAATAATATTTAATGATATTAAAGAGGAGACAAAAACCAAAACATCCTAAAAACTTTACAAAGTGACTGCGCCGATTTGAACACGTTTGGTCTCCCCACGGAAATGATTTTATTATATGACCACGTAGCGCCATCTAGCAGCTATACCGCATATTACATCACAGTAAATACATTGTAGTCGTCTGTAGTTCTTTTATTATTAAGTTCGCATTTGGAGGACACTCCTGTCTAGAGAAACGAATATTTTTATTAGTATGACAGTATATTTGTGTTACTAACACCTTATTATCTGCTCTACCTGGTGAGATAAATGGAAACACTTTTTCTGAAGTCTGAAAACGAGTAATTTTGTTGTTTTGTTTTTATAATCTTAAAAAAAAAATTTGGCATGTTTTTATTATTAATATGTTCTATATAAGTTTGTAAAGTTCTCATTTACAGTAATACAACTTTAAAACACTTTTAGGTAAACAACAAAGTAACGGTAAAGTAACAGTTTAAGAAGCAAAAAGATCTTCTGAGAGATGTGTTTATATTATCAGTTTTACTTGCTGATCTCATAATGTCTGTTAATTGCTTCCCTTAATAAATTCTCTACATAGGTGCACATTTTATTATGCAGCCTTTTATAGGTGGTATATGGGGAACCTGTTTACCATTTTAACCATGGGCAGATGTTGTGTAATTAGGTGTAAAGAACTATATGAAAGAAGCACATTTTGAGGAAATCGCATTTCTGATGCTGAGTTGGCCAGGTGTTCGTTGCCTTCAGCCATTCCAGTGTGGCCCTCCTTAGGAGGCTGCATTCCAGTTGTTTGCAATTACCAATCCGCTAAGAGGCACAACGAGTGGATAAGTGCGTTCATTCTGGATTTCCATCACACCTTGTAGTGGTGCCAGAGTAGCTAGTGAGATTGAAAGCAGATGCGAGAGGGAAATCTGTGAGGCTCATGCTGGACGGAGGCGAGGGCGTCTGCATCCTGGACACGGCGAGCAGACGCACAAGACCGGACCAACCTGCCTAATGTGGTCGGAAGCCCGGCGCTCGCACCAGGCGCCGCCCGTTTGTCCTTTTCCTGTTTATCCAGGGTCACAGCTGGATCCCGAGGCACGCGGCGAGACCTGAGCCATGTTTAGCCCGCCTGAGTCCACCCCCACCTCCCGTCCCCCCAACCTCCCCACGCCTTGGCTCTGCTGACAGCAGCAAGCCCCCACTGCTCCACCCATGGAGGACAGCTTTACGAGCGTCTCAGGTTACTGGCCCGGTGACCACTCTGCTGGGCTGCCCGCGTGCACATGTCACAACATGACTGCGGGGTTAGCCGCCATGCGTGTCAATTAACTTTTCCCACACTCCACGCGCATGCAAGGATCAGTAGAGAAAAGGGAAAAAAAGAAAGGGGGGGCCTTAAACGAAAGACCCCTCTTTGCTTCCTCTGCGGATCTTAAGTGCTACCATATGGTCTAATCTTGCTCTCTCTCTGCCTCTCATTCTCCCCCAGCTCACAGTCACTACTACTCTGTCTTTGATTGCAGCCCAGACAAGCCAGAGCTTTATGATTTAAACCCAGGGCTTGCAGCACGAAGGCCTGGACCCTCTGCATCCCAAGCCCCCGCCTAGACTCCACTCCACTCCACTCTACTCCACTTCTCTCTCTCTCTCTCTCTCTCTCTCTCTCTCTCTCTCTCTCACACACACACACACACACACACACACACACACACACACACACACACACACACACACACACCCTCCTGCAGTTGCAGGGGAAAGGCTGTTTTCTGGCAGGAAATGAATAGCTCCCAGATGAGCAGAGGAACCTGAGAGGTCGTGAGAACGAGGCGAACCCCCCTCCCGTGGCCGGCGCGTTGCCAGCCGCCAGGGGAATGTGGGAGAGCGCCTCGCTGACACACGCACCGGCTCTCCTGCTGCCTGCCCGAGTGGCCTGCCGCCCCGCCGCCCTGCCGCCCGCCTGACCGCCCGCCTGACCGCCCGCGCACGCTGACAGACGGGGCCGGGCTGTGCTGAGCGAGGCTGGGCCGGGCGCACCGGAGCCGTGTGGGAAGCTTTATGGAGGATTATGCGTGCACACGGATGCAGAGGACAAGAAGCAGTTAGCACACAATTCTCACAAACACACACTTGCATACACGCATGTTTCATTTCAGAGGGAGGTGGAAGCTCATGGATTTTGGCCTCCACCACATGTTCTCATCAAGACTTTCAGAACTTACTACACATCTTACTATCCTTCTCACCAGAAGTAAAATACACATGGGTAGGACGGTTTGGAGAGCAATAAACAATAGGAATGTGTATCACTGGGAATATTCACTCTTCAAGGTATTACTAGTGATGCTTTTGTTGCTAGGCAGTTCTGTTTCAACAATCTAATCTCTTTCTATAGCAAAACATAACAAGGGTGCTGCAAGGCTTTGGCATAGGCACATCTGCCCAACACAGCAATAATCACACCTTTCAAGTTCCCAGAGATGCTATGTAAATGAACATCAACCGATGTCGAGCACCCCACCATCGTAGAGACCACACACCCCTCTGGAGAGGTGAACCTCCCATCAGTCCTCACTCCTCTCCCAGCCTATAGTTAGAGAACAGGTTCTCTCTCCATAATTAAAATGAAGAAGGCCATATGTTCCAGTGTTTTCATCCTGATCAGGATGGGCAGAAACTGATAGAGCAGTGACTGGTCAGAGAAGTGTAGGAAGAGTAAACAAAATAAAAACAAAACGAAGTAATAAAAATCTAATCGAAATTTTTATCCAAACTCTTTCTCCTCTGTAAGAAGGAATGGGCTGGGATGAGTGGTGATTAGGGAAACATGGTTTAATTGTTATTATTTCTAATGGCTATATAGCTAGGCCTACTTATAACACCGTTTATATTGATCATTGTTGATCGCCTGAGGCACTGAACTAAGAGGCACTGGATTGTCTATTCTAACTAAAGATGTGGAGCTCACTGGAGTACTCTTTTTTTCTTATTTTCTGTTTTCATAATTTCCAGCTTGTACAATATTCAGATAAGAATGTGTTAAAACCAACAATTAAACAAGCGAACTGGGGTATATATTTTACTGTTAGGTAATGGAGTGTGGGTAGTAGACCGTTAGAGCACTCCACACTCGGTTACAACGGGTAGCTGTTACGCATTCTTTGTAACGTTTGTCTGCAACCCAAGACACCCTTAATTTTAGGGTTTCATTGTTGTTTCGCTGGACTCTGCAGCCCCTGACAGCGATGCGTTCAATTGCAAAGGTTCCGTGAGTCTCTGAGACACCGCGATGTGAAACGGTATTATCTCCTTCCCTCTCACACCGTTCACGAAACGGCTTAAACTGCGCCGTGCCTTCCGTGGGCCACTGCTTTAATCCACTTTCCCGAGGAAAGCCAGTGGCGGGACTGCTACATCGCTGGGCAGCGCGATAATGCCCCACTGTGACGAGCGCTAAAGTGCCGCGCATGCTAGCTTTGTGCGTGCGCGTGAGGGTGTGCGCGTCCTCGTGTTTCGGAGCTGGCAGAGAGAAGCTCCCGCCCTTGCCCACTCTTACCACCGTGGAGGTATTTCGTCTCACGCCCACCGCGTGCGGTGTTATCGCGGTAGTCTTTTACATCAGACGTGATGAAATGGGCCTGTGCATTTTGATGCGGAGAGAACATGCCAAGCCTGTCATGTGTGTCGCTGCTTAGAAATCTCAGTCTTTTCTGGAGTTCAGTACAGTCATTCATGGGCCTCAAAAGCAGGCTAACCATTTATGTAGAGAAAGTGTGACGTCTTGTAGTCATCTTGAAAAAAAAAATGCAGCGTCTCTTTGTCTTGGTAAGTTGTGTTTTAAGTGTTGGGTCCATCATGTAAAGATGTTTTTTTTTAAAGGCTACCATATCATACCATAAGAACTGCGGGAAGAAATTAAGGCTCCGTCCATTAACCTACATGGAGTCCTGAAGCTCAGTGTGAAAGAACACTAAGAACACTGAGAATAGTTCATTTGTAAACAGCAGACTGATTCTTTATTTGTAAAGACGAACCTTTATATTGTTTTAAGTTAAATGCAAATTGTACCGTTTAACCATTTGCAGAGATTCAGCGTGTAGGCCAACGTTTGGTGGTTGCCCCCTGGTGGTAGTCTATAAAATCTGCTTAATTCATTTTATTGTAGAGACGTCAGTTGCAGTCTAATTATGCATATAGGTATAGGTTGAAATCAGGTGTTGAACAGATAAACGCAGATAAACAGATTGTTTTGTATATTTTGTGTCTGTACTCTGAGATAAATCATTTTGTCTTGTGGTATCACTTGCAAGTCACTTTGTTTGGCTGTGGTAAGCTATGTTTACAGAATTGTATGTCCGCTCGCTTGCCTGTGCTCATTGTTTCTGAGAGACCACAGAGGCGTCAAGCCCTTCAATAACACACAAATATCCTTCAGTCCATAATCTGGTTGTAGATCACCTGAGGTTTGCTATCACAGATGGTCCGGTGTTTTCTGTCCTGACAGTTTACCTCTCTTTCTTAGTCTGTCTTTGGGACAGCTTCTCTGATCTCTGTCTCATGTTATCCCCCAAAGGAACAGTTTTACACAATACAGAACCCTCTTTCTGCAGGAAGTGACTCATGGGCAGTTCTTCACATGGAATTATAGTTGTACCTGTTGCCTTAAGATAGCGCCACTACTGTATCTGGTTTTTCTAGTTTTATTAAGGAATGTCACGAGAAACTGGGGTACATTTGAGTAAACATCCGTAACAGTTTCCCTAATGAAGTAGCAGAAGTATTTTACCTCACATTGATCTTTCATCACTGTTTGTTGTCATTCATTGTATTTCAGTGAGGTATAAATACATGGTAGCTATCAAAGTTTATGTTAAGTTGGACTGTAAAATTATCGTCCCTGAGAAAGTTGAGGAGCACAGAAGTACAGAAATGTGAACTGAGGTGGAACTGTTTTCTTGTAACAAATAGTCTCACATTGATGACTGGAGATATGCAGCATTACTGAAACTCAGACCCTGTGACTAATGACTTTCTCCCTTTAAGGTGTCTCTTGTGTTAAGGTGCTGTCAGATTTAGTCATTGTGCATTTTATCCTTTTGATGGCAGTGTCCATTTGAATTTGAATACATTAAGCATGGGAAACTCATCATTTATCAACAGTTTCTATTGTTTACATAGTTTAAATGCTGATGTGCCTGTATCCTCTTGACGTATAAGCGATTTGTGAAGATTATTGTTCAGAATATGTTAGCAAAGTGCACAACCTATTGGTTACTGCTAAATAGAAGGTGCTGAACACACACACACACACACACACACACACACACACACGATTTACTGAAACAAAAGCCAACAACAGTGTTGGGTGTACCCCAATAAAAATTGTCAATGTCTCAATAACTTTTAATATTCCCTTGAATATTCCATTGTTGGCAGCCATCATTTCTGCTCAGTGTGAATCAGCTTTCATCAGTGAACAGCACTGAGGCCACTGGTCCCTCGTCCAGCGTAAATGCTCCCTGGCCCGTGCGAGACGATGACGTCTGTGTCTGGTGTTGTGGTCAGGTACACGTACAGGTCATCTAGCACACAGACCACTCTGATATTAATGGTTTGAATGGTCTGACATGACACTTAGGTGCCTCTCTTCTCCCTTAAATGTGCCTGGAATTGTGTGGCATTCATCATCCGGTTCTACAGGGCACCGTTCACAATGAAGTGGTGATCAGTGTGGCATGTGGTCACAGGACTTCCACTTCTATGCCTTTCTGTGACTCAGGAAATTTAGTGGTCAATTCCTGGATCAAACACCCATTGTGAATGTTGCCGTTAAGCTCCTTGTTAGAGAACAGCAACAGCAAAACAGTGTAAAAAGTACTGAAACATCGACCAGTTGAACATGTCATTTAAAGGTTTAGAGAAGGTCACATTAAGTTCAACTGTAAAGGTTAGAGTGCAGGTTAATATAACTTACTAAAAATACAAATGTGTACTTCTTCAGTTCTAGATGACATAATCATTATTATTAAAGCCCATATGTTTTATTCTATGGCAAAGTAAAACTAGTTTGGGCACTTTACCAATGTATCCAGTTTCATATGCATCACATCATTATCTGTTATACAATGCCAGTTATCGACGTCACATGCGGAGTGACATGATGAAGCAACTTTATTCTGAAAGGTAAACATAGATGATGTGTTTGTGAATAACATGTCTATTTGGTGTGTTTGTGAATAACATGTCTTTACTCATGCACAAAGTGCTTTTTCAGGCACTGTTATGTGCAAAGAGATGATCTATCAACCATGCCCGCATCTCTGATTCCGGCAATTGTATTGCTTTCTTACATGTCATCATTCTGATTCATGACTATTTGTGCATTTTCTCTACCAAAAGTGGATTTGGTAGAGTTATAATTTTTTGAAATCTCTTATATACAGTATGTTTGAAATGCTTGTTATTGACAATTGTCTCAATTCTAACACACACACCAACACACAGACACAGAAAATATGTACATTCTTTGTTTTAATAAGTATAAAAAACTTAACTGCTGTCTTTCAATGCAATGTGCTGTAAAAATGTAAATGTGCTGTTCACTAAAGAGTTCTATAGTTCTAGATTTATAGATGTTCAGGGGAATCTGCTTTCCTTTTTTACACCAACCTGTTAAATGACAGGCCCTTTTCATAAACATTCCAATGTTACAGTTAATTTGGTTCTTTAAAAAAAGAGCACCTTGTAAATTCAAATCTTTTGTTATAGTGGAAGCTCCCTAACCAGTTCCTGTGAATATATTTGGTTTTACACTGTGCTATATGAGACCAGGCCAGACATATAGAATTGGATTCCATTGAGATGTTCATCCAGGAGACTGGTGAAGACAGACAGGCAGCCATGGGCAAGATAAGTGTATAGTGCTGCATAACGCAGGGAGGTAAACTGGTAAAAGGTTAGGTTCTTGGGCTGCAATCGGAGTAAAGCATGTGAAGAAAGGGTCATAAAATAGTGAGCCAGTCCAGAGCAGGAGAGCACTGAACAGGTGGTCATCGCACACGCACCGAGATGAAATCATCCGGTGGTGTTGATTTCGCTGATAGGAGCCAATAGGTTGTTTTGCCGTCTAGTTCCGGGGAAGCGTGAAAAGATTCCATAGCTGCGTGACTCGTGCCTGTATGACCTTGGGGTGGACACCAGGAGGGAAAATTCCACTGCTCAGAAGAGCTCACTCAGCAGCTCTCTTGTGAAGGAGACGTCTGTGGAGGAGCTGTTCCTACCTCGAACTGAGCTTAAAAAAAACTTTCTGATAACCCAACTAGAAACACATCACAATGCCACAGAAATGGTTTTCAGAAAAAAAATGCTATTTTTAAAACATTTGTCAAAGAAACACGAAATCTTGATCAGAATTATGCCACATGTCTATTGTGTAGTCTTTGTGGTTTTGTCCAACACATAGCTGTCCACAGGTCATTTTCAATTAAGAACCCACAATGTGGTGAGCTGGGAATGGCGCGCTGTGAGTGGAGCAGATGCCAGGATTTCTCTCGAATGTTCTTTCATTTATTGTCTTTTCAGCACTTGAATAGCAGACAGCAGACAGGCAGGAGCAGCACATTAAATGTGGGCTGTGAGGTGACGAAAGACACACAGTTCAGACTCTCACAGGTCCTCTAGGCCACAGTGACAGTGACTTGAAATAGAGCAAAGTGAAGACCCATAGAGTGAAGAGAGGGCCACTTGAGAAGGGGTGTGTGTGTGTGTGTGTGTGTGTGTGTGTGTGTGTGTGTGTGTGTGTGTGTGTGTGTGTGTGTGTGTGTGTGTGTGTGTGTGTGTGTGTTTGTGCGTGTGCTTCTGAGTGTGTGTGCACATGGGCAACCTAGTAGTTTGGTAACCATAGATTCATGATGACAGATTGCCAGGCTATAAGATGGTGGCTGGAGTGTATGATTCAGGTGCAAGATAAATGTGCGGGGGTGTTTGTTAGTTTTATTAGGCTGGGGCAGACACAAGAGACGAGAGAGTGTGTGCGGTTGTGTGTGAGGTTCTGCTCAAGTGAGCCTGAAGAATGCATGTGGAGTCTGAACTGGTAGAATGAGGCCCTTTCATCACTTCGATCATGCCATGTCTCTCACACACAGGAAGCTGTAAAATAGATGCAGGTCTACTGTCTCTCCCTGTGTCCCAACAAATGTCCCTCGGAGTGAAGTGAAGACACACGCACATGTTACACATGCTTGCTCATGCCACAGTCTCTCTGTGTAGGTAGCTGGTTAATTCCATCTAATGGTTCCCATTTTGGCATGTTTCCAGTCTGACTTTGAAGTTCTGATTGAGTTGTCCACATTAGAGAGAATTTGAGACTTTTTTGACTGTGGGTGATATGTGGGTCTGTGTGTGTGTGTGTGTGTGTGTGTGTTTATAATTGATTAAAAAGGGCTTGTAGGCTATCGTAACAGTCTTAAGAGCTAAGCTAATGCAACAACGTAGACAGCATTCACAGCTTTATGTAAGCTATGACAGAGATACAATGGTTTGGAATCCATAAGATAACTGTAGAGGCCTTTGAAAGCCCTATCAGACCTATTGGATAAGAGAGAGAAGGCCACGAATGTAAAGCTGAACGCTCATGTCAACGTCACAGCCACCACCACGAGAAGAAGCCTCGAATGTAGCGGAACTTGAAGAGCAGCAGAAGCTCTGGGACAGTGCAGCTAAGTTACCCTCACATTACCCCCACATATCATTAAAAATCTGTTTAATCTATCCACTTGTAGCCCAGTTTTATCTAACCATTTGTGGCCTGGAGGCTGGAGAACTATAGATGGGATGGCGGTTAAAGACGCCTGGTGCAGCCAGAGGCAGGGGTGCTTTGGCCGGGGGGACCACCTGTGTAGGCTTCATTTTCTCCGCAGGATTATCCCGGGTGTGCGGAGGGGCGTTGGAGGAGCGCCGGTGGCAGACCCGGGGCAGAGAGTGAGTGGCGTGGAAAGCTGAGCTGGCGTGAGGTGCCAGGGGGGCTCTGCCATGTATCGCGCTGTCCCCACGCTGCTCCCTCTGTGGCCGCTTTGGGTCCCGGCCGCGCCGCTCGCCTGCCAACCCATCTTTCATGGACCGGCTGCCTGGGCTGTCCCTCCGAGGTGGGTGCTCTTTCTCATTCAAAACAGCCTTACTGAGTTACCCTGCCGTCGAACACAAAGGCTCAAAGGGCCTCTGCTCACCCCCTCTTGCCCCACGCCAAGCTAGGCATAGCTTTCCCACCAGCAGTCCAGTACGTATGCTTATATATTAATGTGAGTAAGCTAGCTGATGTCTGTAAGATAGCTGATGCTCAGGACGGGTACATTCCAAGGCTTTGTGGTTGGAATCCGTGAGAGTCGAGGGCCCTTGAGCTTCTATTTGTTAAAGTGATAAGTGCGATCTGTTTGACAAGACCTCAGTGACCATTCGAACTCAAATGCTGTGTCCTTATTTCTATGGAACACAGGACAAAACAGTCGAGTGCTATGACAACATTCAGAAAGAGTAAACATCTTCACCTTTAATCTTAAACATTTTTAACATCTTAGAAACAATCTATACAATAGTTTTCTTTTTACTATTAATTTACTATATTTTATTTATTATGAAATTTTGTGAAAGAGCCTTGAACATTGAGAGCTACAGTATATGTGTTCAAATCAGTGTTTATCCATTAGAGAAATTGCACAGATTGTCATAAATCAGAGAGAGAATCTATGCAAATTCACAAATTCAGTGATGATTATGGAAAAAACAATAGCATCATGTGCATAAATGTATAGTTTATTATTTTTAACCAAGTGCCCACCCACACTGATATAAAATATAACCAATTTAGGATCAAGTTTGGTATTCAGTTTGATGTAGGACTATCAACAAGGGAAAGAAGAACTTAAATCATTTGCTTGTGCAACTGTGCTTGTTTAGTAGCCACATGGTTTAATCTAATATTAAAGCACTGTATGTGTGATGTACTTTTATTTATGTTATTATTATTTAGGTGTATCTTTGGATAAACAGCCTAAACTTTGAATGGAGAAGAGGATGGAACTGAAGTAAAGTCTGTACAACCTAGTGAACTAATTGTGATGGATCACCTGTGGTTCGGCAGGCTCTTCTTTACCCTGCTTGTCTAATTTTGAGATTAATAGTTTGTCCTGGTTAATTATTTTAGCTCTTTCTATTTGTTAAATGCTGAACCACATCTGACCTTCTGCTACTGTGTCAATGTGTAATGACTTCTATTTGGACTTCTCTATTCACCCCTGCTAAGTCTGTAAACTAATAATTGTTGCCGTTTTGTTTTTCTGCTGATTCAGCTCATTAGGGAATAGCTGCAAACATTTTGTTCCAAGCCTAAGTTGGACCACCGATTGATGGAGCACCTCTATATGTCCTCTGTGGCCAGTTCTTTTTCACAAGCGTATGCCAATCCATTTACACTGACCTTTTCAAAGTGGCAGAATTACAGACCTCGGCACATTTGAAACCAAGCTGGATAATACAACTAAAGAAAAGGAGAAAAAAAGCTGAACAGTTTCTTAAAATAGAACTGAATAGTCTTGTTTTTTTTCCCTTAAATATTCATTGTGGTCTAATTTTTTTTTTGGGGGGGGGGGTGTCTTTGTGTCCTGTTTAGACTGAGGATCGCTGGCTAAGCAGTCACAGTATTCCAGGTACCCACTGGGCACCAGCTCTGCTTTCAACGACATCACTGACGTTCTAATCATAACCCCAATTCCATGGGTGTTCTGAGGAGAATGCTGGCCAGAGCTTCTGGCAGGCCCAGCTCTCTTTGTGCCCCAAGAGAGTGCCGCAAATGGGATTAAAACAGATGATAATGGAGGTAGAAAAATGTATTTCAATCTCCAAAGCCCTGACTTGAGGCTATATTACAGAGCAGCATGGGGAGTGAATATGAAAATGTTGGCAGGGTTTATATATTTAGGTTGATATCATTGATATCATATTAATTATTTTGGTGTGATTGTATACTTTAAAAATATGCTGTCATAGTTCTCATATTTTATCTACCACACAGCAGGTTACAAAGCTGCGTTTTGGTGAGATTTGCAGGGTTTTGCGCTTGTCTTCTTCTACACTTGAGAGTTTAAAAGGGCTATGTGCTCAAAGGCTGATTTGGATTCTAGTGAGAAACAGCACAGAGGCATTCCTGACCACTTGACAGCTCTCACCCACTTGAGTTCCAGCCCTGCCTGTGGTAATCTAATAAATGTTTGAGGACTTAATCAATTTGCAATGCTCGAGGAACATCTTTCTAATTCAGTTCGTTAAAGACACAGCGAGTAAAAGAAGAAATACTTTCACAAAGAGAATGAGTGAAGCAAAGGCATAAATCTTATTCATGGCACACAAAGTGGTCAGTGAGCGAACAGAGGTGAGAGATGGAGTTCTTTTTGGAGGTCTAGCCTTCTCATTATCTACATGGCTTTCTTCTGAAGAAGTCTAGGATTGGCTCTCTTTGTGTGTAACAGCAGGTAGCAGAGTAGTGTCGGGTCAACCCGAGGGTCCCCACTCACCACCCCTTTCGTCATCCCAACTGGTAGGGGTAACTGGCCGGGACACCAAGGCTGGGAGGGAGTGTGAGAGGCATGCAGAGAGGCATGCCTTTGTCCTCTGTCAGATTAAACTCGAAAAACAGCACTGTTGATCCAGTTCACTATAGATTACTGGAAAGAGGGATGTTGCTTTGAGATTAACTGCTAACATTTCTATGAACTGTTGTAACAGGGACCCAACACCTCAAGTATACCAGCTACACCACTCTGTGTTGATCAATTGTAAAAAAGGCACGTTACTCTGCCCACAAACGTATTCGCATTTGGGAATGCGGCGGCGATCTGTCATGGGGAATCCATTTTGAAAGACAGGTTTGATCTTGGCAGGGTGGCACTGCGTCGCTGTCACTGATAAAAGCTGCACTGCTGTTGCCCGCAGTGACAGGAATGCACCGGTTTCGCTTCCCCGGACGGTCGCATTATTCAAATCGTGGCGCTGTGTTCCCTTTGATTCTACCCGTGTCTTCGCGTTTCCCCCAGCAGTTAGCAGGAGCGACAGCCCCCCGTAGGAGGTTAGCTGCTCTCTCCGGCCCAGAGAATGGAGCTCCCCGCGTAGCGCTGCGGCTAATCGAATAACGGCCACAGCATGGTGCCCAGCGTGAGGGTTGTCTCAGCGGGACGGAGAGGGCAGCTCAACCAGAGACTGCAGGTATCTTTCACGCAGCCTGGCGGGCGATCGGCAGCGTCCCGCTGCTGGAAATTAGTCGTTGGCTGGCCTCTCATTCTGCTGGTGTCAGGCGCGGGCCCCTGATGAGAGATTTGTTGATATGATAACTCGATTAGGCCCTTGGGCTACAGGGCATGGTAGCAGAGCGAGAGAGCAGAGGGAGGCCCCCACTCCTGTTCCTTAAACTCCCCTTAGGAGAGCAAGGCCTCTACCTGGAAAAGGATCTAAACTCGTCCTCAGTAGTGGGTCCTCGGTTCTATTCACTGAGGAACTTTGCAGTTTGAAGCTGTATAGAAAGTATGTACATGTTCAGAAATGAACCATTTACTTATATGGTTGCCTACAAAATCTGAAACCTTTCTGTATATTTAAAAGAGTTTGCAGTTAAGAGTTCAGTAGCTCGATGTGACACAATTCCAAAAAAGCAACTCAGTGATGATAAAATAAAGTAAAAAAAAAAGATCAGAATCTGAATTTTTATTCGCAGTCCCATATGCACAAGGATATTCTGTTGGTGCAGATGTTCTTGGACACTGACATCCTTTCTATTTTGCAGTAGTATGAATGTAACATAGACGGTTGTCTTTCACACAATTAAACTGGTATTATCATCTTCTCTCAGCACCACTGCATTGAACCATATTGAACCAGTCTGGTGGTGGCTGGAATTCCATCACTTTAAAAGAAGTGGTACCTTGCTGATACACAACATTTATTCTATCTCTCATGTTATTTGAGGCATGGTGTTTGGGGGCCATTCAGTCAATTAAGTTCACATCTCCGTTTTGCCCAACAAAAGTGTCCAGCATTATGGGCACGCTAAAGACCAAACAGGAGCCTCCCCTTCCCAGCCTGGCCATTGAAGACACGAAACAAAGGCCAGCCCCTCTCTGTCTCGATGACTCCTCTCTTTGTTGCCTCTTTTGCCCCCATAAAGGAAGAGGGACGCTCTTGTTTGCCCAGGAGGTGGTTTAATGGCCCTACGCAGAACAATAGGGCCACATTCAACTGCTCCAGCGCGGCTCATTATAGGGGCCTGCTCTCAAAGCACTGGGTCCAGAGATGTTCCCACTGGGCCCACTGAATGGCAGCAAGGGACAGGGGGGAAGGCTCTAGGGTAGAAAGGGGCCATTGAGGTGATGGGCAGGTTGCATCTGCCCCCAGTGCCTCCTTACCTAGCCTCTCGACAGCCAGGGGCCTCTCCCAGCACAATGGGCAAATTTACTGTGTCGGGGTGGCTTAAAATGCTCACTTTAGAAGGAGCCATTGAAGGAAATATCAACACTGAGGATGGGGGGATTGGTTTATTCTTCCATTCCAAACCCTTTCCATTGACTTAGTTCCTTTTCCTTTCAGCTCCTTTCTCCTTTTTCACCATTCACAGCCCTTCTCTCATCCCCCAATCTTAAGACCTTGCTATTTTTCCCATACCTTGCAAAGGGGCGGATGACAAGAATTAAGTTAGTTCTGCCACAACCCTCCATTTTTGTCCCCTCTTGGTTGTGGCAGGTATCGGAAAGATTGATGATTAATGGACCATTAATCAAAAATGCCCCATTGACCATCTGACTGTTAGGCTGTGCATTACAAGTGAGCTGTGTGGAAATGGTAAATGTCACATTGAACTACAACACTACTTAAATACACTCAGTACCTTGAGTCATATCAAGTCCTAGAATGAGTTTTACTTAGACTAAGTCTGACTGATTTAAGGATTTGAAATATATATAATAAGAATGACTTCAGTGTTTTCTGTAAAGCATAATGTAAATAAAATGAATTGTTCAAGCACAGCTTCACTTCCAAGCTCTAATTGTAGACTAGCCTTTGCTCAAGTGATCGTAGGTTTGCCAGTGAGAGACCCTGAGGTAATAGTCAATTGTCACACTATTGCACCTTCCTGACTCATTAGAAAAACTTTCCTCCTTGAAACCAATTCAAATAGTTGATTATCAGTATTTTTTTTCTCATTGGACTACATCAGGGTATATTTGCATATATTTTTTTGTATGTCTGACAGTGTTGTATAAAGTATTAGAGACCCATACTTGAGTAAAAGTACAAGTACTCTATAAAAAATTGACTTGAGTAGAAGTTGAAGTGTTCTTTAAAAACTTTACTTAAGTAGAAGTACAGAAGTATTCAGCATTTTTTGTACTTAAGTATTGCAAGTAGTTTATTCTAAAATTTATTACTCAAGTACTGAAAGTAAAAAGTACAAGTAGGCCTATTGTGTTTTGAATTAATTAAAGAAAGCCGTCAAAGTTTGATTATAAATTGTTTTTATATATCACTTACAAATCAAAGATGTCAAAGACCACAAATACAAGTGTTCTGTATGTACAAACAAGTAGCAACTTAACTGGGCTTAACACTTCATACACAAAAACCAGATAACACATGTCCCGATACGTCGTAGGTTTGACGCAGAAGTACAAATTCGCCTTAATTTAGCTGAGAAAACGAGGTCCGTCTGATTTTGATTCTAAGGGTGAGCCTACTGCCCTGCGTTTACCCTAAATGCCCTTACCCTATAAAACACTACACTATAAAAATGGGCACATGATTAGTCAGCATGAAAAGAGACACGGCTTACTGTTGCTAAAAACACAACTCGGCGTGACGTCGCCTTTATGACTGCCAGCTAATGTTAAGTGAATACTGCAGCACATCATGAACATAATTAGGTTAGTTAGCTAAGATATCTAACCTAACTAGCGCTTACTGACTGCTATGGTGTGTCTTCTGTGCGTAATATTTGTAACTTACATTGATGTTTCTTCAAGTTCGAAGGTGAATGTTTGAAGACCCTCTTTAGGGAGGCAGAGATGGCACTTCATCCTATAGGAATTTACTTTCACTCCAAACGCAAACAATGTCTCTAGGGCCAGGGTGGTCTCCTTCCTCATCGTCACCACCACAATCACTCGATGTTGAAGGTGTGGAAGGTGCCAATATATGTACATTAAAACACCAACAAGCTTATTATGCAGCACTTCTGCTGTTACCAATCACGGTACCATCTCTTTTAATGAGATAAAAAGCGAATTATTTGGAATAATTTCGTGTATACGTGTATTTGTATAAATATGTAAATTAAGCTGAAGGTGCTGGAAAATACTGAAAATGAACCTTCAAAGTGCCGTACAAGTGCATGAATTCCACCTTGTAACTTCGCACGCACAAAAATCAAGAGGTGCACAAACCCGCGACGCGACCCCGCGCATGGGCGGAGCCACCGCGATTGCACCATTTTTGCCGCGCGGACCCTTGCGGCAGTCACGACGTGTCAAGTGAACCTAGATTACGAAGCTCAAGTGTTCAGTGAAGGCAGCAGCAGAGTAAACGAGACGCGACCGGAGCATGCGCAGTTTTCTCATGAGACAGCCTGATCGCTTGACCCGGTGACAGCGCCAGCTAACATGTTTATAATTGTAACGAGTAACTATAGCCTACAGCACGTAAAAAATGTATCGGAGTAAAAGTATTAAACTGATGGAAAATATGTAGTGAAGTAAAAATGGAAGTAGGAGAAAAAAATAATACTTCAGTAAAGTACAGATACTGCATTTTAGTACTTAAGTACAGTAGTGAAGTAGTTCTACTTCGTTACTATACAACTCTGATGTCTGAGTTTACTGAACTCAGAACGTGATGGTCAGAACCTTCTTTTGAAATAACCGTTGAGCGGAATAAATATTTCCGTTGAACCAAAACTCAGTGTGTTTGTTCACAGAGTCACCCAGAAATCAAAGCAAGAAAACAAATGAAGAACATTGAAAGCTACAAACGATCTCCTCCAGCTCCACCTGGACACCTCCAGCCACAGCACTGCTTACGGTTAGAAGTGATGCTTGGCAACTTTCTGGTGACATTGCCAAAAAAACTGAAAACCATCAGTGATGATGTTGCTCTGAACGTAACAAGGCGTGGCCAGTTCACTCACTGCACAAATGCATAAATGTTCAGCCTTTATTTCCCCGGCGTCTTTCCCAAAGGGATCATGGTATGATCAGATCCCTTGACATGGCCTCCTATAGACTGGACACTGTGCTTTTGGTCACAGCCTCACTCGTGTACCCATGTGAAATGCCAGCTTCAGGATCAGATCAGGAGCTACAGCGAGGCACAGCACATGGTGTGTTCCCAGAACCCCTAGCAGGGTGCCTTTGAGTCTCTGCTGTTCAGACACTGTCAAACACAAATGAAGGCAGTCATCATATATGAATTTTATCGAATCTGTGAAGATGATGCCCTGGGGAGCCTACTTGAGTTCTCTTCAGCTGAGTTTGCTTGAACTTCTGTGTTGTATTCTAATCATCTAATAATCAAAACGTGATCTGTCAAAGGCCTTACGTTTTTAAGCAGTAAGATATGTAAATGAAACAATGTTGTTAAATAAATGTGCTCAGGCCACAATTTAGGTACCATCCATGTAGAAATTTGCAAATCATCATCACCTTATTCCCCTCTAGGTTCAGGCAATGTAAACAACACTGCTATTCTTCAGCTTCAGTCATCCTCACTTAGACCTCCATGAGTGAACTGTAGGTCCCCCCTGAGGTCTAGGTGCACATCAGGTAGTTCTTCCATGCCACTTTTGATCAGAGTGGTAATCTCCTAAAAAAAAAAAAAAAAAAAGAAAAGTCTGCAGGCTATCATCACTAAATTCAGCAGCATGCCATAATCCTGGCACTCATCCTTTTTCTTTGGCATCTATAACAAAGAAAGTAGGCAGATTTATTTATATATCTTTTCGTCTGAAGTACAGCTCAGAGAGTTTTTGGACATGACACTCAACCTTTGAAACGTACATACCAGCAATGATGCAAGACGTACATATAAAAGGTCATAATTCTGCCTAAATTCCAAACGGATTTAAAAGATCACCAGAGATTACATAATCACAAATATTATTTTTAATCCCCAATGCTTAGTAAAAAAATAAAAATAAAAATCACAAAACCATAAAACCTGGACATAGATTACTCCAGAGGTTATTTTGCATGAAAGCAGCGCACTGTGTGGTGGAAAAGA
This sequence comes from Brachyhypopomus gauderio, assembly GCF_052324685.1. Taxonomy (NCBI): domain Eukaryota; kingdom Metazoa; phylum Chordata; class Actinopteri; order Gymnotiformes; family Hypopomidae; genus Brachyhypopomus; species Brachyhypopomus gauderio. Next base: position 14,255,477 of record NC_135218.1, read on the forward strand.
GTGGTGTTTCAGCTGCCTAAGGCCAGGAGGTATGATACAAGTGCCAGACTTCTCAATGATGAAAGCTCTCAGTGCAGGGGAGGCTTAAGCTAAGAGCTCGGAGCAACAAGGCTGCCCGCTTTTCAACTTAACATTTCTCTCCCAGTCTCCCATTCTCTTTCTCTCTTTTCCCCCCCTAGGCAAAGAGGGGCGAGTTTAGAATCTCAACACCTTCGAACGAGCCCCCCCACGCGGGTCTGTATAGGGAAGGCGGCGGTGGGATGGGGGCCGTTTTGATGGGGAGCAGCTGGAATCTGAACCAGAAGGGGCCAGGGTCCCAACGGGCACCACCGCTGCCTGGCCACGCTATGCCCTGTGCCTCCGAGCGGGCGGTGCGGAGGAGAGGAGTGCTCTTACAAGCCGCCGCTTTGATCTTTTTATATCAGCAACTCGCAGCGCTGCGTTTCCCCTGTACAGCTTTTATCGAGGTTTTATCACCTTTAGTTTTGTGCTCAGTGGGTCTTTACAAACAGTAGATCTCTGGATAAGAAGAGGTGGGCTAAAGGCTGTGGCCTTTCTGTTGTATGCATCAAAGTGCTAAAATATTTTTCTACAAAATGGAATTTAATTTCTGCATCTGTAATAACTTTTTTATGTCGGACCGGATGATACTAATAAAATTATGATGCAAATGACGAATTTGTTGCAGTAAAAATAAAATCAATAGGAATTCATGAAAAGACACAATATATCAGTTAAAGTGCCTAATGCACACCTTGTACCTTTACCTATAATCATAAATCAATGCCAGAATTAATCCTTTGGGGTTTTAGTACATGCATAAACTAAAAAAAGCAGCTAGGGAAGTTTCAGTGTTGATATTTGTCAACCGTCCAGTAGGTGCAGGAACAGTAAGAGAACTTGTCACATGCAAAGTCATAAATGCCCTCATTTCACTGCCAAGACAAAAATATGATGCAATTGCATGCAATGTTTTTTTTTTTCAATAAATGCTGTTCTATGACTGTGTTGTTACTCTCAGTCTCCGTCTTATGGTAATCCTCTGTGTTATACACTTCATTTTTTTTTCTGCAGAAAGGTGAAGAAACGAGAAGCGAGTCAGGCTGCACCCAGCAGTGAAACTGAGAGGCCTGGAGAGGGAGTTAAGGCATAAAATCACCTTCTTAAGCAGTGGGAGTTAGTTAAGAAAAAACGGTTTGGGCTGTGCTACCTAACTGGAAAAAAAGGCCCATGGAGTGAATCCAGCTCCAGGAGCGAATGAGTCTCCGAAGGGGAGTGTTGGCTCAAGGCCCAGGCCAAGGCACGGGGCGCGGGGAGAGGCAGGGCTGCAGCGTGTAACCTCGGCCCTGTTTATGTTCCACATTCTGACGGCGGGGAGGCCTTAAATTGGATCCATGCTGCAGGGGATTAGGCCTATGAACCCTGGGATGTGTGTGCGTGTGCGTGTGTGTGTGTTGAAGGGGGTTGGACGGTGTAGAATGGAGGGAGGCAGGCAGACATGTGTCCTCAGGGGTTGGGAAAAAGTGCTACCCACACACCATGCAGACACACAAACACACACACACACACGCATATCATCTCCTTCTTCCTTTTCCCTTAGTCTGGCAGAGGCCAATGGATCTTCCGCGCCGAGGCCTCCATGTGTGGCGGATGTTTTCCACGAGCGAGGCGGCCAGCTTGGCCGCAGCTGTCCAAACCGCAGGGCCCGAGGAAGGGGAGGAGAAGAGCAGCGTGCTGGGAGGAGCAGCCCTGTGCTCCTGGCAAAGGTCAGACAGTCCAAGACGGCTGCGAGTGTGGGAAATGTGCAGAAAGGCATGTGCAAAATGCCGTGTGCCATGGTATCGTTTTTCCTCCACAACTGCCTGACGGAAAAGATTCGGTAACACAAGTGTATGTTTGCAAGCGTGCGTGCATGCGTGTGCGATGTGTGTGTGTGTGTGTGTGTGTGTGTGTGCGTGTGCGTGCGTGAGTGCGTGAGTGCACTCACGCACGCACAAGCATTAAAAAAGGAAACTTGTCAGAAATGTACACATGCTTTGAGAGAAGGTCTGACTGTTGTAGAATGTTTTTTCATCATTAATCACATGTGCTTATGATGTCTGCAGCTCTCTGTGAAATATTCTGTTTTTAATTCTGTTCAGTGACAAGATGATTGAAAGGGGAATTCCACAATGTTTTTTTTTTTGTTTTGTGACAGTACACCTCAGAATTATTATGTTATGTTATTCTAAATGCATGACTGCAATATATAAATACATATATAATACACACACACACACACACACACACACACACACACACTGTATTTAGAGCATTAGGCTCCATCACATATCCAGATATGTGATACAGATATTACGCAGGACCCTCAAGCTCCCATGTCCCATCGAGCTTGAAGGAAAGAAATACAGTATAACCCTAACCATAACAGTAACCATAGATAGATAGATAGATAGATAGATAGATAGATAGATAGATAGATAGATAGATAGATAGATAGATAGATAGATAGATAGATGGTATATGAAAATGAGCATGTTGAAATATTGCAGGCAGAGCTTACATGACAGTGAAACAGTGAAAGTGCTAGATGTTGACTCTCTTTCGTGGAAAGAGCATGTGTGGAGAGTTCAGCATGTATGAGAATGATGATACAAATGCACCTTCCCTCCTGCAGAATTCACCTTAATCTGTCCACTGGCATTCGTGTCCTACATGAACTGCCAGCTAAGCAGATAACTTCCCTCCCCTTCGCCTTTGTGTGCGCTCGGGACTCCTCCATTCACTCCACCGCACCTGTGAAGATAGATTATCCTGGTTATTTGCTTTCCCATGCCTGAGACAAACCCTCCTGTGAACTTGCTCTGGAGACTATACACACACACACACACACACACTCACACACACCTTTCCCCTTTATCCAAATAGGATGTATCTGAACAGGGTTTATGATGGCAGTGAATAGCGTGTAAATATGATCTTACCCCGACTCCTTTATGGCCAAGGCAGCATCTTCAGTCCTACTTTGAGAGGCCTTTATATCCCCTGACATGCATTCAGTGGAATGGCATTGAAAAGCCTCAATAAGTAGAGTCCCCACAGGACCCTGCTCTCATAATAGGGACCCGTTCATTACCATGAATAACACTGACTGTCATTCCATTGTTTTCTGAAGCAGCTGATTTGGAGTCCTTTAACAGGTAAGTGTTTTAATAGTAGCAGCATCCCTCTTCCTCCCCACATGGACTGAGGGAGGTTTCCCTGACGCAGGCTCTGGTGGGCATCACCAGAGAGCCGGATTAGCGGGATGCTAGCAGGGGGCTTATTAGGGGAACCAGAAGAAACACTGGAAATTAACCACCAATGTGCATTTTTATGTTTTGGGGTTATTTGAATTTGCTAAACAAAGAAAACTAAACAAAACAATAAAAAAGTGCCCCTTCCCTGCCAATAGGTGTTGACATAGCATTTTTGGACACTGTGGAGGGATATTCAGATTTGATAGACAAATTATATAACAGATTTGAATTCAGTTTTCAATTCAGTAATACTTTTAGTTTGGGGGACAAAAAAATGTTCCCATTTTGTTGTCAAGCATCATTATTATTGTTACAGAGCTGGTAAATCAGCCTCCTGTGCTGCACGACGTGTGTGGCTAGCCTGAGGGACTGCTGCCCGCTAGCTGGCTGGACCGAGCTGCTCCCACTGCTGCTCGACGTGAGGCCCTTCGGTAACCTGCAGGCGTCTGTCCCCGAACCGGTGTTTATGTTCTGTGTAATTGCAGACCTCGGCCTGGGGTAGACCTTTCTCCACGCAAATGGCGGAGCAGGGTTTTTAAAACCCATTTACACTCCAAGGACTTCTGCTATAAGCAGCAACATGCAAAAATACACGCACACACACACTGAGTTTATCGAATCCAAATGACCTATGGATCAGGACAAGGACAGCAGAGGCCACTCTAAGCTGACCCTTCGACACCTCAGGAGGGTGGACCAAGTAGTGCGACAGGTATATGTGTTGATACTGAATGTTTCGACCTCAAACATAAAAAAAAAACAATAATGCAGTAGAGCTTGCAGAGAGTGTTCAGTTTGCTATCTAAGCATATCAGCCATTTCTGTCTGACCATGTAGGGCCTGATAACATCATAAAAAACATTTACTGGCTAAAGTATTTGTTGAAGAAATATATTGATTTTTCTTTTGTAATATATGGACAAACATTCGGCATGAAATAAGCCCCAGTGATGTCTATGAGAGGCAGTGAAATCCACCCTCTGTGTTTAATGTGGCGTGTCTTGTTCTGCTGGAGGGAGGAGTGTTGTAAGTGTTAGAATAGCCCTGAATGCTCTGATGACTAACGCCACCTATAATAATCTTCAAAGATGGAGGGGGGGGGGGGGCACATTTGGCTATTTGTCCACTTTTTCCAACGCATGCACATGTGCACACCTGCGTGCATAAACACACATACACATTCCCACACAGGGCTACACCCACATGTGTTAGCACACACACACACACACACAAACACAGTTTCTCTCTATGCCTTATGTCTCTCCTGATGATTTACATTTCAGTATGCTGCAGTAAAGATACTGTTTTCCTGCAGGTGTGCCATCAAAGGCTGCAGTGTGCCTCCATCGAGGTTACTAGCACATATACAGGCTGCTCCAGGCCATGGGTGGGGAGACCATGTGGGGGGCGTGTCTGGGTTCAGTGTGTCATAGGGTCAGCCATCCTTGGGTTTCGTATTCTGCTCCACCGGGAGGCCACCTCCCAAATGTCTTCTCCCCGTTCCACGGTACAGCTACTCTGTGTGGTAAGGTCTGTGGAGTAATAAAAATAGTATTGGTATCATATGCAACCCAACCAGTGTGTTGGTGTGTGGTGTTTAAAATTAATGTGTTTGATATAACTTGATATTGTAATCATGTTTGGATGGTCTCGTGGTATTGAATGGGGTTATGGTTGGGACTGGGTATTAAAATCACAGCCATTCACAGCGTAAGGGTTAAACATTTTTAAGGCCTGACCACTCAGTGAGCTTATCTCTGAGGAGATAGAAACCTGCAGATCTTCTGTTTTCTCTTAACTCTTAGGCATTTATAGCATGGATAAGCTTTCATGAAAGAACGCCTTTGAAAGAACATAAGAAATATTTCCTATATTTTCTCATTTTCATTTGCACATCAAAGCTGTCAAGCAGAGAGAAGCTCCTATGTTTGGCCTATCAGGTCTCTACATTGGCTCTGGGTCTGGTGAGGTGCTAATGAGACTCCCCATGTCACCTGTGCGCAAATGCACTACCTTACACCTCTATAAAATTCATCTATAAATGAATGTAAGCAAAATCAGTAACTGAAGTGATGAGGCTATATGATATTATTTGGCTCTCCCTTGTTTCCACGTACGTCACTGACTTCACCCCGCGTGTCTCTGCACCATCATCAGTTCAGCGAGGAATCATGGGAATGTGATTTTCCCATCAGTGACAAAGGAAAGGAAAATTGGAAGGGGCAGCTGCAAATGTGGATGCTTTGTGAAAGCCTTGTGGCGGGCGGCTGGAGTGGAGATGGCATGGAGTATGGCTTCAGAGGCTCGTGTGCTGGAGCCAAGAGACACTGGTCGCCTTTGACAGGGATGGCTATCACTCGCATCCATTGGCAAACTACAATACCATGGCTAAAACAAATCTACTCTCTGCAATGGCTGGAACCTTCTGAATGATGGGGAGCAAGCATGCTGGCATCAGCCTGTTCTCAGTAAAGTTTTTTTTGGTACCCCTTTCTATGTGGCCCGGGGCAGATTCTCTGGCAGGCAGGGCCATGACAATGGTCTTCCCACGATAAGATAAGGATGGCCTGGGCGTTATGAAAACGATGGCCGCTAGCGGTGTGCCGACTGAGATTCTATATCTGCTCTATGACGAATGCCAGAGATGGAGCTTTTTGGTGAGTCGATGTGGGCAGCATTGTGATGGATTGGCTCTGTACCCAGGAAGAAACCAAAGTGGTCCTTCCGAAAAAGAGTGCGGTGTAATCTGGCTTTTTCATGCCCGTTGCGGGCCTCTGATAGCTGCAATGGCATGGATTTGTATCCCAGTTACAGTGAAAGGGCTGGCGATTTGGATCGAGCTTAAAAGTGAAGCAAGAAAGCCCTGGAAAATCAGCGCTCAAAGGCACATTTCAAGTGGAAACATCTTCTTTAAGGCATTCATTCCTTGGTGGTTGACAATCCTATTAGAACACCAACATATTGTAATTAAGAGAGAAAAGGTATATAAAAGAGGAGAAAATAATTTGGGGCCATTTAATTGGGGCTAACGCTACAGCGCTCCACATTTCCTTTGCTGCATTGATGTTTGAGTGGCATGCTCAGCTTCTGTCAATTTTCCATTGTCTTCAGTGAAAAAAAGAAAGACACTCACTGGAAAATAACGTTTTCTTTTCTTGGAGATTTTTTGAATCAGATGAAAAAGAGAGGGAGAGTGAGGAAAAAAAAACAACAAACCATCTAAGGAAAAGCACCAAGCCCAATGATCCACAATGCCAGTAGCCTCAGACACAGAAGCCCCTTTGCATAAACACCATAGAAATAAAACAGCCCCCTGTTGCAGAGTTCTTAATATAAGGCACTTTACTCATCAGCAGAGGCACAAACACTTTGTTTCCTTCTGTCACTAATGCTGAAATTCTAGTGCCTTGAACCTGCAGATTATTTCTATACTCTTTAGACAATATTTTCCGGATAGACACAACCTGCAAATCTCCTGAACTCATTTTGCATAGCACAACCTTCATCACAAAGCACAATTAACCTTATGTTGTTACACTACTACAGGGGTGGCCAACCCGTCAGAGACCAAGAGCCACTTTTTTTTACTGTGTTACGGCAAAGAGCCACATCATACATGGACATGTACTGTAAATAGTTGACGGGGGGGGGGGGACAAAATGCAAAAGTATTAGCGGCTCGCTAGGCTTGTAAACAAACCGCGCACCAGGTGAAGCATTGTGTCGCCCTCAGAGTTGATGAGGTAACCGGGCCACGGCACAGACCGTTAGTGCAGGTGAGAGTGGACCGGCTGGGGAGCCGCATGAAACCAGGCAAAGAGCTGGTTGGCCACTCCTACACTACTAGAACACACTACTGCTCAAAATCCAAAACTCAGCCATCATGATGAAACACAATCAACACAAGGATTATTATTATCATATTCTATTATTAGCTACATTTATATAGCGTCTTAAAGGACATTTTACAGACAGAAATCAGCTTTTACTACCAAATCATGAACAGAAAAGGATATCATAGCAGTGCAGTTTTAATCAGTGCAGTTTAAATCCATACAGATGGGCAAGAAATGAAAGAAAACACCTTAATTAATGAGTGGAGACCATTTAAAATGTTCCCAGACAGATGGGCTGTATCATGCAGTCAATACAGAGCATTCACAAACAGCCTGAGCGTCCCCAGTTCAACTTGATGTTGGATCAATATGGAAAGAAGGATCATTACAGCATTTTTTAATGGCAAACAGGCAAACGATGCATATAATTGAATAAATACTTTCAAGTTTTACAAAGGAAATCTCTTTATGGCAAAACCTTCAACAACATTCACCAAACACACAAATTGCAATCTCATAAACTTGTTTTGCATAGCTACAAAGATGTTTGATCTTAAAGTACAGTTAACCTTATGTTAACATTAAGAACACCTTACATTTCAAAACACAAATCAGTCACTACAGTGAAACTCAGACAACAGTCCGATGTCATGATTTAAATACTAACAAACCTAATTGTTCTAGACACCAAGTTCTAAAGGCGTGAATTGACCTCAATTTTTTTATCAAAGTGGCAAATGACTTTGAGAAAGGGTTGGAGGATGAGTTTATGTCACCAGGGATTCAACAGGTGCAGTGACTAAAAGGACCACTGCCTTTGGACATATGAGAAACGCATGAGTAAATAGTTAGAAAGTTGGGGCCAAACATTCATTCAGTGGCATGCTTGGGCATTACTGCAACATGGGGGAGAGGGCAGGAGCTTTATGGCTTCAGTGTAATTATTCAATACAGAGATCAATGAAAAAAATGTTTATTCCCTCTGAGTTTTAGGAAGACTGAATCTTTAAGATGGATTGGTTTGATTTGCACCTTCAAGTAACCATCCACACAAGGCTCCATTCTGTCGAAAGAGCCTCGTGTGTAAATATTTATTTGAGAGGAAGCCAGGGTCAAAGGAAGATTTGAAGCCGTCACCACTACTCAAAAACTACTCAATCAACTCAAGTACTTTTTAAAAATGTATTTACTGGATTGTTTTGTGCACCAGCTTGTTTAGTGGGGGGGGGGATATTTGTAAATATCTTTTTGTTATTGTAAGTATATCTAAGTTTGCAATGACGTTACGCAGTAAGACGTGCCAATGAGTCAATGATAATGGCTGTGTCTATCATGGGCTGAGATTGAATTGTGTTATAGCCCAGTGAGGTGGCCTCAATGTCCATAGCACCTGTTGCCCTTTCACTTAACACACTCTTAAAACTAATACCCAGCCATCGGTGCATCAGGTAGAGTTTCATTCCAAAGGTGCAGCAACTTTAACTGTCTGATGTCTAGCATGCTTCCTCTGAGGGAGACTGCAAGTGTGTTTCAAGAAATCTAATATTTATGTAGAATGCAAGGTATATCTGTTTTTATGGCTGTAGCGAAGAGCAGATGATCTGAGAAGAGTCTGACTAAAAAATTGGTATCAGTTATCTGTGAATTATGTGTGCCATTTGAATGGAAAACAATGACGGAGGACTCAACCTCTTCCTACAAAAGATTCACCCAGTCACCATATGATTTGGAAAGGGTTATCTCTTTATAAGACTTTTAAATGCTATATGCCACAATGCTATATATGGATTTAAATGTACTACCCTACTGTGTATTTTCATCAGTGATTCTGTAATAGTTGAACTGGAAACAGAAGGAAACAGCTTACATGGGCGTGAAGTAAATGTGCTTGCTGTGTGCAGCATTCCTCATTTGGGGTGTTGGTGGTTGCAGCATGAATTTGTGTGTAATGTGACTGCACAACAAAATGTAAATTCATGAGTTGGTACTCATTTTCAGAATATCAGTATATATGTCTCTCAAAATTCTGCCTGTTGTCATGTTGGAGCAAATGGTGATGATTCCTGTTTCAGAATAACAGAATCCAACAGTGCATGTAAGCATGTTATCATCAAGGCCATACCTGAAAAATATTCAACGTCTGAAAAAAGTAATACCACTATATCTCTTTTGGAGTTTGAGCTGGCTTGAAGCATTGCTGTGTAGAGAAAGGTATTAGTAGTTCCTTAACTCTTTGAACAGGAATGGAAAATAAACACCAAAGTGAATAACTCCCTAAAGCCATTGAAACTCAGTGAAACACTAATTATATGTGAATTACAGGCACTTCATCAGAAGAGGAGGTCACTACAACAAAGAAAGATGTGATTGCTCTCCAAATAAATGTAATTCAGTGCTAAGGAGCTTATACTTCTTGTTATCCACCCAAAAGAGAATCATACATGAAGAGCACCATGGGGAGAGCTATCTAAGAGATTACTACTTCACTGGGGGCTTTCTCACCGTTCACCTACCCACCATTAAGTTCAGGTCAGCCATCTCTAATTGTAACCTTTTTTTTGGAAGTGGAGGTAATCCAGTCCTCCCTCATGGGTTTAGGGTAATGAACATTACTGCCCGGGTCACTGGCATGCAATGAATGCCATAGAATGATGACCACCAAGGGGAAGGGTAATGCCTGATTTGATGAGCATTCATGTCTTGAGAGGTCTCCACTTATAGCCAGAGCTATAGCCAGAGCTATAATGGTCCATTCAGGTGTCTGAGGGAGTTTGTCCATTCTTAAAGTGGCAAAAGAAATTTGGAACCAACCCAAGTTGATTCTGTGGATTGTTGCCCAAAGGACAGGTGTGGATTTGTGTACAGACATTAACCATACATGCACACATGACCATACATACATAAACTCATGAATACATAAAATGTGGGCCTTTGATATGGCTTTTACACACACCATCCTGTGGCCCTTGTCATGGGCAAAGTGGTTATTTCCACTGTGGCAAAAGACCTCAGATCATCTCTATTGATGAACAAGTAAATGTTCTTCATCCAGTCAACGGATGGTGGGTGATCTACTCTTAAAAGGAAAGGCCAAAATACCTTTCATGAAGGAAAAACAACAAACAATACAGCAATGCATGAATAGAAACAAACATTTTTCCTTTGCCATAGCAAGTTATATTTTCCGAGTATAGAGGAGAAGAGCACGGATGCTGTTGGGTTAAGATGAAGCCCATCGTTTCCTCAATATTGTCACATTGGAGTCTTTTTATGTCTCCCTCCTGGCTGGAAATGGGGAAGGAGTCAAAATCTCTCTCTCTCTCTCTCTCTCTCACTCCCTCTCTGTGTCTCTCTCTCTTTCTCTCTCTCTCTCTGTTTTCTGCAACTCCCTTTTGTGCATCTTCTTCCTGGCCAGCTCAGGCATTCGGAAGGGCCTCGGCATGGTAACTGGAGCTCTGGGGGGTCTTTCTGCCAGACGTAGCTTATGGAAAAAGCTGAATTGTAGGGAGCAGCAGGCAGCCTGAACTGCGGCAGTGGCCTCCATACAACTGGAATAATATGTGCGCCAAGGTCAAGGGTCATGTCACTCCTGCACTCCCCAGCTGCACGTTCTCTCTACCTGCCCTGCTCCCACCAGCACATGTGCACAGGGGGAGACCAACATTGCTAAGCAAGAACTTTGAACACCGAGACGAAGTGGATCAGACAAACTAATTTCTATGTCAAACTCTTGATAGAGAGGAAATGGATAAATTACATGGTACATCCATAAGACACATGTGGATAGGATTGTCTTTAGGAAATCCAAGAAAGTTGTAATAATGTAAAGTTATTAAAAACCATTAGATTTTACTGCATAGTAGCCTTCCATGATACACGATTATAATAAATCCTAAAAAAATTTTAGCATTTCCAACTCATATTTTGCTCATTAAACTCATTAAATGGCTTTGAAAACATTTGTACATAGTCATGGTGACTGGCTCAGATATCAGTGTATATGTGTGTGTGTGTGTGTGTGTGTGTGTGTGTGTGTGTGTGTGTGTGTGTGTGTGTGTGTGTGTGTGTGTGTGTGTGTGTGTGAGTGTGTGTTTCTGGCACATGTACCAATGGCCTTGTTGCTTTCCTCCTTGGAGCTGGACAGGTAATGAAGGATAACACCAACCATTTGGACAGGCAATCAGTCCCAGTGCTGCTCGGCCTTCTTATCTTATCTCCACCCTGAGGGAGCCACGTGCCCACATGCACCATCAGCCACGGGACCATAAACACGGCACTCTTCTGTGCCAGATGATTTTCTCTGATTAAGATCTGCAGAATAAGTCATTCACTGGACAATAATAAAGCCGAACGCTGTAACCTCTCTGGTAACGGTTCTGAGACAATGCTCTTCATCTGGTCAAGATATGCTTTTATGAAGAGCCTAAAAATTATGTTGTCATCGCAATTTTCTTAAACGCTAAACTACGCTCAATTATTTCCCCATAAAAGAAACTGTCCTGCATCAGATGTGCCATATGAATATCAAAAAAAAAAATAATGGTTTAAATGCCGTTTATCTAACATACTGCCATAGATCAGATGTGCCTCACCACTATCAAAATATACTGGAAAAAAAGTCACAAGATTAAGGCCAGAGTAGCCGACCCCAGACTCTGCCTTGCCTCAGAGCCTTCAGTCAGTCCACGTCAGAGCCAGCAGCCTCAGCTGCTCTTCCAAGAAGCTGTCATGGATGATGTACAGGCACGTAGGCTGTCCTCTGACCTGCCATTACCAGTACATTAACCTCCTCAGAGACTGACTTCTCCAGCCCTAACACCCCCTGACCCCGAGTCTCCTCTCAGGTCTGCAGGGGTTACTCCATTCCCTCTGTGCTCAGCATGGACGCTGCATTGTGGCCTTCTTCCTCTTTGTGCCTGTTTTTTTTTTTTTTTGGATAATGTTCCCCTTGCTTTCACAAACACCATCAAACATCTCACCCCTCCTCTGGTGGAAACGTGGGGCTCAGCATGAGAGCTCTCTTGTGGGCCGCTGAGGGCGAATCAACCAGGGGGGCTGCAGGTACTGTTCGGACAGCCTGGTGGGTGAGAGGCAGCGGGACGCTGCTGGAAATTAGTGGTTGGTTGGCCTCTCATTCTGCTGGTGTCAGGCGCGGGCCCCTGATGAGAGATTTGTTGATATGATAACTTGATTAGACTGCAGACTACAGGACATGTTAGCAGAGAGTCTGAGAGCTGCTCCTGCTTGTTAACCTCCCATCAGGGGATCACTGGGAGTCCTAATTGGTTAATTGGGCAGCCAATAAATGGCTATTTATTTTTTGCAGCAGCTCAGACTGAATCTTGAGTACAGTCTGAGCTGACAATCTACATGGAATCTGTTAAGGTGCTAAACAGTATATAGATCCAAAATCAGTAATCCAATCATTGCAAGGCTAAGCCTTACAGTTTTACTTTAAATATTGGGCATTTTAAATTTGTATAGATTACACTAAGTTGTAAAACTGTCTATGAAGGAAACTGTTCTTTACTATGTATTAGGTTTTTTGATGGCTTACCTCATTGTTCAGAAATGGTATTTAAAGAAATGGCCTGGCATTGTGTTTACCTATTATGCAACCTAAGGGGTCTTATTGGAAAGAATTAAATACAAAAATATATTTGCTTGCCAATAAGTATTTAAAATTTATTAATACAAATTTTAGATTCAGATTAATTGAACCTAAAAAAATATTTTAAAAACACCAGATTATTGCAAACTATCTCAGGGTTTCAGCCTCTAGGTTGTTCCATGCTTTCATGTCAAACTTCAGAAATAACCCAATTAATCAATTTAGGCTTTGCATCTCCAATGCCTCTTTGTCTATGCCATTTGCATCAGAAAACCCAAGTGTTGAGCAGGGTGTTTAGGCTGAGGCTGTTCAACTTTTGATTCTTTTTTTTTCCAGAGGCTAGATGAAATATGCATGCATTACATACCCATCCCCATGGTTACAAAATACCACTGCTTATCACCATAGGAATTCTTGAATATGAACTCGCATGGCTCCTTTTCAGTATGTGTAGTGAATCATGCTTTTCCCATCCCCTGGGTACTCAAAATATCAAACCCGATCATATATATGTTAGGAGCCTGCTTTTGCATGTGTAAAAGGCAAATATTCAACCATGAGATTTATAGGTTAATTGCTTTACAGAGAAGAATAAACAAAATAATTATCTAAAATACTCTAAAATCCCATTGAATTGTAAAAGTGAACAATTTTGTTTCTTCTTGAAATCTTTGTAGTTGAAAAAATTTCTTCTTCTTGAAATTTGTAGTGGATCCTTTCTTTTTTAATATATTTTTGGTAGACATGGCAATCTATTGGAGCTTAACAATATCTTATTTTAACATAACCATACTCTTCAATACCTAATGCATCAAATGTGATGTCTAGACCAATGGTCACAGGTGGTCTTGAAGCAGTGTCAGCATATAAAAAAATATAAAAATGTTACAACACTGACACCAAGTGGCCAGTTCGTAGTGTATGTGTGTCCTGTATATAGACCAATTATATGCAGTTATTAAAGTCTGAACGATGCCTATAAAAGTATTATTTTGCATTCTCTTTTCATGACTAATTTTACATGACTTGTTCTAAGCATACTAAGTGTAAATCTTTCCAGTACAATATGTATATATTTAAGATAGTTCTTAAATCTCATATGAAAGTCAAAAAGAAAACTTAAAAATATATATTGATATTTTTTTTTGTTGTTTATGACATAATCTCATTGTAGACTTCCAACTCCATATATCACAGCATATAAGGACATATTTGAAAATCTGGATGATAATGGAGTAGCATTGTTCAGGGTCTATCTCACTCACCTGTGTGTGTTTGTAAATTCAAATGAAGAACTCTTGATTAACTAGTGCTCAAAAGTGTTTAATTGTCTCCTCAGAAAAAGTATCCTAAGCTGCACAGATAGATCCAGAAATCTCCTTACAAGCAAATACTCCCCAAGCTACACAGGTGCCCCTGCCTCCTGATCAGACACCACTGCAAAATAAGGCAGATGATTTGCTATATTTTGGGATTCAGTAGAAATGATATGAATTGTATTACAAAACAACTGCTCAATCTTCAGCTGAAAATATCAGCATGCAAAGATCAGCATGACATGATAATCCTTAAATCCATTTAATCATCACAAAAACCTCATTTCTAATTGTCTTACATGCATTAACATTAGCATGTGTAGTGGTATGGCCAAAACCAAAAAGTAACTCCGACTACGCCACCCCCGGGGGTATAAGCTCCCGGGGGACAGTAAATTTTGATCCTCCGACCTCCCAAAATTAGTCCCAAATTACCCAGGTTCCCGCACACTTCAGGTTCTTGCAATACACAGAGACAGGGTCAGGATAGAAATGTTTATTAATAACAAGGTCAATTTATAAATCTATTTAAAACCCGCACTCCCAAACACACACCAACTCACTCACACATTGGGTATACTCAGCTCCAAATCACACAACTCCAAAATGGCAAATAACTCAAATAAAGAACAAAAGAAATATTATGGGCCTTATGCCTGCCCTCCCCAGAGAATGACTGAGCACACCAAGCAGCAGCACGATAATCCCCCAAAACCCAGTGATCACACACAAGAGTTTACGCACGTGATACAGATAGTACACCCCAGCGGCACCGCAGATATCACCCCCCAACAAGGGCACCACAAACGGCCCAACCACCCCCCAGGAGGAACCCAAGGCCCAACGAAATTGAAACCAAAGAAACAAAGCAAATCCACACAGCGATAAAGTAACCCAACCAAAGCAATAAACACAAGAACTGGATACCCACTTACACACACACACGCGCGCGCACACACACACCCACACACGCGCGCACACACACACCCACACACGCGCGCACACACACACCCACACGCTGTCGTACGCAGGGACCGACACTCGGCCCCGCTCACCGTAATGCCGCCGTTGGCGGGGTCAACACCATGTGCGAGTGCACTATAATAAACACATAAAACTAGCAGCAGAACAACAGCCGGAGCGAAGCCCAGCACCGCGCGGCTGATGGTAGGTCCGGTAGAGAGAGAGAGAAGCTGGAACCACCCGGTAACCCCGATCCAGTGTGACTAGACGCCCAACCCGAGTGCTAGTCTCGGGGTTAACAGGCACAAATATGGAGCCAAACCACGAGGAGCCCACGAATGAGATAACCCGCTGTAATGGGTTACCAGCGCGTAGCGCAGGACGCAAGAACTTCTCAAAGCCACGGCAGAAAGCCGGCCACTGAGTGAATCACCTCCAGAAGAGTGTAGTTTAACCGAGCCCAACACAGCCTCAGCAGAAATTGCCCACAGATAACACACAGCAAACTAATGCCGATGACCGGACAGAACAGCGTAGGGCAGCCAGAACGTGCCTCTGACAGTGTCGGCGCCCTGAATTTAAAGCCCAGCCCTACGTAAGATGCCCGAGCAGCGTGATGACGCAACCCATGACGCGGCATGGCTGCAGCACCCGTAGTGGTGCCGAGGCACCACTACAGCATGAATGAAATTTAGTCCTGAGGACATTACCCTTCCTTCTTGCCAATAATTAGATTATTATTATTATCTTTAAATTATTAACTTTTATTATGGAAATTCCTGACAGAAAACCATAGAGGCTGCAGGTCTAGTCTACATTTAGAAGCAGGTCTTATATTCCCTGGATGAAACTGTATGCATGCTGTAGTCTCTATAACTCACCTTCTCTCTGTAAATATAGAACTTCACTCTTATGATGTTTTCTGTATTAGTACTTAATTTTGCTGTTTGTGTATGTTTGTGTATGCATTTTTATCTGTGTTATAAGTAGATATCGTGCATCCAAAAATTCATGTTAGGAAGTAACTTCTAATAAAAATTAATGCATTTTTTAAAACAGTGCTATACATGTGGCTGTTCTAACAGCAATATGATTCACTAATGTGTACTGTTAACTGGTATTACATTGCACAATAAGAATATTTGCGAGGCAATGAGTGTCACAGTTTGAAACTATATCTAGAACAGTGTAAAAACTGGAAAAGATACGAAGAATTCAAACGGTCAAACTATACCACAGTCCAGAACAAACACAATGATAACATTGTAGGACTTCAGCGATCCTCTATTATTTCAACTGTATCATACCCATAATTTGATATTATTAATTTAATATTATAACATTAATAATAAATAGAGGGCCCATTATAACAAAATAGTCAACGATTATATAATAATCTATTTATTGGTTTGTAAATTATTTTCTAATGAACTGTGCCAGGTAGAATTGCAATTGTCAGGTGTAGGCTACATGAATTAAGCTGTATTTGTAACAACGGATGAATGGAGGCTGGATGCGACTGCAGACAGTTAAGCAGTTTAATGAAAATGTGAACAAAACTAACCACAGTACACAAACATGAAACAAAGACAAATCCAACACTAACCAAGAACCAGTGGTAATACTAACAGAAAACATTAAGACATGGGGAAGCATGAAAGACATAAGATAAAAGACATAAAACAGAGCTATCAAAACAGCACGGGACTTGCTAACAGCACTTTCTAATACCATAAAACACAATGGCCTAAAACAAAAACAAGAGACCAAACACAAAGACACAGGTGGGAATGATAATCAGGAAGCAAAAACAACATTGGAGGGTTTATGTAGATTTCTACAGAGCCACAGTCTCGGTCTCCTGTACTGGTGCCAGTATAATAGATTTTTTGTAGGAGAAACGAGTCAGATTGACTGCAGTGAATAGTCTTTCTCTCTCTGAGAGAGAGCAGTTCAGGGAATATGTGAACTTAGCCAGCACCACTGTACAGCAGATCTCCAGGAACAGCATTGTGGTATAGGAAATCATCAACACTTTGCACGATGAGGCTCTGTCATCCCAGGAGGAGGAGTAGAGCCTGGAGGCTGGACTCTGAAGGTAGGTGAGCTCCGTACAGGTGAAAACTCTGGCTGTGGTGGAGACCGGTGTAGTTTCCCTTGTGGTGATGCTGATTGTAGTAAGGCGTGTAGTAGATGTTGCCCCTGGAGTAACTACTGTAGTTGGCGTCACTGTGGAAGTTGGCATCACTGTAGTCAGAATAGTTGTAGTGGTTGGTATGACAGTTGCTGCTGTAGTGAAGGGTTCAGTTGTTTGTGTTGTTGGTGGTGAAGTTGTTGGAGTAACAGTAGTTTTTAAAGTTGTAGCCACTGCTGTAGTGGTTAGGAGGACTGTGGTTGTTGTCAGGACTGTTGTTGGTGTTAATAGAGTTGTTGGTAGTGTAGTTGGTGTTTTTGAAGTGGCTGTAGTGGTTGGGAGGACTGTGGTTGTTGTCAGGACTGTTGTTGGTGTTAATAGAGTTGTTGGTAGTGTAGTTGGTGTCGCTGAAGTGGCTGTAGTAGTTGGGAGGACTGTGATTGTTGTCAGGACTGTTGTTGGTGTTAATAGAGTTGTTGGTACTGTAGTTGGTGTTGTTGAAGCAACTGTAGGAGTCCTGGTAGTCTGTACAGTGGTAGTGGCAGTTGTGGGGCATATCAATTGATCAGCTTCTAAAGAAAGGATAGGTTGGTTTTCCAAACTCTCAGGGTGATCACAGACTGGTGGAAAGGATGATTGTATCTTTTCCTTATTGTCTTGTATCCATATGTAGAATGGTAAAAGATTGCAGTCACAGTGCCATGAGTTGTTGTTCAAATACACCTTACTGAGTTTTGGCAGATGACTGAAAATTTCTCCAGGAAGAGTGGTCAGGAAATTGTTAGCCAGATTCAGAGTTGACAGAGATTGTAGATGTGAAAAATCCTCTGGTTTTAGTGATTTAATTGTATTTTTCTGAAGATTAAGGTAGGAAAGTTGTTCAAGACCCTCAAAATATTTTCCAGAGAGGTTTGAAAAATCATTAGAGGATAGATCTAATTTCTTAAGATTCTTAAGTGGGCTAAAAACCCCTACAGGCAGGTATGAAAGATTATTGTGTTTTAGGTCTAATTCAGTTATTTTCAGTGTGTTTCCAAAAAGGACAGATGGGAGACTGGTCAGCTGATTGTGGTGCAAAGATAAAGTCTTAAGAGCAGAAAAATCCACAAAAAGCTCAGGAGAAAGTTCGGTTAAGAGATTATTGTCCAAAAGTAGTTTTGTCAGTTTGTTTTTATGTGGAAACAAATTTGGTTGTATGGATGTAATTTTGTTGCCATATATAGCTATTTCCTTCAGGTTCTGGAGATGATCAAAAATTCCATCAGGCATAGATGTCAACTCATTTTGATAAAGCCTAAATACTTGCAATTTTCTGAGCTTTGAAAAAAGGGATGCTGAAATAGAAGTAAGCTTGTTTTTGGCTAGATGGAGCTCTTGAAGATTCTCCAAATTATCAAATGTTTCCTCTTCAATTGATGAAATCTCATTAGTATGTAGCTGGAGCTTTTCAAGCTTTTGTGTATCATCAAAAAGACCCTTTTCTATCATCTGAAGTCTGTTTGATTTCAGGATCAAAAATTTAAGGTTAGTAAGATCTTTAAAAACTCCAACAGGTAGTGATGTCACATTGGTTCCTGAAATCTCAATACTAAGAAGATTATGTAAACCTTCAAATGCACCTTCTTGTACTGTAATTGTGGATGTACCAAGAAATTCCACTTTCTCTAGTTGAGGGTTTTGGGAAAATGCTCCTTTTGGTATTAAATCAATCTCACTACCAAGAAAGTACACTTCTTTGATTACATTTTCCATTTTTTCAGGAATTTTTGTCACATTTTTGTTGTAAATTTTTGCACCTGGTTTGGGTTCAGGAGCATTTGCATAAAAACAAAGCAAATGCAAATAAAGCAGAATGTAGATGTGCAGACTTTCTCTTCTTGTCAGCATGTTTTGACCTGCAAATGAATCAACAGCTTATTGCTTAAATGGTCATATTTTAGTAGCAGTTCTTTCATAGTGAAAATGTAGAAATACATCAGTACAATTCAGTACACACACACGCAGTGGCCTGACATTTAAAGTGGCGCACACTCACACACACACACACACACACACACACACACACACACACACACACACACACACACACACACACACACACACTCACACAAGCACACACAACAGAAAAGTTTGGGCCCACCTAGTTTTTAATATTTTCTACATTTTAGAAAAAGAGTGAAGGCATCAAAATAATTAAATAACACATGACTATGCTATGTTAAACCAACATAGGTGGATTAATAGGCTGTAGATTGAAAGGTTCTTCAGAGCCACCTATTCCTGGACAGTTTGGGATGATGCTCTGTGGTGTTCTCTTATCCAGCTTCATGAGACAGCACCTATGATGCCCTGAAGACATTCTCATGTATGGTGAGCACTTGTAGGATGAGGAGCAAAATGTAAGAAGGCTTTGGGAGGCAATAAAAAAAACTATTATTTATACTATAAATTATATACCGTATGCATTGTTTTGGAAAAGAATTCATCTATAGGTCATTGCCCTTTAAGTATTTACATTTGTCTTAGAAGCAAATTTAATTATAAATCATGCCTTTAATATGGTGGCTCTGAAAGCCCATCGTGATGCAAGCAAAAATACGCAAAGCAAATTCATCAAAATTACGTGTGCGCTGCATTTTGGAAATGTGCTGCAAATTCAGAAATGCTGCAAATCCAGCCACAACACAACGAAAGTGGCCCACAATGCAAAGGAAGTGTTTCTGGGCAAATTATTTTATGCAGGGACTCTGTAGGTTTTTAGCCATATACAACAGTTGTGTTGTACAGTTTCTCATTACCAGTAGGGATGTGGAGATTCACCTATTCACATCGGTGAATCGGTACACATGTCTGCGATTCGACTGCACCGGTAGATTCAACGTGCATCAGTTTTAATTTGCGGGCGAATTCACGATGCATCGCCTCTAGCCTTTTTGCATCGGCAAATACCATGATTAAATCTGGTGTTTTGTTTTCCAGTATCTATTCCTTATTCTAACATTTTCAGCAACATATTTTTTATTTTTATTGATTTCTTTTTTTTTTCAGAGGCAACATAAATGCACCATCGTGTCCTCAGGTACTGACGCAAACACGCAGACGTACACAACAAAGATGGAGGGAAACGAGAGCATTAGCAAAGACAAAGATATTTAAGGCACCAAAAAAGACACACAAATCAAACGTGTGGCAATATTTCGGGTTTTTTAAGCGAGGTGGTCAACTTGAAAAGACGCACGCAATCTGCAAACAATGCCGTGAAAAGACGGCACGGTGTGGACATCTCTGCGTCCGCTACCCCCTCGTAAGTCTAGCAGACAGTAGTGTTGCAGATCATAATATTCACTATGTTAATAGAGAGTAAAGTAGAATTGTGCTATTGAGTTTAGAAAACTGATGGGTTAGGCCAATACATCCTCAAACCTCAACTAACTGTATCGAATGATCACTTATCAAACTGAATCCTCATATAATAAGTCATATCGTTACCAATCATTTTTGAATCGCATCATATCATGAACAGGAGTGATTTGTATCGCATCGTATCGACAAGGGGTTTCAGAGTATTGCAGTTATATCGCATCGGTGGCAGTGTATCGAGATGTGTATCGAATCTAGCTTAGTGGTGAAGATACATCCCTAATTACCAGTGATGGCTTAGTCATCTTGAAAAAGTAATCCTATTGCTGATTACGGATTACTCCTTTAAAAAGTTACTTAGTTACGTTACTAATTACTTGACTTTAAAAGTAACTACGTTAGATTACAAGTTACTTTAGTAGTTACATTTAGCAGCAAAATGAATTTTTCCAATATTCACTTTATTGGAAGTGCATTTTTTAACAGTTATGTTTCTCCTGACATTTAAATAATGTATCTCCTGACAATCAAATCAAATCAAATATATTTGTATAGTGCTTTTCACAACATTACGTTTGTGTTGCTGCACGGAATTATTTGTAAATTTATTTGTAAACGTAATACAAGCGAACTATTCAGTCAGACAGCTATTTGTTGTGAAACGAAATACCATGACAATTTTAAGCACGTTAGCCAAAAATTCCAGCACTTTTCAAACCTGAAACACAATGCAGCATTAAAATTCGTCAGGTATATATTATGTTCCTTCCCCTGTTTTTGAGGGGTATTTCTTTACATTACCACATATCGTTACGGAGAACACTGCACAGAATGATGTGTAAAACACGCTCGCGCTCACAGGTTCATGCGCAGTGTATGGAATCAAGCGCTATGGTCAGACGCAAAAGTATAACTGAGCCCAGAAAAAAGCAAATATATATATTTGTACTAAGGAAAATAAAAATAGTAACGCACAGTTACTTGGATAAGTAACTTTAATCTGATTACTGAACTGGAAATAGTAACTTGTTATATTACTCGTTACTGAAAAAAGTAATAAGATTAGAGTAACGCATTACTAAGTAACGCGTTACTGACATCCAGTGTTGCGAATAACGCCGTTAAAAATAACAGCGTTAGGTAACTGCATAATTTTGTCAGTAACGGGATAATATAATTAATTACTTTTCCTGTCGTTACAACGCCGTTGACGTTACTGGTCATTAAAAGCGGTGCGTTACTATATATTGACATACTAACAGTAATCCGAGCGGACCGCTGCCCAGGCTAGTGAGGAGTAACAGATCTCAATAGGTCACAGTTCTCGGTGTAACACATGTTTAACTTAACAAGTCAGTAAGCAATTGGCTAAGGCTAAGCCAATTAGCCAGTAAGCAATTGGCTAATTGGCTAAGTGACACGGAGAGACACGCAACACAAATGGAGAAGAGGCAGAAATGGCGAGTCAGGAGCAAGCCGAAGAAAAATTTGCATTTTCAAGGTGGCGATATAAACATTTAAGAAAATACTTGAAGTTACTGAAAGTCTACCAGACTTGGTATTTGATTTATTTAATTAAGAATAGAGGTTTTACTGTTAAGTTTACTTCTGTTGTGAAAAAACCAGTTGTCTCAGGTTGAGAGAATTGAATTTAATATTTAATTTGATAGATGTAAATGCACTTTATATAGTGCAACTGTTTACTTTTGCTTTTTTTTTTAACAAAGATTTGGGATTTTAAAGGATTTTATCCTGCACTGGTCTGGTGATGTGCAATAAATATCAAAAGTTAAACACCTTTCTGATCTACTCATTTCAACTGACTGTGAAAACTGCTTTTTCAAAAAATTCTTATTCATTCAAAAAATTCTTTTTTTTAACTGTAATGCAAATAGTTACTTTCCCTGGTAACGAGTTACTTTTATTATAGAGTAAGTCAGTTACTAACTCAGTTACCTTTTTGAACAAGTAGTGAGTAACTATAACTAATTACTAAAGTAACGTTAAAGTAACGTTCCCAACACTGCTGACATCACTGCTCATTACATTGAACGGGATTTATTTAGTAAAGCTCTTTAAATGTAGTTAGCTAGCTACATTTAAAGAGCTTTATTAAATAATTCCCCTAGCTAGCTCTTCAGATAGAAACTAATTTTTTCATCAGGGTTTTTAAGCCTTAGTTTCTGTGTAAATACCTAGCTAGTGAGCTACATTTAAAGAGCATTTAGCTCTTTACCCATAATATAAGCAGCGACTACCTAGTGATAAGTAAGTGATTTTATCACGGCTGAGCTAAATGATACAGTATGTCTCAAAATGATTAACCAAAATAAACTAAACATAACTTGGTAAGAGACCTGGTAACCTGGTAAGTTGAATAACACTGAAGTTTTTAAACTAGAAACAAAAGTTGTGTTAGACAGTATCTCATTATGTCGAATGAGATTGAATTAGAAAAGCTCTTTAAATGTAGCTTTCAGAGCCACCGTACTCTTAAGACTATAAAGAACATACAATCAGTCAGCTGTGTCCAAATGTTTGCCTGAATAGATCTTTCTTACAATTGCATGCAGTTACATAAATATGAAGTAAACAATTAAAAATTCAGATCAGAATAAATGCCCTCTGAAATACTGAACTTTAAATAAATATACAAATATATATAAAATATATCTAAAGCTGGCAATTTCACAAAATGTTATTCTTTTATTCTTTATATATTTTAGTCTTGTGTGCACATATATATATATTTAAGGGAAAATAGAAAGTTCTTACCTAGAAACATCTTCCACTGCCAGAATGCTTATTTTGACACAAATATCAGCACAAACCTTGTTTTTATCTTTTTGTGCCAGTATTTGCATTGGCCTGTCCTGTGAGTGGGTGTGGGCAGTTTACTTTCTGTTTTCTAAGATAGCAGACTGACAGAGGACAGAACTATCATCACATACCCACTTCAGTAAGACATTGCCTGCTTATTTTTCTCTTTAAAAAAGTTTTTATCTCATGTTTGTTTTGGTTTGGATTGATTATTTTCTCCCCTTAAAATATTTTAAGAATAATAATCTAATTCATAAGAATAATACATTTGTTTATTTCAACTCGTTTTGGGAACATGTATCCAAGATATATAAGTATGTGGACACTATTCAGAAAATAATCATGGAAAAACCAGAGAATATTGAACAGCTTGAATATAAAAATGAAAGACTATATAAATACATAAAACAAACAAACAAAAAAACCCCCAAACCTAACATATCAAACCAGAATACTACACCACTACCCCCTGGTGTTCAAGGAGTGTCTGTATAGGTAAACCATTGGTACAGTCAGTACCATGGTGACTGCAGTCATCTAATGGAGAAAAACCTTAAAATAATATTTGATTAGTTAATACATGTGACAATGTTTATTTTACCTAAAATAACACAAGTGCAATCCTAACTCCATCTTGTTTTATCGTTGAGGATGGTGTTTTATTATTATTCATTGTTTTATGCATTAACTCCTGTTCAGCAATAAACATGCTTCTCAGCACACATGAGCCCATGGCACCTGTCTACAATCTGTCAGTTTACCTAAAAGGAATCAACATAGACAGAATACAAGTGTGAAATAATTAGCTAGCTAGCTAGCTAGTTTACTGGTGGGAAAAACAAAACTTCAGCAGTGAGGCCCTTGCAGTGATGTTAGTTACCAAGTGCGTCAGGGTACCCATGCTGTTTCCCCTTTTTCTCCCCATCTAATTGATCTGTCTGATTAGTAGTTCTCCTTGTTTAGCGCCCACCAATGGCTATGTGGCCTAACCCACAAAAGGGGCGTGGCTTTGATTTTAAATGAGGAGCAGCGTGTAACGCGAGGAGAGATTTGCAGAGGGGTGACCAGCGTGTAACGAGCAGGGTGAATTGATAGATTGTTGAGCAGTGTGCAAAGAGGAGTAAGTCTGGCAGACAGATGAGCAGGGGTGCGTGCCTGACAAATTATGTTAGTTATATGTAAGCACACTGCTGAGATATTGGACTGGGACACCTTGGTATGGTTTAGTTTGGTTCTTGTGTTGGTCTTTATTCTGTCATGTTTGTTGTTCCAATAAATGGACAGTTTAGGTGGGCCCATTTACTGTATTACATCCACGTAGGAACACTGCCTGGTTAAATACAGCAGTTTAGGGGGCATGTGCCACTTTTGTATTTTTGGGTAAGGAATTAGTTTGAGTTAGCTAGGTTAGTTTTTTTCTTTATTTTTTTCCTTTGGCACGGTCTACAGTCCACTTATAGGAAGTTTATTTTGTCTTTTGTGTTGCACTCCAGTAAAAAAATAATCTGGTAAACCGTTATATATAGTTCGTTGTCACAATTCACTTGCACTCCACTGTGTCTTTCTTTGTTCGGCCACCTCTTCCCTAGACAGGGGCGGGTCGTAACACCAAGTGATGTCTTCCATCAGCTACCCAATCTGCTATTACTGCACCCTTTGTCTCCATTTTGTGCCTGACTGTATGTCTGCAAATTTGGTGACTCCAAGAAGTACAGTAGCTAGCTAAGGTTGATCCCTCTTTAGTGACAGTAGTGTACATATCAGCACATGTACCAGGTGTACATGCCCACTGTATTGGGCAGCATTTCTGCCTTTTCTGCCTTTCTGCTTGGAAGAATGTAGATGTGGTCAAGTTTGGACAAAGGCCCTAAAGCCCTAAAGCCATTAAAACAGCACAATGAAAACTACTTGGTGTATTATGATGATATAATTATGAAATAGAAATGGTCCATCATTACTTGTGCATAAAAATAACTACAGTTTAGTAGTTCTACAATTTAGTATTGATGTAACATGTATCAGTACTAATACTAAAGTAAGCTTGGCCCATCTCATTGCACAGTGTAACTGCCTGTTGCCTGTGCACATGACAAAACTCTTGAATCTTGAACAATCCTTGTACATTAGTGACATCAAAGACTGACGTGCATATCATTGTCAATCATTATACAAAATAACACCTAAAATAGCAAAATGTCAGAATGTTTCATAAACTGTTAACCATAGTGAATTAGCATTATGTTTCACAATGTTAAAATGTCTACCCACAGGGCATCTCTCATCTTTATTCCTAATGGCACATCTGTGTTCACACATCCTTATTTTCAACTGTTGATTAGTTGTTCCCACATAGACAAGAATAGACAACAAAGGTCAACAAAGATGTAGTCCTTCCCCAAACTCAAAACTTATGTTGAGAGTGTAGATGTCTAAAAGTATCTTCCATCGTCATACATTTTGGAAACACAACTTAAGGCTTTTAAAATACCATCTGGAATCTTAAAGGAAAATTACATTGTTATAGGTAGCTCTGAAAGTGTGGAAGACCTTGAAAAACATGACCGGTTTGTCATGCTTACAGACCCGGACCCCCCCCTTTGGGGCCTGTGTCTATGTAGTCCGTGTCCGTGTATGTACATGTGGGGTGTGGGTGTGTGTGTTCACTCGTGTTGTTAATCTAATGTGATTCACGCGGTGCTTGTTAGTTAACGTGTATAAAGCGAGTGTGTGTGTGTAATGTCCTGTGCTCGTTTTTGTTAGAGACTGACATGTGTATGTATTTGCGCTTCACTCAAATAAACGTGACAGTGTGTTTCAAACGGAACACCGCCTCTTTATTCATTGCGCACTTAACGTGACACTGTCCATGGATCACTGCTCAGAATATGGTAAAGTACACAGACATAAGAGGGACTGATTATTGATGGTCATACACCTGCAACTCATTTAATAGAGTGTTTTTGTTCATAGAATTTAAGAACTTATAAACTATATAGTATATACTATATATTAGTACTGTAAGCACGCTGATAAATGCCTTTTGGCCAAGTCCTGTAAATCCATTGCATGGTATAGAAGTGCTGTCTGACAGCTTTGATTAATAATAAGTTTTGTATCAAAACTGTTCTGTTATGCAATGATTAGATGGTCCAGACTGGTACAATGAGGGCTCCAAGGTGGTGGAATGAACTTCCCTTGTGTGTCCGAACATCGGAGTCACTTGCTGTCTTCAGACGCCGACTGAAGACCCACCTCTTTCAAGTGCACTTTGCATAATTATGCATTGTCTATTGTACTTTATCGTCTCTTTCCTCAGGTATTGTGCATAATTGGGTTATAGGAATTGTTTACTGTCTTTTTCCTCAGGGGATGTGTATATTCAGGTATAATTGTTAGGTATCATTTGACTTTCGTCTAGTGGTTTTTCCAGCTTAGAGTACCTTGTGTTCAGGACTATCTATTCTACCTTGGAGATTCCAAGCAACTACATAGCACATTTGTAAGTCGCTCTGGATAAGAGCGTCTGCTAAATGCCATAAATGTAAATGTAAATGTTATCACCCTCTAAAATCAGAGAATGTGTGAATGTGACAAAGCATACACACTGTGTTGTTTTATGAAAACAGCTCATCATAGATATTGCATTATAGTTTTGATAAATATTCTAATTACAAATGATTTCACTCCACAGAACACAAATGATTCCACAAAATAGAATGGCCTCTCTTATGTAATCCTTCCATTCTGTAAAATTGTTTATTTTTTCATGAAATCATTATATAATGTAAAGAAATTGATCACAAATGGTTATTGGTTAGTAAAATCTTACACTAAATAATAAATTAAAATGTGATACAGCAATGAGAAGACAGATAATCTACATTTGTTTTTTTTTTACATCATATTATTTTTGTGATGTAATGGTGAGCTGTTATAATCACCACATGAAGTAACATCACTCATGTTTTCAAACATTTCCTCCTCAGAATGTTTTTGGAATTGAATGAATGTTCAATTTATATAGCGCCTTTCAGGATACCCAAGGCGCTTTACAATTTTAACATAGGTACAAGTCTCAGACAACCAATCACACACACACCAGCGAGAATCAGCAGCCAATTGCGCACAGCATACTCTCTACCAGGATTCACAGCCCTCTGAGGGACTGATTGGGGTGCAAGAAGGGTGGAGAGAGGACAGACTTTAGTGGCAGAGCACCATCCACCACTGGGCATACAAGCGCACACATTCATGCACAGACACTCAGACAACTACTTTTTATTCCAGGTACACATAAATGAAGTTCAATAATAAAGATATTACAATAAGTTGCCCTCCCTCATATGATCATCTCTGTATTTATTTTAAGCATTTTTTACATAACAGCAATGTTGGAAATTTACGTAGTTTCCTACAGAGCCACAGTTTCAGTCTCCTACACTAGTCTCAGTACAATTGATTTCTTGTAGGGGAAATGATTCAAGCTGGCTGTTGTGAATAGTCTCTCTCTCTGAGAGCGAATGATATATGAAATGTATGAACATAGCTAGCAACACTGTACAGCAGATCTCCAGCAACAACACTGTGGTATAGGAAATCATCAAAGCTTTAGTCGATGGGGATCTGGCAACCTGAAAAAAGGAATACATGCTGAAAGCTGGATGCTGAGAGTATGGAACACCAGTATAAATGATAGCTCTGGCTTTGGTGAAACCAGGTCTTGTTTTCCTGGTGATGGGGCTGATTGAAATAAGGAATGTGTTGGTTGTTGGTACTTTTATCATGTTCTGGGCTGTAGTAACAGTAGACATTAAATTTGTTGCCACAGTCATAGTGATTGGATTTGTTATCAGAGCTGATGTGGCTGTTGACAGAGTTGTTGACAGACTTGAAGTAATTGTAGGAGTATAAGTAGTGATGAAAGAGGTGTTGGCATTTGAGGGGGACAGAGTTATTGGTAGTGTAGTTGGTGTTGTTGAAGTGGCTGTAGTGGTTGGTAAGACTGTGGTTGTTGTCAGGACTGTTGTTGGTGTTGATAGAGTTGTTGGTAGTGCAGTTGGTGTTGTTGAAGTGGCTGTAGGAGTCCTGATAGTCTGTACAGTGGTAGTGGCAGTTGTGGGGCATATCAATTGATCAGCTTCCAAAGAAAGGATAGGTTGGTTTTCCAAACTCTCAGGGTGATCACAGACTGGTGGAAAGGATGATGGTATCTTTTCCTTATTGTCTTGTATCCATATGTAGAATGGTAAAAGATTGCAGTCACAGTGCCATGAGTTGTTGTTCAAATACACCTTACTGAGTTTTGGCAGATAACTGAAAATTTCTCCAGGAAGAGTGGTCAGGAAATTGTTAGCCAGATTCAGAGTTGACAGAGATTGTAGATGTGAATCTACATCCACTAAATCCTCTGGTTTTAGTGATTTAATTGTATTTTTCTGAAGATTAAGGTAGGAAAGTTGTTCAAGACCCTCAAAATATTTTCCAGAGAGGTTTGAAAAATGATTAGAGGATAGATCTAATTTCTTAAGATTCTTAAGTGGGCTAAAAACCCCTACAGGCAGGTATGAAAGATTATTGTGTTTTAGGTCTAATTCAGTTATTTTCAGTGTGTTTCCAAAAAGGACAGATGGGAGACTGGTCAGCTGATTGTGGTGCAAAGATAAAGTCTTAAGAGCAGAAAAATCCACAAAAAGCTCAGGAGGAAGTTCGGTTAAGAGATTATTGTCCAAAAGTAGTTTTGTCAGTTTGTTTTTATGTGGAAATAAATTTGATTGTATGGATGTAATTTTGTTGCCATATATATATATTTCATTCAGGTTCTGGAGATGATCAAAAATTCCATCAGGCATAGATGTCAACTCATTTTGATAAAGCCTAAATACTTGCAATGTTCTGAGCTTTGAAAAAAGGGATGCTGAAACAGAAGTAAGCTTGTTTTTGGCAAGATGGAGCTCTTGAAGATTCTCCAAATTATCAAATGTTTCCTCTTCAATTGATGAAATCTTATTCATATGTAGTTGGAGTTTTACAAGCTTTTGTGTATCATCAAAAAGACCCTTTTCTATCCTCTGAAGTCTGTTTGATTTCAGGATCAAAATTTTAAGGTTGGTAAGATCTTTAAAAACTCCAACGGGTAGTGATGTCACATTGGTTCCTGAAATCTCAATACTAAGAAGATTGTGTAAACCTTCAAATGCACCTTCTTGTACTGTAACTGTGGATGTACCAAGAAATTCCACTTTCTCTAGTTGAGGGTTTTGGGAAAATGCTCCTTTTGGTATTACATGAATATCACTACCAAGAAAGTACACCTCTTTGATTACATTTTCCATTTTTTCAGGAATTGCTTTCACATCTTTGTCGTAAATTTTTGCACCTGGTTTGAGTTCAGCAGTATTTGCATAAAAACAAAGCAAATGCAAATAAAGCAGAATGTAGATGTGCAGACTTTCTCTTCTTGTCAGCATGTTTTGACCTGCAAATGAATGAACAGGCATACTTAATTTGTCGTATTTTAGTAGCAGTTCTTTCATAATGAAAATGTAGAAATACATCAGTACAATTCTATTACAATTCATGCACACATAAACACACGCTAAGATGGAGCTCTTGAAGATTCTACAAATTTTCAAAAAATTCTAATGCATTCCTATTCTGACTGTGGATATACTAGGATATTCCACTCTCTAGTGAAACTCCATCCATCATCTGAACCGCTTAATCCCACTAGTCGGGGTCACGGGGGGGCTGGAGCCAATCCCAGCATCTCCGGGCGAAGGCAGGGTACACCATGGGCAGGTCGCCAGTCCACCACATGGCCAACACACACTCACACCTACGGGCAATTTAGAGTGATCAATCAACCTAACACGCATGTCTTTGGACTGTGGGAGGAAACCGGAGTACCCGGAGGAAACCCACGCAGGCACAGGGAGAACATGCAAACTCCACACAGAGCAGCCCAGACCGAGAATCGAACCCAGACCGCCTTGCTGTGAGGCGACAGTGCTAACCACCACACCACCATGCCACCCCTAGTGAAACTCACTCTTAAGAAAAAACATCTCTTTGATTACATTCTCAATTTTTTAGGAATTGTAAATTATTTTATATGGCTCCTATGCATAAAAATAAAGCAAATAAATATTTTTACAATTTTCAATAGTGTGCACTTTTTTTACTGTAATCTTGATTCTGTCAAAAGCAATCTTTGTCTTTATCATTGGCGTAGGAACCGGGGGGGGGGGGGGTGATGGGGGGGGGGGGTGTACGTGTTCAGAAATATCCCGCACTCATAGATTCACTGACCCGAGCTCTCGCCTCGCTGCAGTGGCGGGTAGTTTGCACCAGCATTAAACGCGAGGTTAGTGATAAGAGCAATGAAGAGCTAACCATTTAACCATATATAAGACAATAAAACAGTTTTATTGTAATGTGCTGTTATGGTAAGGCACTAGGAGGGTTGTGGTTAGCTAACGCTAATTCTACTACTAATATTAACGCTTGTCAGAAAGCTCTCTGAAATGTAGTTACATTACTCTCTGGCCAGGTCCGAAACTGCAGAGTGCTACTACTACACTGAATGTGTAAAAAATAAAATATAATAAATAAAACAAATAAACAAACAATAAAATAAACTAGATAGGCAAAGTTTGTGAACAAACTTTATGTTGGCTTGCAAAGCAGTCGAAACGCTGTTTTGAATGTTGATGGCCTAATGTTAAAGGTTGTTTTAATGTTATCATTGTTAGATTATGTTGCGGTTAAGGAGTAGTTTAGGTGTTTGGGGTAATTACTGCTGAGGGGTAATTGGGTGTCGGGTAGTTGACATTGAGGGGTTATTGACCTGTTGGGGTTATTGTTGATGATAGCTTTAAAGATTTCTGTGTAGTATCTGTTAAAAGCTTGTTTAGATGTTGTATTTGTTGTTGAGGGGCAATTACCTGTGGTGGGGCAATTACTGTTGAGGGGCTATTGCCATTGGGGTAGTTAATGCAGATGTATTTGATATTGTTGAAGGCTATTCGTTTAATGGTGTTGTTGCGGTTAATAGGTAATATAGCTGTTTGGGGCAATTACTGCTGAGGGGTAATTGGCTGTGGGGTAGTTGATATTGAGGGGTTATTGACCTGTTGGGGTTATTGTTGTTGATGGGTATAAAGATTACTGTGTAGTTCCTGTTAAAAGCTTGTTTAGATGTGAAATGTTTTGTTGAGGGGGTATTTACCTGTGGTGGGGCAATTACTGTTGAGGGGTAATTGGGTGTGGGGTAGTTGACATTGAGGGGTTATTGACCTGTTGGGGTTATTGTTGTTGATAGCTTTAAAGATTTCTGTGTAGTTCCTGTTAAAAGCTTGTTTAGATGTTGTATTTGTTGTTGAGGGGCAATTACCTGTGGTGGGGCAATTACTGTTGAGGGGCTATTGCCATTGGGGTAGTTAATGCAGATGTATTTGATATTGTTGAAGGCTATTCGTTTAATGGTGTTGCGGTTAATAGGTAATATAGCTGTTTGGGGCAATTACTGCTGAGGGGTAATTGGCTGTGGGGTAGTTGATATTGAGGGGTTATTGACCTGTTGGGGTTATTGTTGTTGATGGGTATAAAGATTACTGTGTAGTTCCTGTTAAAAGCTTGTTTAGATGTGATTTTTTTGTTGAGGGGGTATTTACCTGTGGTGGGGCAATTACTGTTGAGGGGTAATTGGCTGTGGGTTAGTTAAAATTGGGTTGTTGTTCAGTTATACAGTTAATACTGCTGCAGGGACTGAGGGAGAGAAGAGGTTCCGTGCGTGTGTGCTCCATCTGCTCTATCTGCCCCATCTGCCCCTCTGATCCATCTGCCCTTCTGCCCCATCTGCTTTATCTGCCCCATCTGCCCGTCTGCTCCATCTGCCCCGCTGCTCTACCTGCCCTGCTGCTCTACCTGCCCCATCTGCCCCTCTGCTCCATCTTCCCCATCTGTTCCTCTGCTCCATCTGTGTGTGTCTGTGTGTAGTGGGTATGAGAGAGATGCATGTGTGTGTGCGTGCGTGTGTGGGGGGAGGGGGAGACACATTCAACATAACCGACACCACTCTGAGTGGAGGATCCTCGTTTAATGTGATTTGCACCCTCCAAACAAACGGTCGTAGTTCGGGACCTGTTTAACTTATCGCTTAACCGAAGATATTGTATGAGAGAGGACCCCTGGCTGATCATTTTGGTGTAATTTGTGTGTTGATTGACCCAATATTGTCTGATTTATGACAAGTTAAACACAGAGGCAAATTGTGAAAAATCCCTTAACTGAAACACGGTCTCTGCCACTGTAGACGCCTTGTTTAATGTGATTTGCACCCTCCGAACAAACGGTCGTACTTCGGGCTCTATTTAACGTATCGCTTAACCGAAGATATTGTATGAGAGAGGACCCCTGGCTGATCATTTTGGTGTAATTTATGTGTTGTTTGACCTAATATTGTCTGATTTATGACAAGTTAAACACAGAGGCAAATTGTGAAAAAGACAGTTCTGATTTTGAGAAATTAACATGGGAGTTAATGGGGCAGTTTTCTGTGTCTAGTGCCAAACAAATGCTCATAACTCTAAAAGTAATTGATAAAATGATTAGATATTTTGGCGTGCCAGAAAGGACAAATATCTCTCTCATTTAAAATTTAAATGGAGCTTCTAGATGAAAGTGGAAGGAATTTACAGCTGTTTATCCAGGAGATTTTTCATGACAGCACACTAACGGGACATTTCTGAACATTCCGCCATTCATTCTCTATGGGAAAAAGTCAACTTTGAGGACTTGTCCTGAGGACACCGTATGTCCGACATGTCCCAAAAGCACAAGCACACTTCTTCCATATGAGATCTGTGAACCTGCCAATTTTCAAGGTTCTAGCTCAAAAACTGCGACCTGTGAAAGTTACCGAAAACTCGAATAGAATAATAATAAGAAGAAGAACTAGAAAGTAAAGTTTGTGAACAAACTTTAAGTTGGCTTGACAAAGCTTGTTGTAACAGCATGAAGACAATGTTAAGTATGTTAAATGATAATAGTTGGTCCCAGAAAAGCATAGTAGTTCAATAAGGACAGCAAATATAGTTGTTTTATCTTACCAGCTGAAACAGTTAAAAATTCAATGGTTTCTTATGGGAGGATGGAGGGATGAAAACGAATGAATAGAAGAAAAAACTGTTTAAAACCATGTAAGACCATATTTAGTATATTTACAGTTGAGTGAGTACAGCAGTTTTAGTTGTTCTATCCATACATCTGGTGGAGTTATAAAACCAATTGAATCATATGGGAGGATGGAGGGATGAATGAAATGATAGAAATGGCAGATGGACAAATGGCATCGATATGAAATGCAGCTCAATGGTTGGTATCAGCTATTGAGTAATTTTACCAAGTTTGATCACTGTATCTTGAAAATTAAGGCAGTTAGTAAATCAATGGGTTACTATGAGAGTATGGAGGGATGAATGAAATGATAGAAAGGGAGGATAGACAAATTGCATCAATATGATATTCAGTGTAGTGCTAGGGATCAGCTACTGAGTCATGTCACCAAGTTTGATCACTGTATCTTGAAAATTAAGGATTTGAATAAATCAATGGTTTCCAATGGGAGGATGGAGGGATGAATGAAATGATAGAATGGGAGGATAGACAAATGGCATCAATATGATATTCAGGGCAGTGTTAGGGATCAGCTACTGAGTCATTTCACCAAATTTGATCACTGTATCTTGAAAATTAAGGATTTGATTTAAATCATAGGTTTCCAATGGGAGGATGGAGGGATGAATGAAATGATAGAATGGGAGGATAGACAAATGGCATCAATATGCTATTCAGTGCGGTGCTAGGGATCAGCTACTGAGTCATGTCACAAGGTTTGATCACTGTATCTTGAAAATTAAGGATTTGATTAAATCAATGGTTTTCAATGGGAGGATGGAGGGATGAATGAAATGATAGAATGGGAGGATAGACAAATGGCATCAATATGCTATTCAGTGCGGTGCTAGGGATCAGCTACTGAGTCATGTCACAAGGTTTGATCACTGTATCTTGAAAATTAAGGATTTGATTAAATCAATGGTTTCCAATGGGAGGATGGAGGGATGAATGAAATGATAGAATGGGAGGATAGACAAATGGCATCAATAAGATATTCAGTGCGGTGCTAGGGATCAGCTACTGAGTCATGTCACAAGGTTTGATCATTGTATCTTGAAAATTAAGGATTTGATTAAATCAATGGTTTCCAATGGGAGGATGGAGGGATGAATGAAATGATAGAATGGGAGGATAGACAAATGGCATCAATATGCTATTCATTGTGGTGCTAGGGATCAGCTACTGAGTCATGTCACAAGGTTTGATCACTGTATCTTTAAAATTAAGGATTTGATTAAATCAATGGTTTCCAATGGGAGGATGGAGGGATGAATGAAATGATAGAATGGGAGGATAGACAAATTGCATCAATATGATATTCAGTGCGGTGCTAGGGATCAGCTACTGAGTCATTTCACCAAGTTTGCTCAATGTATCTTGAAAATTAAGGTAGTTATGAAATCAATGTAATCCTATGGGAGAATGGAGGGATGAAGGGATGAAAAAAGAACAAAGAGAAGAAAATAAAAAGCTGTTTTAGACCATATAAGACCATATAACATCATGTTTAGCATATATACGATTGAATTGGAATAGCATTTTTAGTTGATCTATCTAAACAGCTGATTGAGTTATATTAGTTGTTTCCAATGGGAGGATGGAGGGATGAAGGAATGAAAAAAGAATGAATAGAAGAAAATAAAAAGCTGTTTTAGACCATATAACAGCATATTTATCATATTAACTGTTGAATCAGTACAGCAGATTTAGTTGTTCTATCTATACATCTGATTCAGTTATATCAGTAGTTTCCAATGGGAGGATGGAGGGATGAATGAAATGATAGAATGGGATGATAGACAAATGGCATCAATATGCTATTCATTGTGGTGCTAGGGATCAGCTACTGAGTCATGTCACAAGGTTTGATCACTGTATGTTGAAAATTAAGGATTTGATTAAATCAATGGTTTCCAATGGGAGGATGGAGGGATGAATGAAATTATAGAATGGGAGGATAGACAAATGGCATCGATATGCTATTCAGTGCGGTGCTAGGGATCAGCTACTGAGTCATGTCACAAGGTTTGATCACTGTATCTTGAAAATTAAGGTAGTTATGAAATCAATGTAATCCTATGGGAGGATAGAGGGATGAAGGGATGAAAAAAGAACAAAGAGAAGAAAATAAAAAGTTGTTTTAGACCATATAAGACCATATAACAGCATGTTTAGCATATATACAGTTGAAATGGTATAGCATTTTTAGTTGTTCTATCTAAACAGCTGATTGAGTTATATTAGTTGTTTCCAATAGGAGGATGGAGGGATGAAGGAATGAAAAAAGAATGAATAGAAGAAAATAAAAAGCTGTTTTAGACCATATAAGACCATATAACACTATGTTTAGCATATATACGATTGAATTGGAATAGCATTTTTAGTTGTTCTATCTAAACAGCTGATTGAATTATATTAGTTGTTTCCAATGGGAGGATGGAGGGATGATGGAATGAAAAAAGAATGAATAGAAGAAAATAAAAAGCTGTTTTAGACCATATAAGACCATATTCCCCCAATGTGTAATATATATAGAGCTTAGTCAGTACAGCAGATATAGTTGTACTACCTATACAGCTGATGTAGTTATAAAAGCAATGTATTCCAATGGGAGAATGGAGGGATAAAAAAAGGATGAATAAAGAATGAGTGGTGAAAAATAATTGTATCTTTATTGACATCTGACCAGATGTACTATATCTAGTGATTTTGGTGGTAATAGCATATAAAACATATGAGCAAGAAGGCATTGAATAATGAATGGAAGTGAATGGGTGAAAAAGAAGGGATGAAAAATAAGTGATAAAAGAGTGATATAGTTGTGAAAAGTAGTTGAATCATTTCTATCCATCCCTGGACCATGCTTATCGATTTTGGTGGATTTATCTTGAGATCTGATAAAATGAGAGCAGTTTGAAAATTGTCCCCATGAAAGTCTATGGGAAAAATGGCTCGGTTGGAGGCATAAAAAGGGTGGAGGCAGGTGGTGTATCTTTCTATAAAGCAGTAGCACACTATTCTGATATGGGGCGGAGGTTCCTACAAAGTTTGGTGGTTCTATCTTAAAAGCTGTGGACGAAATAGCTGTCTAGTTTTTTACGAGGGGGAATAATAATAATAATAATAATAAGAAGAAGAATAAGAAGAACAGCAAGTTGGCTTTGTCAAGCCAACTTAATAAGAAGAATAGCGAGAACAAGATGTTGGCTGCTTCGCAAGCCAACATAACAATAAAAGGACACCACGGTTTGAAATGCGTTCAGTAGTGCAGTATGTAATGTTCCAGGGTGTGCTGTTTGGGACACAGCCTTGCTGTCTAACATTAATGTTAGTCTTGTCTAGTCAGGAAACCTTAACATACATTTTTTGTCATTTCATTTCAGCATGCCACCAAAGAAAAAATAAAATAAAACCACAGGACACAACACTGTTTTAAAAGCCTATATGCTATATGTGAAATAATCCATATATTGCATGCAGAATTTATTTAAAGTTGTGGACAACATTATCGTGTATTATTGAGTATCTTGTTTAGTTTATAAAGTGCTCTTTAATTTGGATTTATCTAATAATAAACACAAAATAAATACAGAAAATGTTGTATTTTGTTTATTTATTTATTTGCAATTTACCATAATTCCACAAATGTTCTTATTCTTATTTCTTTCTTTTCAATTGTGATTTTTCACCACTTTTTGCCCATCTGTGCAGTTAGAACACACACTCACACACACTAGTGTTTACTAGGGGTCTGTGGTGCACACGTGCCCAGAGCGATGGGCAGCCCTAGCTCGGTGCCCAGGGAGCAGTTGGGGTTAGGTGCCTTGCTCAAGGGCACCTCAGTCATGGCCTTGGGCCTGGGAATCGAACCCATGACCCTCCCATCACAAGACCAGTTCCCTACCAACAGACCATGTTCAACGTCACTATACATACAGTGATTAACTACCTTACCTACAGTGGAATCAGTTTATGGTAATATTTTAGAGGATAGGGTGGGCTTTGATTTGATAGCAAATGTGTCCCCCCCCCCCCCCCCCCCCACCCCACCCCCAAAATGTCAAACCCGCTCCTACGCCCTTGGTCTTTATCAATTCAAATATTTCAAATATTTTATGTAAAAACTTCCAACATGATAGAATGTTCATTTTGAGGCAATTTCTAGCATGTACTTTAGAGATATTATCACTTTGCCCCATTATTTCATCTTACATGTTCTCTGAGAAAAGAATAACAAACCCCGGAAATGAATGTTTCAGGACTTCTAGCTTAAGGCCAAGTAATCAGCAATCACTCACCATGTGCACCACTGCACTGTGGAACTGCTGCCCAATGATGATTATCTATTATGATGATAAAGTTATCTATTATTCTATCTATTGAATCTAAACATAGATACTTTCCTGTTTGTTTTGATGGACTTCTTGACATGTAGAATCAATTGAGATGCAACATCTAACTGACATTTTTGTCATGGAAGTAAGTTGACAGAAACAGAAAAGTGAAGCCTGCACAGCTTTGAGGTAAGAGATGGATACAAATAGTGATAGACTTTTAATTAGCCTTTAATTTGTAAAGTGTAAAATAGAATATTGAATGAAGTAACATTGAACATACTTTGTATGAACAAAGGAAATAAGCTAACAAAAAATATAAATACATTTTAAACTCATAAAACACTGCATTTAGGCTTAGAGATAATACTCAAGTTAATGGCTAATTAGCTAATAAAAACTAAGCCTATTAAAAAAGAAAAAAAATCTAAACCTATAGATAATATGATTTACATGTACCTAGTACTTAACAATTAGATATATATTGACAGTTATTCAATTTAAACTACATGAAATTATAGTGCCAAATTTCTCATAGTCTTCATACTAGTGCTACTACTACAACAACAACTACTACTATTACTACTACTACTAATAATAAAAATTAATAGTAATAATTAGCCGTTTTTATTCACATGACCACTGCATAACACAGCATGCCAGTTTTTTTGGCACACTGAAAAAAGGGAAATGCTTGTATACAAGACATTTAGACAGTTGAGTTTGGATTGTATTGACGATGTAAGTCTCTACTGCCCTGTTTGCTCTTCCTCCAGCAGACACATACAATGATACCAACAATTACTGCAGTGCAGATTACAGCAGTAATGATGATGTGCATCATTTTAGATATTACATCATATTTCTGATGGTTATCAACATTGTCATCAAGGTTAATTATACTGATATTGGTCAGGTGTGAGGGACTAAGGCACACGAGTGACGAGACATTTGTTACTTTTTCTGAATTCTGTCTCAGCCAGTCTCGAAGTGGTATGATGTCACTGTCACATCTCCAGGGATTTTCAGTAAGAACTACATTGTCAACCTTGGTTAGTGAGTGTAAAAGTTCCTGTGCTAAATGTGACAGAGTGTTATTTTGAAGCTCCAGCCGATATAAGGAGGAAATGCCATCAAGAAATTTTCCAGGAAGATAATGAATTTGATTGTTTTCTAATGAGATGTTGACTAACTTAGGCAGGCCTCGGAATAATCCTTCCTCAAGCCTTGTCAGACGGTTGGTGTGCAGTGAAATTTCTTCCAGCTCATGCAGTCCATTAAAGGCACCAGGGGACACATGGGAGATCTGGTTTCTGCTGAGCACCAAAAGGCGTACTTGGGTTAAATTACTGAACACATTTTCCTCAAGCCGGGTTAGCATGTTGTCATACAGCCACAGATCCTGGAGGGGCATTGGTCCAAAGGTCTTAGCAGACAGAGTCTGAAGCTGGTTGTCATAAAGTGAGATTTGGCGCAGACTGGGAAGATTTAAAAAGATGCCCTCCTGAAGCACAGATAAGTGATTATTCGAGAGATAAAGCTTCTTTAGCTTTGGTTGATGTGTGAATATTTCTGCGGGCAAATGTGTAATTACATTGTGCTGCAAATGCAAAGTCTCAATATTAATCAGATCCTCAAAAATGTTGGCTGGGATCTCTTTTAGCCTGTTCTCTTGAAGGAACAATAATTTAAGTTTGCTAAGACCACGGAAAGCTCCCCCATGTATTTGTCCAATGTTATTCTTTTGAAGCTTGATCTCCTCCAAGTGAATGAGACCCTCAAATAGCATTTCTGGAACAGAAGTGAGATTGTTGATGCTTAAGTCTAAAATCTTTAAAGCTTTTAGAGGGCTAAGCAGAGACAAAGGGAGATCTTTTAATTTGTTGTTGCTCAGTGTGAGGGATGTAAGTGATTGTAGATTCTGAAATAGGTTCTCTGGGAGAGAAAACAACTCTGTTCCTGTAAACCCTAAAGCAATAAGATTGCGTGTCTTGTCAAATGTGTGGGGTAGAACCTCACGTATTCTAGAGTCCTTGACAACAAATATTGTAAGAGCAATGGAAAATGCATCAACATCTGCTGGGTTCAGGATGGAAACACTTGCATTTGAAATATATACAACATTTGTAGTTGAAGGAATTGTGGAAGGAAAATCTTGAATTTCATGGCCTTGACAAAGAATTTGGTTTTTCCTGCATTGGCAATGCTGTGGACATCCCCAAACAATTGTATTCACTGCACAAAGGCCAAGAAGTATATATTGTCCTAGATCCATGGATCCTGTAAGGAAATGAAGGACATTTTGAAGTGACGTCAAAATAATAAAATTAATGTAGATGTTTAATGTAAAATTAATACTATAAACAGATAATTTTTTTAAGTAATAAAGTTTTCATGTTCTATTCTCTTCCTAGTGTCAAGAAAGTGCCTGTGAATTCAGTGAGGTAGACCTTCAAGCACATTTTAGCACATTTAGCAACATGTAGAGTTTAAGAAAATTAGAAAAAATTAGAAATGCTGACGCTTCAGATTAATTGTGCAAAAGTACTCCATAAGAATCTGAATGAGCAAAAGTGTTTGAATACACTATTTAGGCCTGATATGGTTTTCCTGGTGAATTCTGCAGCTCTTTGTCATCAGTAGATCCAGATTCATTGTACAACACTGTAATTCTAACTCAGCACCATAAGTCACTGCACATTGTTAAAACCATGTGGTGATCAATATTAAAATGAGACCATGAAGTATGTCTCTTGAGCACATGAAAACATAGAGTCAAAGTTTCTAGTATTCCATCTACTAGAAAATTAGATCAAACCACAGTAATGCTGTCATAAGTCAGATCTCTGAAGTCATAACCAGGAAAAACAACAACAAAAAGACAAATAACACTCCCTCCCCTTCTCCACCAGACCAAGACACAGGGCTCTCAAGTCTCATGCATTGAGCGTGTGACACATGCATTTGACCGTCTTCACACGCTCACACGCCACATTTCCGATTTCACACGGCGAGAAAAAAAATCTAGTTTATTTACCTCCGATCCATATCTATGTCGCCCTCCACTGGCGATCGATCGCAATATACAAACAACCCCCCGGCCCCCCCCCCCCCCCCCCCCCCGCTCAACAACTCAGGTTCGCCACCCCCCCCCCCCCACTCAACAATTAACGTTCGTCAACAACTCTCACACTCTGACATGAATCCAAAACTTGACAGCCCTGCCAAGACACAAGTTACTGCTTACAAACTCACTAAAAGTTTTCCTGTTTGTAGTAGCACAATCAAAAATTCACCATAAAAACTGACCCAAAAAGGTAGCTACTGACAACCTGTATCGGTGCTCCTTGTGGAGAAGGTGGTTAGGCTGTGCTCCTTCCATGAATTGTCCCTACCTTTTTATTTGTCTCTCTTCTCATAAGTTGAAAGGTTCTCTGAAAGGTTCTCTCAAGCCTCTTTCTAACCTGTTTGTAGGTCCACCAAGCAGATATTTCAACTGACCTCTTTCAGTTGTATTCTATTTTTTTTTCTTTTTTTGGTAGATCGCTTATTATTACAGTGGTTGTTGTTGATAGTATTTGGGGTAGTTTGTCTAGTTTCAAGGAATCCATGTCTGAGTTAAGAGTTTGTATAGCTGTCTCTTCCAAAGCTACACTTGCATCTAAATTTAAAAAGTATTTTACTTATGAATGAAAGTTTTTTACATCAGCAGTTTTACATTTATATTGGAGACAGAAGAAGACAAATCAGCAACATTACAACAGGAAGACAGCAATAAAATGCCAAATGACTAAGTTCCTTCCTGTCTGTGCTGTTCTGTGCAGTTTCCAGCAAATATCCTTTAATTGCTTAAAAAGCACTAATCACATTTCCTTTCATCTAAAACAGAACACACAGGATTCAAACCATGTTTGCATGTAATGTTTAGATTTAGTAAGTTAGAAAAACCTCTTTCCATTAGTTCAGTTCCTCATGACCTAACAGTTTGATCTGAGAATATGAAAACATACTGTAAGGAAGACTGCGCTTCCTTAATTATCTTTTCCACTGAACCACATTACGAACAGAACCAAAATATTCTTCAGAAAAACTGTTTAAACAAATACATCGGCAATTGTTGTGATTTTCTTTTTACTTTGTAATAAATATTTTGCAAAGTACACTGTTTAAATCTACTGTTATTTTAGCACAGTGACTATTGTGTAAATTATAATTTTCAAATGTTGTTAATATACATTACCTTTGATAACTGCTCAGAGATATCAATACTCTTCTTTATTCTTCTCTATCCAGTTAAAATGGGTACCACTTTTATCTTGGAAACAGTTGAGATGTTTTCTTCAGATTCCAGTTAGAATTTATATGCTCTTCTAGTTATTCC
Organism: Brachyhypopomus gauderio; assembly: GCF_052324685.1. Classification (NCBI taxonomy): domain Eukaryota; kingdom Metazoa; phylum Chordata; class Actinopteri; order Gymnotiformes; family Hypopomidae; genus Brachyhypopomus; species Brachyhypopomus gauderio. The sequence continues at coordinate 14,297,706 of NC_135218.1, forward strand.
CTGTACCATCCTCAAGTCAGTACAGAGAAAGTCCTTTCCAAACACTTTCAAAGGCTCGCCCATACTATTTGAAAATGTGTCAGGGGCTGTCAGTCCCCACCCTCTTGTAGGGCTTTAAAGAGGCAGAATGAACTTGATTCTAAGTATGCCTGAAAGACAGAGCTTCTACTTGATGTCTCTCCTTGGGCTTTTTGTGGAAGCTTTGTTAGACTTGCTTCAGTTAAAGTCCTTGCTCCCTGATGATATTTATGATGTACTGAACTTGTGGGTAGAGAAAAATGTTCATCAGAGCAAAAGCTCACATGACGTGTTAACCAAGACTTCACAAACTATAACAAAGATGCAAAAAAAATCTATTTAATTCTGAGGGATAAATTACATTACTGAGCATGAAAGAGCTGGGCACGCTGGAGTCAATGCGGATGGGCAGAGTCTGAGCTGTGGTACATTACATTGCATGACGACCAGCTACCACTTCAGTCACACAGTATCTATTTGGTATCTGCACTTTTCCTTCCACAAAACTGCAGTGCTACTAATGCTCAGTGTTAGTCCACACAAGGTTAGTCCACACAAGGCTCAGCTATAACAACAGAGCAAAAACAAAGCTTCTCCAGTTTCACTCTGTGGTCTGTCTCTCCTTATCATGCCTCAGCAATACCAGTTAGGGAGGGTGTAGGCTGCATGGTGTATATGACATGACTGATGTATAGCAGTAGATTTCAAGAGAAGCCGTTATTTCTATTGCTCCATAGGGCTGTGTGTGCATGTATGTGTGTGTGTGCGTGTGTGTGCACGCGTACATGTGCGAGTGCATTAGTGTGTATGCGTTTGTTGGCACTGTCTCATATATTTTGGTTTGTATGAGTATGACACATTTATTTGCACTTCTTCTCGGAATCCTTTTCTGTTGATTCAAAACAATTATCAGAGTGAATTACAACCACATTCTTAAAGATTTTTTGGAGGGTGTGGACCCATTGCAACAATAACAAAAAACACTGATCTAATACTGGAAAAGGAAACACAGTTCAGAAAAGGGCATGGTGCTTCAGTTTTAATCATGAGATTAAGAAGGAAAAACAGGAAGTACATGTATCACACCATGCTCCTAAAGTGACTGGCTCCTAAAATTGCACAAATACATTTACAGCACATCATTTTTAGTTGCCATCAATAACTTGCTATTTCATAAGCAAATAGCTATAGTTATCAACATCGCTGGAAAAGATCAGTATTATGTTCTTATGTAGCACAAAGATAAGCTTCACACAATGACTTATCATTTTTAACTACAACTAAGAGCTTCTTCTGCTTAGTGCTGCTGAAAAGGAAATTAGACTAACGACCTGTGAGTAAATGTCTCATGACATTATTATTCACATTCATGGCATCCATCTTCATGGAGTGCATCAGATTTCAGGAGGTTTTTTTTCAGGAGCTTTTGTGTGTTTCTTCTGTCTGTACTTTCCTGTTTCTCTAGGCTTGCGGTCCTGACCCCTTGGGGGATTGTGGCATGTGATTGTATCATCTTGCTATAACAATTAAAGGGCTGTAATGTGGGTTTTGTATTTGTATATTGCTAGATAATAGATAACTCATCACTAATTCTTTCTGCTTTGACTAAACCTATACTTAGTCATATGGCACAGCCCTTTCATGGTTTTATTCTTACTTAACAAATCGCTATCAGTTTGTAGAGCTCAATAATATTCCATCCAAACGTACAATAGTTAAATATGGGGTCCCGCAAGGCTCCATCTTAGGACCACTATTATTTACATTATATATGCTACCATTGGACACAGTTATAAACAAACATGGTGTCAATTTTCACTGCTATGCAGATGACACTCAACTTTACATATCAGCCAAACCTGATGACAAACTCAGTTTAGGAAAAATTGAGGCCTGTGTAAGGGATATTAAATGCTGGATGTCTCTAAACTTCCTCCAACTAAATGAGGACAAAACGGAAGTTCTCCTTGTGGGCCCTAAGGCCGCAAGACAAAAAATTCCAAATTTAATGCTTAATCTTGCAGACTATCCCATTACACCTGGCACAGTAGCCAAAAACCTAGGCATCATACTCGACTCCAACCTATCATTTGATAAATACATAGATAATACTACTAGGATAGCATTTCTACATCTCTGCAACATTGCCAAACTAAGAAATGCATTATCACAGGATGATGCAGAAAAAATTGTGCACGCCTTTGTTAGCTCTAGATTAGACTACTGCAATTCACTACTGTCAGGATGTTCAAATAGGAATCTAAATAAACTTCAAATAGTTCAAAATGCCGCAGCCAGAGTTCTGACCAGAACTAGAAAATTTCAGCATATTAGACCAGTCCTATCAGCCCTGCATTGGCTCCCAGTTAAATTTCGTATTGATTTTAAAATTCTATTATTAACATATAAAGCACTACACGGGCTTGCTCCTGAATACCTCCAACAACTTATTTCCTACTATGAACCCCCACGTCAACTAAGATCACAGGGTGCTGGTCTTTTATTAGTTCCACAAATTAATAAGGTAACAGCAGGGGGAAGAGCCTTTTCTTATAAGGCCCCCCAGCTTTTGAACACCCTCCCAAAATGCGTACGGGACTCTGACACAGTCACAATCTTTAAGTCTAGGTTGAAAACCCACCTATTTGGTTTAGCGTTTGATAATTAACATCCCCCCTTAGATAAAGGTACAGATCCAGGGGTTCATAGATGAAGGGTTTTATGGTAGACTGGGGCGCTGGTGCTGTCGTCCTGTCACTGCTCGTGGTCACTCAAGTTTGTTGACAGTGCAGTGGATGGATGCCATTGTCTCAGAATGCCCCCAAGCCTATGTTACCTTCTGGTTCTGCCTTTTTAGCTAGGCTGTAATAGTTTAACTTAATGCCGGAGTTGCTGCCACACTCCAGAAATGTGTTTAATTTCATCTGTCCTGTATATGTCCTCATACAGAGCTAATTTTCCCTGTTTTATTTTCTCCACATGGCTGCCCGCCTGCTCGAGGAAAAATGAGATGAGGAGAGGCAAGCGAGTTATCCAGTGCCAGCCACCTATTGCCTGACTGGATAAGCCTACACCATGATGGACAATACTACATCTTTTCCTTTTCTTTATTTCTTTCTGTCTAAATTGTTGTTGTTGTCATGGTGACCGGTGTCGGCCAGAGGAGGATGGGTTCCCCCCCTGAGTCTTGGTTCCTCTCAAGGTTTCTTCCTCATGCAAAAAACTAGGGAGTTTTTCCTTGCCACTGTCGCCCTTGGCTTGCTCACTGGGGGCTAGGACTCGGCACTTGTAAAGCTGCTTTGTGACAACAACTGTTGTAAAAAGCACTATATAAATAAAATTTGATTGATTGATTGATTGATATTATGTCTACCATTGCCAGGGGACTTAGACTGGGTATGGTTGAATCTTCCAGCAGCATAGTGACAGCAAAGTATTTCTCCACAATTTAATACACACATCTGGTAACATACAGAGTAACATAAGCCATCCTAATGGGAGTAAAACACAATACATTCCAGTGCAAGCTGTTTTGTTTTACAGGTAGTAAAATACAACACACATGTCAATAAGAGTACATTTAAAAAGCACAAGGACAACTAGTGACCCCTAATCTTACATATGATTACATTACGTTTACCACTAACTACGTTTACTACTTTTCTCTAGCAAAGTGATGGTGCTTGGTTCTGTGAAATAAGCTCAATGTGGATGTATGTGGATGTGGGCATTTCATCATCCAGAAACAAAAGATGATTTTCTATAAACTACATGCCCATTTCGCAAGTAATGTGTTTATTTCTCCTGCAGCCCACTGATGATTCATTGCTACTGTATTTCCTGGGCTCTTGTGCTTGTATTTATTTGTAAATGGTGGTAAGGTAGCTAAACAACTTTTTGACACTAGCACCACGCCCTTTGTCCACCTGCATCATGTAAACAGGCTTAAAACCACTTCAAGTTGTTTTGTCTGTCCCATTTAACCATTGTGTTTAACTGCATGGTTCTCATCTTCAGGTAGGTTTTCTACAATGAAAGTGTGTGTTTATTTTTCTTATAATACTGTTGCATTGACAAATACAGAAACTGAGAAACCATCATGGCTCGGAGGAGTGCATTATTAGCAGCAACAGAATGATCACAGCAATCTAGTGTAGCATTTTGAGTGTCCTTGCCACCCTCTGTCTGTCTGGCCGATGGCGCACCACCACGATACATTGCCTGCTGTTAAAATGAGAATAAACTACAATTCTGCACTAAACCCGAAGGTCGACTTGTCAAACTACACTAAACTACACACATTTTGTAGGCTCATGAAATAACATTATGGAAAAATATTGTCTCCTAGTAATGTTATTATTGACTGTCCTTTGGTTTGACAATGGAGATATATTTCAAACTCAAGGTTATGGAGTTTTTTATAGACAGTTAAAAAGGAATGAAAATTTATAAGATATGGACATTAATTATTTTGATCATTTTTACACACCCTTACACACATACACATTCATTGAAAATGCCTATCCAGTAGTGAACCAGTTCATTGTGAAATAGTTTACACTGTGTTGAAATCATTCACCAGGAATCTTGACCCATGCAGACAGGATAACGTTTTGCAGCTGCTGCAGATTAGATATAGGTATACTGACAAACTCAGAGCAACCTGTTACACCTTTCCCCCAAAGTACTCTATAGCAGGTATCACCAAATGGCGGACCGTGGTCCGGATCCGGACCCGAACGCCGTCCTGTCCGGACCCAATCACATTCCTGATTAACTGGATACGGACCCAAACGCCACCCCCCCCCCCCCCCCCCCCCGCTCAACAACAACTTTCGTTCGCCACCGCGGACCCGGACCTAAGGTCTGAGCTATCTGCCAAAAATGGACCGCGGAAAGATTTAATTGATTACCCCTGCTCTATAGGATCAGCATCTGGGGAATGTGAAGGCAAGGGAATCAAGGAAAACATGTTCCTGGAAAACGTGGTATGGTGCATTGTCTTGCTGAAAATGTCACAGTGCATTGGTAAGCCCACAATGCTTACATAAGCTCATCCATTGGTATAATCTGTGCCAGGAAAAATTCCACACCATTATATTACATCCAACTGCCTGAACTGTTGACACCTGTAAGGAAAGGCTCATTGATTCATGACCCAAATGTCACGAAGTTCAGGTCTTAAAAAAGGATCATTTGTAATGTTTGTATCATCCCCTTGATCTCATCAAGTCTGTTCTTTCACATAGCCTATTTTCATGTTTGTCACTTCATCTTTAGACCATAGGTAATGGCATTTTTGATATAACTGAATCCTCTTCCATGAATTCCATATAGTGTTAAAAGCTCACCAAGACACCGAGGTTTCTTTTTTCACGGCATAAATATTTAATATCTCCACTCCCTTAGTGACTGGAGATATAATGAAAAATGTCAATTGGATCATCAGAAGTGAGAACTTTGGGTTCTTTGGCTCCTTTGGGTTTAGTATATACTGTAGGTAGGAAGTGGACATCTTTTCTGAATTGGCTTTTTGAAATGTTTTTTACATCTGCTGTCTTTCTGTTTTTTGTGGCATTGGTCATTTTGAAAGTGTCATATTTTAACACTTTGTTGTTCTCTCTCAAGAGCTGTCTCATATTTTTTTTCTGAATTGTCTTCTGCAGAATGCTGGGGAGATTTTTACTGTTGCCTTTTATCCAAAATGTATATGTGAAAGAGTCTGTATAATATTACAACATATTGTTTAAGTGCAACTTTTAGTTTTTATGGTGATATCCAAAAATGAAAATTGTCACGGTGGGTCAGCCTGGACGCCACCAGAGGGGGCACACACACACACCTTCCCTCACACGCACGCCCACAACATCACAGAGCACATCCTCTCATTCCCGGACACTCCTTCCATCTCAATCACCCGAATACTGACACCTGTCACTTAATCAAGTGCAGGTAGTATTTATTCCCACAGGTGGCGCTGTCCAGTGCTGCTCATTCAGCCTGCACCCTCGCATTGCTTCGGAGAGGACCTGCTCTGCACTTTGACTGCTGCTTCCCATTGCTTTTGTTACGTTCTTCTTTCTTCTTTGTTATACTTATTGCATTCGTCCCGCCGAGTGGCCTGAGTATTTACGTTCGTTTACAATGGATAATAACACCAGTCACACTCAGCCTCTGCCTCCTGCTGCTTTTGTCCCGGCATCATAAAAATAAGTACTATTACTATTATAAGGGCTCTGTTCCCTCTGGTTCCCCCGGATCTGCGCTCCTTGACTGGTGGGGCGCTGTCCGGGGTCTCTCTCTCCCGCCTGTGGGGGCGGGCATGTGAGGGTTTCTAGGAAGTGCGGCTCTGGTACTCCACCGCTCCTTGGGGGGCCGTGGGCGGGTGGGATTCCCGGGTCTTTCTCTGTCCGCCTCTGGCCTCTGGGGGAATGTTGTCGCAGCTATCCACCCTGGCTGTTAAGTACATTCCATACATCTATCCTATGTTGCACTTTTAGGTTGCACATAAACACACACACTCACACACACCCATACATCGCACTCATTTGTACTATATGTATTTGGTTTACTTTCTGTTCTTCTTTGAAGTGGTCATTTGAGCTGGTTGCGTGTTTTATTTTATTATTATCATTATTCTTTGTCTTTTCCCTTTTTATTCTTTCTCTCCCCCTCTTTTCTTGGTCCACCTAACCCCAATATCACTTTGCACATTGTTATCACTATACTATATATTATACAGAATTGTTATAATTGCCATTTAATCTGTACATAAAAACAAAGTTGTCCTCCAAAGATGGGGGGGTGGAGGTGGGCCAAAAAAGTACTACATATTTCTTTTTTGAGTTTGTGTAGAGGCTTTACCAATTTAATTGATATGAACCTGTCAAAAAACATGAAAATACATACATTTTAGGATTGTAATTAAACTTTCACGGAGAAGCATCAGGCTTTATTACGTTGCATGAAATCTCATAAAATCTCAAAATCTTCAAAACCCATTTGTAGAATTGTAGTCTTTCTTTTGCATCTCTCTGAAAATGCTGTCTGAATGCTCGTGCTCTTTCCTATTCATCTGGAAGTCAGCTGGTCCACATCTCATTCATTTGAACATCAGCCATATTCATTGCTAAGGCGGTGCCAGATTGAATTGTGAGGAAAAATCACTGATTCTTCCATTACATGTGGCTCCCCTGAGGCTGGTCACCACAACCTGTTGAGCTGCCACTCACACAGCTCTCAACGTGATTAGACAAAAGCGTGGACTGCTCTGCTCTGACATCATCCCCCTGGGTCAACAGGAATGAAACCCTCCCTTCCCATTCAGAGTGTGAGTAGTTGTGGACTCCTGGCCAGCTGCACTAGCAGATGCATCTGCCTCCTATCAGGCTTATGAGAGCTTTAAGATGCTCTGCTGTATTACTTCAATATGATGGAGATAATGAATAAGGTCCATTTTTATTGCATTTGCCATCTGGATGGTAACGGTTGCTGTCTACCTGAACAGTGAATAACAGTCTTAATTAGGGCTCACTGCATGGCTACAGGAGTTTTTACCGCAGCACCAATCAAACAACAAATCACACTCCTTCTGTAATGTCAAACAATGTTAGCTTTGTTAATTTATTTATTTCAGAAACAGGACTTTCAATATGGCACCCTTGATTGATCATTACGCTGTTTAGGCCTGGTAGCAACACTGATGGACATATCTGACACTGTTTATTCGGCAATTTCTTACATTTTTCTGGTTTTCCGTTTCATAACTCAATTTTTTTTAATGGCGCTTTAAATGGCTGTAGCCAATAGGCAGTGCTGTTTGCACATGGCTGGCCTTTGTGATCATGTTAAGCAAATGCAAAGCAGCTGTCTGTGTAATTGCTTCAGCATGAAATTTGTCATACAGTCTGTTAATCATAATTGAATGGTAACATTTGCATTGCATTAACGATTTTATTTACTTTCTTATTAAACCCAGCAAGTTCTACCTGTTTAGTAATTAGAAACATTGATCAAGTGTTGAGGTTAAATGAGGAGGTGGATTACCTACCCCACACCACTTCTTGTAGAACCTATTTAGCTGTCTAATGATGACACTTTTGCCAGCAATGTTTAACGGTCATAGGTCATCTGTTTTGTTAGTGTGAATATCAAATTTGGCTACCTATGGGTTAATACTCAGCATGCTGTTCACACTACATGGATACTAATACCTAGTGTCATGGTAGGCTGTGCTCTGAGCACAGGGGAGACACCCACACCATGACATGTCATGACCACACCACTCCCCTGCTCTCAATCACCCACAAACTGACACTCCCCTCTAATGAGGGCATGTCAAATACCTGCCACCCCCCCCCCCCCCCCTTTTTTTTTTTCTTTAGCATTGATTAATGTGTTGCATTCTCATGCAAACACCTTTTTTCTACTATGGCTGTGGATGTATCAATACATTTTACTTTCTCTAGTTGTGGGTTTGTAATGCTCCTTTTGGTATCAAATTAATCTCATAAGTCTTGTTCTTCTCTGAAACCCGTATATAGATCAGTTAAGGTGACTGCAATGGCTTTATTTCACAGTACAGTCATTGACCCTTCCCTTCAGGCATGTGTATGTGTAGTCTGGGTCTGGTTATGTCCATGTATGTACTTCCTTGGGTGTGGTTATGTGTGCATGTTTTCATTCGTCACACCCATTCCGTTACTGTAATGTGTTGCACTTTGTTGCACGGTAATGATTTTTGATGTTGTGATGTTTCCTCGTCTTTGTTCAGAGTCCTCGCTGTGTGTGTGTGTTTGTTTGTGAGTTAGTTAGTTAGTTAGTGTTCTGTTTTCATGCTAGTGCTAAATGTGTGAGTTAGTTAATTAGTGTTCTGTTTTCATGCTTGTGCTAAATGTGCTACCACTGCTTGCTAAATAAAAGCCTGTTCAATGTATCACCTTATCTTGGCATCATGCCTTCTCCTTGTGTGATACTCTATCTCCTTTCTGAAAGCATTTTGTCTGTCCTTGAACCTCTGCATAAAACTCTCCCTCATGAATGTAACAGAGTAAAAGAATACTTATTTGACCATGCAAATGTACACAAGTAAGATTCTAATAACAACTTACTGTGTTACTGTGACAAATTACATTTACAAAGGTAAATATAGAGCATTACTCCCTAATCCTACCAATGTCGATACTAAACAGTGAATTAAAGACAGGGAAAGTCTGTCTCATGATCTGGTGGTAGGGAACTGGTCTTGTGACCAGACGGTCGTGGGTTTGATTCCCAGACCTGAGGCCATGACTGAGGTGCCCTTGAGCAAGGCACCTAACCCCAACTGTTCCCCGGGCTAGGGCTGCCCACCACTCTGGGCACGTATGCACCACAGCCCCCTAGTAATCACTAGTGTGTGTGTGTGTTCTAACTGCACAGATGGGTAAAAAGTGGAGGACAAATTTTGATTGCGGTGAAAAAAAATCACAATTGACAAATATGGCACATTTACATTTTACATTACATTTACAAGATTGTTTTTTTTTTTTCAGAATGAAAAATATATTATAGTTTCCTGATTGACTAGTGTACTTTGTAATGCATTGACTGACCAGATCTATGGCTTAAAATGTAGGGTATTATATTCCAGAACTACTAACAAGCACCTTTCATACACACTGGCAATTCAAAGTGCTTTACATAAGAAAAGAAAGATCATTACGACCCGAGGTCTATCACCTTGGGAAGGTGTTGCCCATAATTGTATATAAAAGGAACTTCATAAGAATCTGAATGAGTAAGAGTACAAAAAGGTTGCTGACATGGTTTTGCTGGTGAACTGTGCTGTCTGTGCCGTCTCTGACAGATCCAGATTCATTGTACGACATTTATATTCTGACTTTATGCCTTGGATGCTGCAAACTGCTGAAGCGATGTGCTGATCAATATGAAACAAGACTGTGAAGCCTGTTTCTTATTTTCTTGTTCTAGCCCTCTGCGTACGTACTGAAAACTGAATATCTGGAAACTGAGTGAACATGCCAGACATGAATGGCATCTAATGAAACTTTAAAGCAGAAATATAGAAAGTATAAACTCTGATGAAAGCACTGCAGTTTAAACATCTCTTGTGATATACATTATTTGCTTCCCCATATCTTCCAGTTCTCATATAAACATTGGCTAGTTATTATTTATGCATGAGTGTATGTATTTGGTTTTTGCTTTCCTTCTTGTCCAAATGGTTCCCCAATTATTACCATTTTTCACTTTGTGTAGCTTTAATGTATATTTGGATATTTCAAGCATGTTCTTGAGTGGTTCACAGCATCATGCCACCCTTCCTTCAACACACTACAACTCCCAGAATTCCACTCTCCCTTCTGCTAAGCGCCCAATTACATGCTCATCATCACCTGATTACTTAACCCACCTATTCCCCATTATCTATGTATATTTAAACCTAGCTGTTTCCTACATTCTCTGTGAAGTATTGTCACTCTTCGTTTGTGTGCCAACTAAGTGTTCTATCTACTTTATTGCTTTTCTGTTTATGATCTTGTGTTGCCTCCAGATTATGCCTTTTGCCCCTTTGGATTTATCACTTGTGTTTAGAATTTCTTGTTTTCATCTCTGCCTGTTTTTTACTGCTCTTTTGGATTCGCCTCAGGATATTGTATGTTTTGTTTGGCTCTGACCTTTGCTTGTTTGACTTTCTGACTTTGAATCAGAAAGTTTATTTGTTTAATGAAGGTATCTAATTTTGATCTGCAAGTGTCTGTCCATTCCTGCTACATTACACGCTGAAGCACCACCACCTCATTTCTTAACCCTGATGCATTACTAGCCAACTTGCACGTTTAATTGAGATGTCAGTTTACAATGATATAAAACACATCACCCATCTAGTAAAGATCCCACATTTTCTCTCTAGTTGACGTAAGGTGTATCCTTAGGTTTCAGACAGTTGGGAGGATATTTCCAGTGTTATCATCCATTCAGTACAATGCAGAGTCATTTTCAAACACTTTCTCAAACTTGCCCACATTATTTGCATGTAAGTCAGGGCTTGTTTAAGTTCCCAGCCTCTTGCAGGGATTATAAGAGGATGAATGATTCTTCATTATGACTTGATTCTGGTTATGTCAGAGAATGAGTGCTTCTTCATGTGGTTATTGAAAAATGTTTGTCAGCACCTGCTCAGGTGACAACGTAGGCTATACAAGCTGTACAAATAATGTTGTATAATGCTGTACAAAGAATTCTTATAGTTTGTGATGTTATCTTTTGCATGGAACATGCCATGTTTAAGGCCACATAATGAGTGAGCTAGGCTCACTGCACACAATTCTAATAAGAAAAGCTAAAAAATGCTGAATACACAGAAATAAGTGATGCACTAATTTATTTTAGTTTCTAAAAGCTAGAATAAACATTTTGTAGTACTTGTGCTGAACAAATGCAATTTTTACTGACACAAAAAGGCAATTGTGAGTACTGTGGAGATCAATGAATGGTCAGTAAACTGGACAATTAAACCAAAGATTACTAGCAATTGTAAACATATAAAATATACAAACTGGATTGTATTTACAGTATCACACACAAATCTTAAAGGGCTAATTCATGTTGTATATTGTAACATACACTCACCGGCCACTTTATTAGGTACACCTGTCCAACTGCTCATTAGCGCAAATGTCGAATCAGCCAATCAGATGGCAGCAACTCAGGCATGTAGACATTGCCAAGACGATCTTGCTGCAATTTAAACCAAGTATCAAAATGGGGAAGAAAGGTGAGTTAAGTCACTGAACATGGCATGGTTTTTGGTGCCATGGTATTTCAGAGACAGCTGATTTACTGGGATTTTCATGCACAACCATCTCTAGGGTTCACAGAGAATGGCCAGAAAAAGAGAAACTATACAGTGAGCACCTTTGGGATGTAGTGGAACGCAAGATTCACGTCATGGGTGTGCAGATGACAAATCTGCAGCAACTGCAGCAACTCTCTGAAGAATTTTTCCAGTACCATGTTGAATCTGTACCACAAAGGAGGCAAAAGGGGGCCCAACCTGGTACTATAAAAGTGCACCTAATAAAGTGGCCAGTGAGTGTGATGGTAGATTTGTAAAAACAACTCCTTATCTTGCTTGAGAAAGTTTTTTACATTTTGCACTTACATGTGAGTCATTGTAACAATAAACACACACACACACACACACAACAAACCTTGGGAAAGAAAACAGCAGGAACTGTATGTCTCTTTTTCTGTGTTAATGGTGAGACTACGGGGGGAGAACAGGAAGCACATGTACTCTAAGAACACAAACACACCGTCCTGTTATTGACATCCTTGGCAAAAAAGCAAAAAAAAAAAAAAACATCTTGAAATATTGAAAATATTAGAATATGATTGTCATATTGTAGAATATGATTATCCACCATTTTAAATGTAGTAGTAACACTGATATGATAGGTCGGAGTCGGAGCCGGAGTGGCTAATCGGGAGATTCGGGAGGATTCCCGATGGGCCGGCTCATGTCAATCTCTAGTTTGGGCCGATTAGGAGGGAAAATAATTTTGGGCCGGATTTGGGCATGAAACTCCAGGGCTGAAAAAGTGGCCCTGGGTGTTATGCTATTATGTATGAGCACTGTTGCTAGAGTGTATGTGTTAGTGTCCCTGGGTTGAGAGTGGTCCCTCCCTTTAAAATCTACAAGTGCTTCTCTGTCATCCATCACTGACCATTAATGAATAGTTTCAGGATGACAAGTTCAAATTGTGCAAGGAAGCAAATGGACTATAAATTCAGAGTGTACCCGTCCTCCCCCCAATGAATGCTTTCATACATCTGAACACCATAGTACACAAGGATCCTGTTGTTTACAAAACTGGCCTAGCTGAGCACAGTTTCTTTAAAGAATGGACACAGATCATCTCTGGGAAATGCTCACTGACCTTTTAGTTCAATAGCCGTTTAAATGGATCCACTAAATCAGTAACCTGACCTTGTGCCAGTGTTGGCTGTTGTGCTGTGTGGTTTAGCATGATAATAAATGTACTACTGCTTGTGATCTGTAGATCCTCACAATAAATTAGGACAATATATTCAGACCTTTTACACAGTTTTCTTCTTTCATATATTTCTCATTTATTCACACTCTAAGCAGTAAAATAACTCCTGCATTTAGCATGTAAGAAAGAAAGAAAATGCAAGAAAATCATTCCAAAGAAAGCTATAAATCTTAACTGACAAATTCAAAGTTATACCTGTGCAGAATTCTCACTCCCAGCCCCAAGACATCTGATGAGCCACTTGATATTTCCAAAATGTTATACAAGTTATAAATAATAGAAATCATATTCATAATCTATTTATACAATTTGCAACTTTGCAACTAAGTGGGGTCTTGAAAGGTTCTGCTGTTTTGTGATGCAGAGATTAAGGTAATTAGGGGACAGATGTAGTGGATTAATGCCAGATTTTCCAAAGATCGTGTTTCACCATATGTTTCAGGAAAACAATCAATGACCTATGGTCTTCCCCTCAGCCCTTACTGTTGCATGTACATCATTTCCTGAAATTATAATTCAATTTTCCTTTTTCCAGTTCAAGGAGTTTTTATTCAATTTAAAGCCACATCTGAACTTCACTCATCACTCAAAATAATCCCCAAACATTGCTAAACTTTACACGTTAATGTCCTGTTACATTATATTTTAAAATTGTGTTCTGTTTAGTTTAAATGTAATCTGTTATCAAAGTAGTTAATAATAATATTGATATAAATTGTGTTACTGACGGATGATCCATATTCGGTTCAGTATTAGAAAATGTATTCACAACTAGAAATGTAAGGTACAGTGCTAATGACAAACCGTAGAGGGCAGAGTTTCTCACATGTTTCCTTCAGCTAGCCATGTATATCTCTGCCAGATGGCAGCTAAGCACAGAGTGCAACATCAGCAAGAATGGCCTGTCGGATGACGGGAGCTTTGTTTGAATTTCAGTGGCATGCTTTTGACTCGAATTAACTTGTGTCAGTTCATCAATATGCACCCTAATTCTGTTTGTGGAAATCTGACAAAGCTACCTAACCGCACTTTGGAGCAATTTATTTCATATGGAAGTTGGCAATACCTGATATTTGCCACAAGAGGGCTCTATAAGACAGTCATGAATACAGTATATTTCAAAGAATATTGAGACAATAATTCATTTATTTATAATATTTTAAATAGTATAAACGCTATTTTACTGCTAGATATCAGGATAATATCCTTAAAAGACTAATAATGTATGAATTATGAGTATGAATACTGGTTAGTTTCCTGTCCTACCATGTCCTTGCAAGCATTAAGACTGAGCCCACTATAACACAGAGATTACTTTAGTAATCTTGCTTTGTCTTTCTGTCTATCTCTCTATTCTATTCTATTCAAGTTCACATTTTGCCTCAGAATACAGCTCTATCTTGTGGAACCTTTGTTAGATGGAATAAAACATCTAAGCACTAGGCCTTGGGTGACATTAAAGGTTAGGTTAATTAAAAGAGGCAGTTAAACTAATTTAACTTATTTGAATAATAATACAAACGATTTTCAGAGTGTTATTTAGACAGTAGTCACTCAATCAAACAGTTTCCCAGCAGAACACTTGCAGATCCACTACTCAACTTGGCTATGATGAGTGTCCCCTATATCACACTCTGGTGTTGGTGTTTGTCTTTGGGTGCTAGACCACTATGCACAACCCAGTATCTCAGCACAGAAAAGGAGATAACACAGTGAGGCTATCCAGAACAATGTCACACTGATCCTCTCTCAGAGAGGGAGAGAGAGTAAATTCTTTTATTTATTATGTTACTGGTGAAAACTATTGTATTCCACTGCAGGTACTGTATATATAATGCAGTGTCACCAAGTAATTATGCAAATGTTCTGTTATTATATATGAACCCACATCGTTTTTGCATCTCTGATACAAATGTTGTATTGTTGGAGGCAACACTGCACAGCGATACAAACATTAACTTTTTTCAGGATAACCTGTTATATCTCAATTTAAGACCACCTGAAATCCTTAGCACATACACCTTGTAGGAGTATGTAAATTTGAGCAAATATGTGTTTTTATTCTTTTGTGATTTATTATAGATGTCTACACACACACACACACACACACACACACACACACACACACATATATATATATATATATATATGTATATGTATATGTATATATATAAAGCTTTTTCATATGTTTAATATATCACAAATGTCTTCTTTGGCAGATTTTCAACTTACCATACATAGCATCCAGATTACATTGTGTGTTTAAATAAACAGATGGTTTGTATTGTGTACCCACCTGCCATTTGGGAACAGCATAAGCACCACAAGTGTAATGCGTAACGTCAACAATCTGCATGGCTACTTCCAGTTCACAATCCCAAGTGCTATTTGTTATAATTCATAGTTTTTCACATTTCACATTATATTTGACTATTATCCAATCCAGTTCGTTTAGCAAAGATGAGACCACAGGATTGTGATGTAATGCAGCAAGCTGGGGGCACGTTTTGTTGTTCGCGTAGTAAATTGTAATACTCATTATGATTGGCCAAATGTTTCAATTTATTAAAGAGCAGCCATTTCAATTTTGCATACAAGGATTTATCCAGAAATGGCCAAGGCTTACTGGGAGTTGTCAAAAAGACATGGTGAAAGTAATAATAAAATCAGCACTAAACCAAAGGCCCCTGTGGAGCACAGCAGGTCCTAGCACTCTGATTCCATTTTGGCTAAGGTAGCCTGCTGGGCCTGATGCATAACAGTGTGGCAAAGACTGAGTCAGAGCACATTTACAGCACCAGCAGGGCGGTCCCACATTCTAAGCCAAATTTAAAACACACACCATTAGAATAACCTCCCAGAGGTAGCAGAGGTTATCACAAAGACTGCCACATAGAAATACTCGGGGCACGAAGAGGAGTCCCCATGGAAAATAGCTGTTGAATTTTTGGCAGTCATGCGGTATGTGTGAGGAAACCTTAACGACCAGTACTGGTACCTCTGCTGTGTTTATGAGGGGAATATTTGAGCAAGGATGTGGAACATCAGGGAAAGATAAGATTCCCTCTATCATGACGTTGTTTTGTTCCTGTAGAAGCAAGAAGATGGAAAATGTCTTATGTTGTGTTGTTGGATGTTAGAAAAAAGAACATTTTAACAATAGCTAAGACAGAAAAAACACATACAAAGCACCCAAACACATGACAAACAGTCTTTGGAATAAACAATTTTTATTAATTATCACCAGCGGTGAGCCAGTCCAGAAATCTGCTCTCTCAAGCTGCCCAGCGAGTCTGTAATCATATTAGAGAACAACTTTTCCAACATGTTCCAGGTTGCGTCTGCAGAGAGCGTCGACTGACAGCCTGAGACATGTCACCTCTGTCCATTTGCCAGTGCGCTTACACAAGTGGTGCTGCTCTGCATCCGCTCTTCATCCTCCGCCATCGTCCTCCTCCACTCCTATACATAGAGCCAGTGTGATGGCCACCGAGGGGGAGAATGGCTCATAAAGACACATTGGAATGGGTTGCTAGGGGAACAGGCTGCACTGACTTGCACTGAGCATAAGAGATAAAAGACTGGAAACGCTGGGGCGAGGCAGTCCTTGGCCTGGGTTGATGTTTGGTTGATTGTGCTGGGTCGCCCTGCTGAATTCTAATTATGGAATGCAACACAACAGGAATAATAACGCAAGAAAAATTGATTTAAATATCTTAGACCTACTCCTCCTCCAGACACATCGTGGACTGAGCAAAACACGTAAAAAAAAGTTTATAATTTGCTGTCTCTTGGGTCTCTTAGGAATGATTCTAAGAATGATCCATACTATAGTATGAATTTCTGAATTTCATATATATGTATAGTGTATGTAGTATATAATACACTATGCATAATGTACATTACATCTAATATTATTATTAAATGTAAGAGATGAAAAGGTATGCAGTACATGGTTAGATGGCAAGGCTCAAACTGTGACATATGAAGGCAGAAGACACTTCACTTCAGTGTTAGAGTGAAAGGTAAAGGCTATTTTTAGTCAGCACTAGCCATGAAGCATGATGTCAAAATATGTCCATATTATGGATAATAAAGGAATATTGGAATGTTATGTTTGTCCAGGTCATTAATTGTCAATTAATAACATTAATTCAACATGCTTTTCAGGAATGTGTCATATCTAAACGAGGTCATGATCTTGAGTTTAGAGGAACAGTGTTCTCTGTCATTTCCTCAGAGTACTACGATGTTGAACTACCACTGACAGCTACATCTTTATGCCGAAGACAGAAGTGAGCAAAATCCCCTTAGAGAACATTATTCCTCCAGTTTAGTATGGATACCAGTGCTGCTGTCACCTGGGTTCACGCTATCTGAAACATAGAATTCTTTTATACTCTGTATGAGTGCACGGCAATAAGAATAGGAAATTGGGTTCCCTATACTTTGTCCTATCTAGAGGACCTATCTGAAGGATCTGCAATTCACTTTTCTGATGGCAGAACAGTTTTTAAACTTCTCTTGCAGTAAAGCAAAAGAGCACATCACAACACAAGTCCATCATTTCGTTTTTTCCTAGCCTATAAGGGTGAATGGGACAGATTAGTGTATGAATACAGCACAAAAACTTTTAAAACATTTTCAGCTCAGTAAGCTCCTGTCTAGCTTCTCTTGGCATCTGTTTGACCAGTTTGACCAGCATTTCACAACAATGACACTTTATTGTAAGAAAAATAGCCTGCTGTCATGACAATTTTTGATTGTTCTCTTCTGCACATCTAAATGTGTTTTTGGAGGGTGGCGGTCTAACCCGTTGTAACTGAAAGCAGTATCATCGGCCTTTGTGTGCTCAGCTGTTTGTTTCTGGAATATTTAGCCCACTTCTACATCCATGCAGGTGCCTAGTTTTGCTCTGCTCTTCTGGGAGAACGAACAAACATGAGAGCGTCTGTTCTGACATTACTCATGTTAATTGCTTTACATAAATCACAGTGGGGAGACTGACAGTAATCAACAAAAGAGGAAACGTGCGCCATAGCAATCCAACTCCCGTTTCACATTTTCCGGTAGTTTCTTCTCGCCCACGCTTGTCATTTTATTGGCTTAACAGTCCTCTGTGTTGGAGAAATTCTGTAGATGAATCATATATTTCCAAGAGATTCTTTGCACCGAGTGCTATGAGAGCAATGCGCTAGAAACAAAGGGCAAACACAGGACCGGGAAAATCATTTCCGTGAATGTAATTACTGAATGCGGGAGAGAAAGCGGCTTCCTGGCCTCTAAGAATCTGCAAACAGAACTGTGCACGACGCGTGTGTGCACCCAAGATCCTTCCCCATGAGCGGGAAATGGAAATCATACACATTAAATGACCCTTTCATACATGCTTTTGCATATGAAGTCCCCGTTCCTGCTATAGGCTGTTGCTGTATAAATACGTTTTATGAACCGCACAGGGAATCTCTTTGGAGGAAGGAGATGGGGCTTTTACTAAAGCAGGCCGAGCCAGGAAACAGCAGGTAAAGGAGAGAAGATAAAAAAAAATGGGCAGAATAATAAGGACCTTGTGATTGGTCCAAGGAGTTGATCATTGAAACATGGCATGATGATGAAATCTCTGTACCATCCTTCTCTAGAGATTTACCTTTATACACCTCTGCAGCCTCATTCTCTTTGGAACTAATGTGCTCCCAACAGACTCATTTTGATTAATTTCTCAGTCTCTTGTTTGAATAGCAGCACTTTTGGTCCATGTTCCCATACTGTTCTTCCCCTGATATATCACATCTCCATCTGGAGGAGAACGCAAAACGATGATGATCCTGCTGTAGTTGTTGTCATGTCTTATGGTATTGGCACTACGTGGCCTGAGAACTCAAACTCAGTTAGGTGCTTATTATTGCCAGCATTCCTGAGATGACAAGCGTGTTATAGGGTTTGACTCTGGGGTCATCCACACCTCTGCTAGCCAAGCTGAGTTACCTTTGTTTGTAGTTCTCATGGCCAAGAGGGGAGAACACATAGCTAAGTGAATGAGGGAGAATGCTGCTCTGAGCAGACTGAGTGGGAGTCGTGTTATTAGCTCAACTCATTGTGCTCATATTTTACAAGCAATGGTAATGTCAGTAGGGTAGTCTATGGGAATGACATCATTAGCATAGGGCAACAGTGTGCAGAAGCACATTATCCAAGATTATGATATCAGCACATTCATGTGAAATATGGAAATACAAGCATGTAACCTCACATTAGGCAGGGCAAGTCATCAGCAATTAAATCTAACTAGTTCATTGCTAGTGTCTGCAGAACTTGAAGCATTTCTGTTGTTTTTTAAAATGTATTACTGCTGATTAATTATGCAAATTTTAGTCATGCATTTTTATGAGTTGTGGTGTTCTGCCATTCATGGCATGCTTTTGTAATGGCTTAATTTGTATGTTCTGTCAACACATGCGATGGTTATTTAAAGGAATGCTAAATTTACAAATGCCCATTATCTAAGTTTGTAGGTATGTACAAAGTACTGTGGTCCTGTCAGTATTGTACACGTTTTTAGAGTTGTAATAGTAATTATTTATCTTAATTCAAAGCAATTGCAATGTAGTCAAGTAATCATGATTATAAAATACTGATGGCGGTGGTGGTTGGAGATGTTGCATCTCAGAATCTCTTACAGCCTATAATTAAACTCGTTGCACCTAATAGGAAAAGACAGCAGCTCCACGGCTGCAGGGTGTTGACTGCTGACATGCACCTTGGCCCTCTTGGAACTATGGGAATGGAACTAGTGGAACCATGTGGCATAGATTTCACCAGTCGGTATTTCGGTATTTATGTATTTGCAGGGTTAGTCGTTTTGTTCTATGTATTTTCTGTTGCAGTGGCATTAGTAAATAGGAAAAAATAAAGAGATATAATGTAGAGATGTAAAATAAAATATACTAAGGTAACTATAAATATTTGTTGCATTTAAATATAAATACAAGCTGTTATAGATTATTTACCCACAGCCTGCATCTATGAGTTATTTGCTGAAGTTTGTTTTTCTAAACATAATCTTAATGAAATATAATATAAAAAATGAAATATAATTCCAGACTTTACAGTTGAGAAGGCCCATGGTGAGAATGCTGGATGATCTTAGTGTGAATTACCCAGGCACTATGACCCTGTGGGGACATTTTAGGCAATACACAAGCTCAAACTTGGACAGATGTTGACCTGTTTGCAGCTGCTTTAGAACCCTGAGGCCTTAAGGTAGCTTGAAAACTTTTAACCCACTTCATGACGGACCTCTTTGCGATCCTCCACGCCATCTCCGACCATGAGCAAGGCCTGTACGGGGCCCCCCAGGATGACTGATGGCAGAATGAGTGGCTTGCTGGTGTGTGAGATGAGCAGGCGGCTCTGGGCCTACCTGTCCAGCCCTTCTTCGTGCCAGGCTTGATTTGTGAGTCCTGCGCACGAGAGCTGTTCAGCAAGCAGGAGGAACAGGTGCAGTGCGAGTGCCTCTGTGCCTGGGGTCTGCATGCACAACAAGATGCTCAGCTGGGGACTCGGATTTCCAAACAAAGTCTGTCAGATGTGGGTAGTGGTGAGCATTAATCTATTGGAGCGTAATTGTTATATGGGCTGTCCCTCCTTTTGGACATTCCCAGTTTCTTTGCTTTGGTGTGTTTCCAGAGCAAAGAGTAGCTGCACGACTGCCGTTAGGGCCTGGGTTTAACGGGAGGCTAGGCTGCCCTGCTCAGTTTGTGTGCTTGAGATTGTTTATCTTATTAAAGGATAGAAAATATCAGTATTAGAATTTAAAAAAAAAACAGAGAAACAAATGTGGTCAAAGATCCACATGAAGTGGATCCTTCATGTTTTGCCTCAGATAAATTCTGAGGCAAAACAAATACACATATTTACTAAGAAAGAACTCAAACACTCAGAATAATCATATTCAAATGTTCACATTCAGGGATATTTTTTCAACTGTTTAAATTGGTGGTCTGTGTGTGGGAGAGAGTGAGATAGTGGGAGAGATAGAGATAGATAAATACATAGAGAGAGAGAGTGCAATTAATCAGTGAAGTGGAATCATTATTTTCTTAATTAACTTTTGGTCATGACTAGGGACAGTGAATTTATCTCATTTGCATTCACCTGTTCATCACCACAAACATCTGCCTAAACTTCACTAATTTATAATTACTGTGTAATAAATAAGCTGCAGAAATGCTTACTCTTAGTTGCTTAGATAGAGAAACAACTCAATAAATATGGACCAAGTATCACAGCGGACCTAAATTTTACATGTAGAATTAATCTATATTATAACATTTTTTGTATCATAACACGTATCATATCTACAGGTAGATATTTGACATCACCGAGTTTTAAAATTTTTGTTTCTGATTTATTCTGAAATGTCTCTGAAATGTCTCTCATTGTTTATGTGTGTGTGTTTTCATTTCTCACCACAGTGTGGAGCTCTTTCTCCAGCTTGCTGCTCCACAGCTGGTTAAAGGACCAGAAAGTCCAGATCGATGGCCCTCATTTAAAAGCACACAGCTGGCCAGTGCATGTCCCAGGGATTGCTGCTCTGAGACCAGAATTTTTCACTCAGTGCTACACTGGGACTTCTCAGACATAACAAGGGCAAACTCTAAATGCAGGTGCTTGACATTACAAGAGCTTTTGCATATCATATTAGCATGGAGAGTAAAATACTTCACCGGCCCCTTTGTAGCCAAAACCAACCTTTATTGTATACAAAATCACTTGGAGATACCTGCAACACATTTTTTTGCTTGCATGTGTTAGCCTCTGACCACCTTAATTATCCCGGTTTGCAAATGTTTGCGCGTCAGCACTATTGTTTGGGATATGACTCAGTGGGGGTGTTTCAGCCCACTGGCTATGCAGAACAAAGAGTGGTAGATGTGAGCTTCAGGGAGATCCTGCTCTAGCAGGCACGGGCGGCTTTTGTTCAGGTAATCTACTTTCACGCAGCTCCAAAAGCAGGAGCCACAGGGGCTGTCACTGTGACAGGCAGTTATGGATGGGGGAGAGGATGGGGGGAGGGGGGTGGAGCGGGTGGGTGCATTTGCAGGATGGTCCTACATACATACATCAGACATAAAATCAGTGTCTGTGTATTCAGTTTTGCCCTGCTTGCTTCTGAGACCAGAAACAAGCCTTTAGCTATTTGGAACAAGCATTTCGGTTATCTGTTTCACACCTTTTCAGGCTGAAGCACAAGATCATTATTGTTTTAGTATTACATAATTAACTTTTGATTGAGTATTCATAAATGATTACTCCCCTTGTTTTCTTTAATGATTCAAATTAGTGCTAATTATTTATGTTAATTCTGGGAATGCATTGCGATGAGGTGTGGTGTTCTGCCATCCATTACATGCTTGAATAATGGCTACATTTGTATGTTCTATGAACCCATAATGGTTAGTTAATGCTTAAGCAAATTATTTATCTTTTTTTTCCACATGGATGCTGACACATTACACTAGGTCTAACCTTTTTGGGAGATGTGACCTCTTCTAACATAAACAACTACAATGTTTAAATGATCTATAACATCAAGTCAGAACATCAGGATTTGGATATTATTGTGTCAACTATTAAGCTCCCACTAATGCTGAGCAAGTTGAAAGAAGACCCGAAAGAAGTCACGAT
This sequence comes from Brachyhypopomus gauderio, assembly GCF_052324685.1. Taxonomy (NCBI): domain Eukaryota; kingdom Metazoa; phylum Chordata; class Actinopteri; order Gymnotiformes; family Hypopomidae; genus Brachyhypopomus; species Brachyhypopomus gauderio. The sequence goes on from NC_135218.1 coordinate 14,320,472, forward strand.
AACAACGGTTATCTTCATTTGTCTGAATATGCCTTGTGAATAGATTCACAGCACAGTATTTGGCCATTGTGCGAATCATATTTGATTTGTTGTGGTTCCATATGTGGCTATTACAACGAGGTCTGGCTCAACCCAATTGCTAATGAAGAAAGGAGCAGTGAACATAGTGCTGACCACGGTCACCCTGAGGATGAAATTGCTAATCTAATTGACAATTTTTATAACATTTGTTACTCTCAAGGCAAATTTGCACTTTGTGGTAAAAGCTGTGATAGTCTAGAGATTCAGAGATGGAGCATGTGACAGGGAACAAATTAATTTAGCCTTAATAGGTTTTTTTGTACCCTACAAATCACCAAAGGAAATGAGAGAAGTTAACCTCAACATCTCCCTATTATAGTCAAAAGGAAAAATAGCAGTTTACATGGATAAGGATTATATAAAACAAAACAACAAAATGACCAGCCTAGACTTTTGCCTAGCCTACTGTATATCTGAGGATGCGTGAAATGATCCTACTGTGACAGGCAGGGTGAGCAAAACAAAAAGGAAGCGATCACGCCAAGTCTCAGGGAAAAAGGATAGTTTAATAGAAAAAGTGCGCAAACCAAAACCCATGACTCAATCCAAATGAAGGATATAATGACCAGCGGTCAACTGGTACAAAGACAAGACATATATAGACAAACAAATGACCCTCAGGTGAGACGGATCGCGGGCCCCGCCCACCTGAGGGACGAACACAACAACAACAACAGGACAACTGCCGCTGTGGACGGAGGCGACCAGTAGGGGGCCACCCTACCATGACAGACCCCCCCACCAAGCCACACGCCCCTCCACTGGGTGTGTGGCACACAGCGGCAGCACACAAAACATGAAGGGGCAGGAAGGCAGGGACAAGGCAGGGACACACCCCCTGCAGTCCAGGAGCTGAAACACAAAACATAAAACACAGGTTAGCTCACCTCCCTGGGCGGGACCCTGGACCAACTGGGCCGTCAACAAGACAAAACCACACCCCGGTCGGTCACAGGGCCCTCACGCCCTAACCGGCATTCGGCCGCTTAGCCCACAGGTATGAGGATGAGGAGCTACGGCTCCTTATTCGTCCCTGGTGTCTGTGTGTGGAGGTTACCTCCCCGGGGCGTGGCTATGTCACCTACTGGACCTACCTCCTCCTGGTGCTCATCCCTAGCAACCCAGCCTCCTGGGGAGTCAGCCCCTCCTGAGGCCTGCCATTATGAGGTGGACAGAGACCGAGGCCCAGAGCACCCCCGTCGCAGGCTGGTGAACAGCTCCAAGGGCCTCCTAGTCACCCCGGGCAGGAGGGAGGACCTCCATCTTCAGCAGGAGCTCTTCAGACCGGAGCCCCATGGTCCCCAAACATCCAGGAGCCCCAGCTCTACAGGGAGGGGCTCTTTAAGACCAGGCTCTGGCCACCTCACAACATAAGGGACCACAGCCGGTCCTCCCCCAACACACATTTAAGGGGAGGAGCATGCGTGGAATTACACATAACAATGCACAAGCACGCTAGGAAAAAAACGAACACGAAAAAGACAAAAAAAGGTGTACAAATAACGAATGGACGTGACCCACCCATAGTGATGTGCCGCTAAAGTTCGCAGTCACTCCTCACATAAAACACAAGACAAATGGGGAGCGAGGCGACAGTGACGAGCGGCAACCGCATCACACACATAACATTTAACACAAACGTGCGACACACACTGATCCACAATCCCGTTCATGCGAACACACTTCCAATAACCACACAACACGCAGAGCCTTCCCAGAGATGACTGCCCTGGTCCTCGCTGCGCCACACACACACGCACACACATACACACACAACATACAGCACGGCGGAGCTCTTCAGACAACATACAACAAACAAACAACACGCAGACAAACACTTTCCACAAGACATGACCACGAACGAAGGAGAAAGAAAAAGAGACTGGCGGCTTCCAAAAATGGCTGGTCATTCTGTGACGAGCAGGGTGAGCAAAACAAAAAGGAAGTGATCACGCCAAGTCTCAGGGAAAGAGGATGGTTTAATAGAAAAAGTGCACAAACCAAAACCTGTGACTTGATCCAAATGAAGGATATAATGACCAGCGGTCAACTGGTACAAAGACAAGACATATATAGACAAACAAACGACCCTCAGGTGAGACGGATCGCGGGCCCCGCCCACCTGAGGGACGAACACAACAACAACAACAACAGGACAACTGCTGCTGTGGACGGAGGTGACCAGTAGGGGGCCCGCCGTACCTTGACACCTATACTGTTTACTTTCACAGAGTGCCCTATCAAAATGAGACTTACAGTGAAACCTGAGTAAGAGACTGTACCATAGTCCAAATCAGAAGCGCTAGGCTAACTGCTGTTTTACCATGTTGCTCTAAGGACAAGCTCGGCCTTCTTCTCCTCATCTTCTTCTACATCATTTATTTTCCATTTTCTTCTTTTTTAGTGCTTCCCTATCATATTCATTGATTATTCCTAATATATCCATTCATAATCCTAATATAAATATACCCAGAACAATGCAGATTTCAGTCATACCAATGGTGGCATTGGTGTTTTGGGCCTAAACAACAGGGTGTGGTAACTTCAACTTCAACTGAGATTTTCTCTTTACAACTACATTTTCTTGTATCTCATGACCGCTATGTAATAAATGCATTTTTGACTCATTAAAGATTGTAGCTTGACACAAAGGTCACAAACAGAGTATCATGCAGCCCTCTATGTTAGATGGCAACACATTTGTAAATCAAGAAGAGGTCTTATAAACAATTTGTGACATTTGTGAGTCTATATGTATTTTTTGAAGTGACTTGCAGTGCTGGGAGGTAAGGTGGCCATTTGCCTCTCATTAAGCTCAGAACACAAAATGTCTGACTTTTTTGCTAAGGGTTGGTGAGTGATATGTTACTGCCTAGAGCTATGGTGTTAAGCTTGGTCTGCCGAGATCCTCCGTCCACATGCGTTTGCTGTAACCATTCCGAATACCTGCTGGTGATATTTGTTGACTGTATACTACAGACCTTGATGGACTGGGGTGAGTGTATATGGTTTAAAGGCATGGCTAATTAACACCTCCTTCAACCATAAGCATGTGTCTATCACATTATTAACAAGTTATTATGGTACAGTTTTGTTTGTTTGATCAAAATCTTAACAGCCTTTAATGTCTACATGAATTCAAATAAATGTTCACACCTTGCCTCCTTTACTCCCATGTGTCTTTTATAAAGACATTAAAACTTCTATGTTACAGTCTTGTGTTATGAGTAAAATACAAACAATGTCACAAGAAATCAGCATTACAAGTGCAGCAGCATTATACTTTCTGTATGTTCTGCATTATTGTTCTCTGTATGTTCATGTAAACTAATGTGATTCATGTAAGGGCAGATTTTCTAATGTGATTTTAACCATATCAGGCATTGTTTTCATTTCATTTTTCATTTTAAACACACTTTGATTGTTTACTTTACCTGCCCATGGATTGTGGCTACACTTCACACCAAGGGTAAACTGACAGAGACAGACCTAGCAGCTCAAAAATCACAGATCAGCTCCACAAGAGAGTCAGTGTTGAAGGTACGTGCAGCTATTTTAAGTTTGAACATGATAGGAAACAATTAAATTCCTGCCATTCTGTTGTCATTCTCAGGCTAAGAACAACTGATGTTGTTGCTGTTCCATTGCTGTATTCTCTGAGGCGTTTCATCCTCCTTTTGCCTCCATATTTTTCCCCATTCCAGAGTAATTCCCTCTGCACCGGAGATTTAGAGCACATGAGTAAAGCAACAGATGACCTGTGTCCCACGTCCTCTGCCTTCTGATGTCCCCCCCTGCCAACTTGCACACCTGCTCTGCATTACCATCAACAGATTGGCAATGAATACTTCCATGTTTCTCTCCATTCTCTGCGAGCCCTGTGAGCTTACGATGCTGAGAGCGGACCTGAGCTTGGTTCTCCCTCTGTCATTTCTAGTTGAGCTGATTTCTGCAGGTGAGTCTGTATTTTTTGTATCCATATTGAATGCTCAGAATGTACTGTTTGCCTTGTGTTTTGTTGATACACCTGTCTGTTAATTTGTGTGTTTTTGGACTTGATGGGTAGCCTGGCTACGGTAAACCCTGCTTTTTCATCCACTCAGTTCATTTTCTGTCATTACACGAAAAGAATAATGAATGGAAATAATAGGCAATAAATATGGAATAGGATGCTAGCTATTTTTGTTGTGCAGAAATGCAACTATTGGAGAGATTTTGTGTTGCATCTGCTGTCACTCAATAAGAATAAAGAGGGCAAATGTCAAATATATTAACAAACTATTTTAGTACTTGGTGTCAATTTTCTATCATGCCAAAATGGAATATATTCTTCCACATTAAAATGAAAAAAGACAGTAAAGAACAGCACTAAAGACACTCATGCTCCTGAGGTTTTATACATAGATGATATGCTAATCTCTCTCTGGAATATATGCACATATTTCCACTTTGGCCAATAATGTTTTCTCTTGTCTCATCACACTAAAGCATCACATGAGATATGTCCTCACATTCTGGTGCCACTAGAATCACTACAGTTATGCTCCTGATGCCAAATGGCTACTTGTGATGCCCTTGCACGGTGTGCCACTTTTTTTTACTTTGGCCCATAGGATGAAAGCATTGGCAGGGCAGCCCTCATCAGGACCACCAGGGCCTGCTACCCACTGCTAACAAGCTCATAGAGCACTCGTGCCCAAGCAAATTCAGCACAGCTGCAGCGTGGGAAACGACATGCACTATGTGACTGATGTTTAAAAAGTTAATTATGGGCATTCTGTCTTTTATACCCCTAATGTATGGAGCATGGGGATGCCATCTGTGAATGGACTAAAGACTCATCAAAAGATATGCTGAACTCAAAAAGGTTAAACAATTTATTAAATTAAATGTGATGTAGACTATATGATGATTTGTGGGGAAAGGTAATTGGTTGGGCATTGGTTAAGCATTAACTTGAAGGTCTTTATTGCATCTACATTTAAATAAGTTCATAGTGTTTTCAAGAGTATGCAAAATACCATCAACCACTAGCCACTGTGGACATACTCTGAAACCTGGAGCATGCACATTTGAAACATTTTCAGATTTTTTTTTGTTTGGTAAGGGATTCATGAAATGGAAATGTAGGTAAACCAGAGAGCACAACATCACTAATGTTAGTACCTTTATAAAGAAGCGTTGCAGAAATATGTTTCTGCTTCATACTCTTGTGCTGTAATCACTGTACATCAACTGCTTTGTTCATCTGCAGTACTGGATGAAAGCACAAAGATCTCAGCACAAAGAATGCCTGAGGTTGTTTGTCATGTTTCAGTAACTGCTGAGTTTATATGTTTGGACACATTCACTTCAGTTGGTTTTGTTTTTTTTTTCTTGTCTAAATTAGGTTGCATTTATATTCAAGATTTTCTTGTTTTGTTTAAACATGACAGGCCAAATTATTCTCATGTGTTCTGTCACCTGAAGTCCTAAATCTTGGCTTGCAACTCCATATGTCAAAGACAATCTTTACTGAACAGTGAGACGAAACAAAAAAAAAAAAGAAAAAATATTGTAATATTGCAGGGATTACGCTCACAGCAAAATAATTTGAAATGCTAAATGTGTGTGTGTGTGTGGGTGTGTGTGTGTGTGTGTGTGTGTGTGTGTGTGTGTGTGTGTGTGTGTGTGTGTGTGTGTGTGTGTGTGTGTGTGTGTGTGTGTGTGTGTGTAAAACAGTGTATAATAACAGTGTATAAGCCCAGGGGAACACAGCACACAGATGTTACTCACAATGTACTGCTATATACTCACAGTATATTGACTAATGAAATCTAATGTAAAAAACTATATGTTTTCTACAAAATATATATGCAGTGGCATATATGCAGCACTCAATTTAACAAGGCAATTGCTTCTATTACATGTAAAGGAGAAATACTTTTAACCTCTAAGTTCATGCCATTTAAACTATAGCTTTTAAACTATAGTTATTAAAAGGCTATTATATGACTCTTTTGCTCTTATCCGGAAAGAGGTCAGCCTTAAACAGACAGGAATTCCCTGCAAGGCAATCAGAATAAGTTGCTTCCTCAGTATTGAATCAGTAATGGGCCAAGAAAAATTCACTTGGACAGAACAGGCACAATGAGGATTAAACAGGCTACTGATAGGACCAGCCCTACTCATAGGAGGGTTAAGATGAGCATTTGAACCCCACCGGTGCTCTGAGCTATATAACACATACTTTACAAACGGACATACATACCGATAGCATGACAAATGATAATAATGATATATTAAATACAGTTTTAAAAGACTGATATTAACATTTATAAGCACCCATTGTCAAAAACATATGAATCAAAATCAACTGTTTTCAACCAAAAGGAATAGACATGCAAGTGAAAGAGATATGTGCTGGCTTCAGAAGAGCTTTCGTTAGTTAAAAAAAAAAAAACACTACCTTCATTAAAGGTCTCATGAAGCTACGGAGGTCTGTCCTGACTAACTCCACTGCTGTCATCACCAAGACAAAATCTGCTTACGTTTCAGCACCAGCAGTAATCGGTTATCCACCGAGGCAATGTAGAATCACATGCATTGTCTTGGAACATAATCATAGTTTATGAAAGATACTGACCAGATAATGTATTTATTTTCATCTATTTATTAGGCAATTTCCCAGAAATACTGTTTGTATATGATAGATCAGATAGCTTATGTATTATTCAGATACACACATAAGTCTGCATAAATTCCAGTTTGCATAGCATAATTGAGGATGATGTTGATCCTGCCACTACACTTCCACAGACTAATATATGTGGTTGTAAATTTCCATTGATTCAGGCCTTAGCTGCTTAAGGCTTTTGAAATGCCTGTAAGAATTAGGATAAATAAATGTGATGAGTGCTCATGAGTGTGTCGGGTGTAGTTTAAGCTAGTGTTAACTTTCATTGCTCTTCCATTAGGCTAGTGCAGATGCTCAGCATGTCAAAATGCACTGACAATGCAATGAAGAACACCTAAATCTGTTCTCCACCCACTATTGTACACTTACACACTTACACAACTTGAGTATCCACTACTAACACACACAACATCAGACATGACATTCAAACCACCTGCCTAAACATTGTGTAAGACCCCTTTGTGCTGCCAGAACCGCACTGATCCATGACATCCAAGCATGGACAACACAAGACCACACAAAACTACACAAGACTACACTGTCCTCTGAGGGTGTCCAGTGGTATCTGGCACCAGGAGATTAGCTGCAGATCCTTTATGTCCTATAAATTGAGAGGCAGGGTCTCTATGTATTGGACATTGCAAAGATGCTCGATCAACTGAGATCTGAGGACTTTAGAGGCCAAGTCAACACCTTGAACTTATACATTGTTAGTAAAATTCTTCCTGAACAATTTTTTGCAGGTGGCAGTGTGCAGTATCCTGAAGAAAGAGGCCACTGTCATTAGGGGATCCTATTGCCATGAAGGAGTGTACTTGGGGTGCAGCAGTGTTCAAGTCGGTGGTATATCCTGAAGTAATATTCATCAGAGCCAGAAGACTGCTTCAGTGTAGAACAAAGCCCAGAACATCACGCTGCCTCCACGTGCTTGCTTTTTTCCTTAGAGTATTCTGGTACCATTTCTCCCTGAGCTAAGTGAGGTGCACACGCCCTGCTATTCACATGTTATGAAAGAAAATGTGACTCCTCAGACCAGGCCATCTTCTTCCATCGCTCCGTGGTTCAGTTCTGATCCTCATGTGCTCATTGTAGACACTTTCAGTGGTGGAGTTACTGGTTAACTGCTGTGCAGACACATTACCAGTAAACAGGATGGGAAATTAGCACCCACCATTGGCTAAATGTGAGTAAATTTGTTAAGTGACTGAGTAAATTTGATCTCACAAGCAGTGGCAAGTTACTGATAGAGCCAGTAAGGTTAAACTTCTGTGCTCCCTATGCAATAATCAATTGTCAAAATAAATATATAAATAAAAGCTTAATTATCACAAGGTAAACATTACACAGCCATCTAGTTAATTAAAAGTACTAGCTACGTAACTGATTGGCTTGCTAACGAGACAGCTTTGCTGGCTATTTTTTTTTACCATGTCATTATTACACGTGTGACTGCAAACTGGTGGTGCTGACTCTGTCAACATGAATTGTTTCAGAACTTTGTTCTACAGTAACTCTTCTGTGGCCAGATGGGCTAGACTAACACCAGACTTTGCACCCCACACACATCAGTCAGTGTTGGGTGCCCATGATCCTGCAGCTTATGCTCTGGTTGGTCTTCCTTGGTCCATTTTCGGTAGGTACTAACCACTACATACTGGGAACATCCCACAACACCTGCCATTTTCAAGATGTTCTGACCCAGAATCACTCAGATCCTTAGGCTTGGACATTTTTCAATCTTTACAATTTCAAAAACTGACTAGGCACTTGCTGCTTTAAATATCTCAGTTGTTTTCACATGCCATTCTAATAAGATAATCACTAACTTCACCTGTTAGTGGTTTTACTACTGTGGTTAATCCGTAAATGTGTGAATTTTATTTCATATTGTTAATATTTTTTTATTTTTATTTTTATTTTTTTTTAGCTCAAACATCTGACAACTACACAGCACATTATAATGCTTTCTGTATGGTTAGTCTCCTTAATTAAACATGCAGAAATTGTAAAAAGGGAGCTGTCTAGAGCATCTTTAATACCTGAGAGTGGCATGAACCTCACATTTGTCAGGTCATTCTATAGCAGCACCATAGAGTGTGTCCTAACTCGGAATATCATGGTCCAGGAACTGTGCTGCACAAACATCTGCTGAGAAATTGTACAAACACCGGAGAGGATTATCAGAGGTGAGCGGACGTCTACTACAGGACATCTACACCAGGTGATGCTTGAAAAGGGCGTGGAGGATTATGAAGGATCCTGTCCATATAAACTATGGGCTGTTTACACTACTATCTTCAAGGTGACGGTACTGTATACACCATCCTTGCACAAATAGACCCAGGAAGAGAGTTTGCTGATATTCTGTCACATTCAGTCACAACATGCCTGACTACATCACACTCTACCTCACAGTACTGACAATTACACTCTGTACTCTACATATAAATTATATGAACATAAATTTGCATTCGTTACACATTAGACATTTGCTTTTGCACTGCTGGCTGGAGTTTGCACTGCTGACCCCATCCCACCCCCTTTGTACTGTTGGGATCACTTGTTTTTATATTTAGCTGTGTAATTCTTGACAGTAAAGCTGAACCTGAACCTGACCAGGCCCTGGAGGCAATAGAAGGAAGTGTGAAAGCAAAAAGATTGAAAAATGTTTTGTATGATAGTCGATTTAAAACAAAACATGATGTGAATCTGTGAAGGACAGAACACAGGACAGAAAGACAGAAAAAATGTATATTTACTCCTGATAACACTGAAACAATTATTAACTTTATACATTCTATATTATTAGTCTTTATGAAATTAGGGTATTATGACATTTTCTTTTCAGAATGCAAACGAACCTGACATTTTTTTAACCCCCTCGAAAAACAAAAATGATTATATCTTTCATAAATCTCCATGACCTTGGTAAAGTCAGTCCAGATTCTTCCACTATGAAATCAGTGAGCATCTGTTCACACACCAAGTCCCAGTAAGAGCTGGAAAGCCTACAGAAGAGTTTCAGTATGAATAGCTTGCTGAAGCATAGACAGTTAGCACAGACTTTTGTCAGACCTGACCAGGAGGTTTGAAGTCTGAAGGGAAGACTTAGATTGACAGGTGAACTCATTACAAGGAACTCAACATCATACTTTGCAGTTCTGTAGCAAAAATTCACAAGATGAGCAAAAGACATACATATACAGATACAGTATTTCTTCTGCTTTTGAAAAGACCATTTGTTCTTTGTTCAAAGTTTAGAATTCATTTAGAGTGGTGAGTCTTCGAAAATGGTACTGACCAAAACCATGTAGCAAAGGTTCTGCAAAAGAAAGGAGAAATATTAAAGGAAAAGGAAAAAGGTGAAGCTTGCATTTGTGTGCAGAAGATCTTTCACCACCTATCGTCCTATTTCTCATAATGACCCTTCTAAGAGCTCCAAGGTTTCTCGCATAATCATGACTGGAGGAAAAATTCAAAGTAGTTAAAATGTCAAACTACTGTCCAAGAGTCTTATTCGAATTCCCATAATTATCCTGTCAGACATATAATGATGGGCTATACAGCAGTGCATTTTCCCAGAGATGGGTGGCTGACTGTCACTAAAAAAGACATCCTACTACTAGAGGCTTTTTTCTACTTTATTACTGTATGCATTTACTTTCTCATACAGTATTTATTTTCAGTTATGTTTTGCAAGTTAGGATGTTAATAGTTTTTTTTTTAGTACACAAAATACTGTGTTTTAGCACACATCTGTAAACAATTGGAAGAAAAATTAATGCAACAGAGCATGGCTTAATGTATTGCTTAATATTTAGTTGCAATATTTAGTCAAAGTTCTATCCAGTATTATTTATGCCCTCAGTTAATGTATAAAAAATACGTTTTGGAGAAACAAATCACATGGCTTCTATTGCTGCTACATTCTAATGTGCTATTCAGAATTATTGCATTTCTATTGATGATTATTGTTTTAATAAAAAAAAAATAGCAGTTACCTCATTTTTGAATGGTAACAACTTCGTATCTTGATCTTTCTGAAGTTGACAGATGAAGAAAAGAGACTATTTTTTAATTGTAATAAAATATTAGGTCAAGTGGGACCTCTTAAGACTCAGATGAAAGCACTGGAAAGCAAAATTAAATAAAAAAGCTACTCTTAAGAATTAGTGACTTAGTGACTAAAATATTTTCTTTCTGGTACAATAACTTCTCATATGTTTTAATGTATGCAAGCTTGAAAATCTTTATTGCATTAGTCCTTTTCTGCTCATATCAATGGGGTATTAATGGGCACAGGAACACAAACCAGAAACAGCAAACGCTACACTACATTTCACCATTTAGATCATATCTTTCCTTCCCTTTGATTTGGTAAAGGTGTATCTATTTCACTGACAAGACCTTGAGAGCAGGGAAAACCAAGTGATGCTGTGATATGCATATTCCTGACATCAATTATATATTTAGGGAAATGTGAAAATGAGAGCTGTGATTGGGAAATTTGACCCACTGCCCTCCCCCAGTATGTGCCCTGTGTGCTCCTCCCCTGTGTTGGTCAATATACCTATGCACATAAAACATACACTGAGATTATAAACTATAAAACATTTTTACTAAAATAGCACCGGTGATAGAGGCTCCTTACCACCATATTAGTGAGTGTTAATGCTCTCTGTCTGACAGAGCAGCATTCACTTCACCTCATGTCCCCTTCCCCGAGAGCTCTGGAGACCTGGGCCAAGTATCAGCGCATGTTGCCCATATTTCTCCTGCCCTCTGAGTGATGTAGCTTTAAAGAGGGCCCGACAGCCCACTTATAATGTTCCTATAAAACTGCCAGGCTTTCTTGAATCATCAACACCACCTGCCAATAATGATGGATCCCCCTGTCCAAAAACTCTGACTTTAGCTGTTGTGTACAAAGAAATCCAAACTCATGTGATCACTTATTTAATCAAGCATTTCATCACTGTTTTCAAATCTTGATTTGCCTTTCTAAATTCACCTTTGAATACTCTGCACCAATCAACCCTTTAGCTAGATAGAATGTCTCAAGTCACTGAGCTGTAGAATTTAATATGCAACTTCTCATCTTACAATTAAAGAACATGTATTTGGTTGGATATTTTCAGGCAACGTGTTAATTGAATTTCATACCAAATTTGCATGGTGCTCTTTACGACAAATTAACAAAAGTTTTAGTTTCCAGTTTTCAGCATTCAAATTGAAATGTTATTAATTCATTTTACATATTCACCAGCAGCAGTATATCATAGAACGTCCACAACTCTAGACTGAAGTTCAACATAAGACACATTTGACCTTTTTTCCTTAAATCCATTTTGGGTTTTGAAATCTGTACAAGCTGCCTAATTCAAATATTGCAACTATTAAAGGCATTGCTGCTTTGATCTAGGTATATAGTTGTTTTAGGTTTGCCACACAAATGTCTTGAACATTTTCCTTTACTGCGGTATTCACAGATCTTTGTCCTTGTTCACCAGTGGGTTGAAAATACTTGAGTTGGCTTGCATACAAAATCTACCATGTAGGTAATGCCCATTGATCTGTGAAATTATGAGCTACCATTATAAAGGCTTGGTTACCACATTATTCAGAGTTGTCTGAATGTCCCAGGTCTTTCCTATTCATCTGTAAATCAACTGCTCCAGATCTCATTCCATCCTTATTATTGTGAAGGCGGTACAAAAACCCGCTCCCATACGTAAATGCTAAAGTGTGGTCCACAGAAGGATTGTATTGTGGACTCCCTGATCAGATCAGAAATTGTTTCAACCCTGTTCACACTTTGATTCGGCTTATTTATTTGTGTTTCTTGCTTCTCTTTCAGTTTTCTCATGAAAGTTGAAAAATTCTCACCTGTTATCTGAATCTCTCTCTAACCCTATTAATCTAACCCTAACCCTAACCCTTGCCCATTGGTTTCCTGCCTGGAATGTTGAGGAAAACACAAACCTCCTCCACTCCTTCTTCTGAGGCTGGTCACCACAACCTGTTGAGCTGCCACTCACACAGCTCTGCAACCTGGACACCTCAACGTGATTAGAGAAAAGCGTGGACTGCTCTGCTCTGACATCATCCCCCTGGGTCAACAGGAATGAAACCCTCCCTTCCCATTCAGAGTGTGAGCAGTTGTGGACTCCTGGCCAGCTGCACTAGCAGATGCATCTGCCTCCTATCAGGCTTATGAGAGCTTTAAGATGCTCTGCTGTATTACTTCAATATGATGGAGATAATGAATAAGGTCCATTTTTATTGCGATTGCCATCTGGATGGTAACGGTTGCTGTCTACCTGAACAGTGAATAACAGTCTTAATTGGGACTCACTGCCATGGCCATTATTATTGCAGCAACAAGGGACTTACAAATCAAAAGCCCTCTGTTATGCCAAATAATGTCAGCATTTTTTATGAACCCATTTTTATATTTTTGCTTTAATTAATTATTTTATAAACAGGACAGTTAGTATAATTTGTATGTTTTATCAATATTGATCCTGCACAAAGTTTTAATAAAGCCGTAAAGGTATGTGAGTAAGACTTTGACCTCTGACGTATATGTCTGACATTGTGGCACAGGAGACAACGCATTTCTGTGGTTCTGCAATCTGTCTGTGTCAGAACTCTCATTCCTGGAATGACTCTCTCAAAAAGCATAGTGCTTCAAGTTGCACGGATGCTAGTCTGCTGCTGGATTGAATCCAGCACTGAACTGAGAGATTAGTCGGTTTAGCTGTCAGGCAAATTATAAAACTTATAGACAGGGTAACGAAACCTTGGAGATTTCTCAGGAATACTGATACTGTCAGATGTTAACAAAGCAGCATTACTGTGATTTAGCCTTGTATTAATGGTTTTATTTTTAATATATCTGGTATCAAAACAACTAAAACACAGCCCTGATCTAAAGATGAATTGCATAATGGAAAGAGAAAAGTTGGTAGAATTGCTCCAGGTTTGTTAGACACACAGTCTGTTAATCACAAATGCATGGTGAAGCTAGCATTGGTGCCCAGGGGACTTTATGTAATCTCATATTAAACTTATGCAGTGCTACCAGTTTCCAAATTAGAAACATTGATCAAGTGTTGAGGTTAAATGATGAAGGGAATTACTTACCCCACCTGACTTCATGCACAACATATTGAGGTGTCTATTGATGACAAGTTTACCAGGGGTGTGTAATGGCCATGGGTCATCTGTTTTAGTGTGAATTTCAAATTGACAACCTTTGCACTGTACAGAAACATATTTTGAAACATCTCTGCTGTGGCTGTCCAAATGTGTCGTGACCATGTCTCTGGTGTGACTGTCCAGACATGTTGTGGCCAAGTCTCAGGTGTGACTGTCCAGAAATATTGTGGCCAAGTTTCTGGTGTGGAAGTTCTGACACTTTTCTTCCTTTTCTTTGGTAGCGTTGCTATGTGGTTTGACGGGTGGGTTTTTGGCCTTCAGCTCTACGGTTAAACAATAGCTCCACATGTGAGCCAATCTGAGGTTCTCTTCTGAAAGATGTGTTTTTGTTCATTCTCCTCATGCTCCTTAGTGTCCCTTGTACCACTACACAAGGAATTCTAAGCTGCCAAGTTATTGTGGTGTCAGGGTTACCTATCAGGGATACCTCAGGCTGTCTTTGCCCTCTATGGTGTCTGTCCCTGTCTAGTCTGCCTCTCTAGACATGTGTCTGGATTTTATTTGGTTCTTTACTTCATCCCATTTCCTGCCCCTCACCGGTGATTCGTTCATGACTCTAACAAATCTATTTCAGCTGTTCCCCTTGATTTTAGCCAGCTTTATCTGTCTGTTACTTTGCAGGTACTTGTGTCTGTATTTATAGTCTATATGTTTTCTTGTGTTTTCCTTGTCTTAGGGTCTTGTTCTTTTGTAGAATTCTGTCCTTCTGAATTCTTTCCATTTTGTGTTTTTTCCTTCATTTTAGACTTATTCTTTCAGGGGTTGTTCTCAGGGATCGTTGCCAGTCCCTGCAATACACATATATTATCATTATCACAAAAGTTTCTTGGCAACATTTTCCTGGCTTGAAACAGTTTCAAATAACAAGATTCTCTGCCTTTTTAGTAAAAAAGAACAAATGAGGCAAAAATGCAGCCCACCAGTGTCCTAGAGCGAGGTTGTCCTAAACAGTAAACACACGTGCTCAGATATAATGCATAGTGCACATTCTGAACTTCAGTTTTTTACCTGTAATTAAATACACAGTAGAAAAATTACCTAACTGTTCCTACAAATGATTTTGGAGGGCACTTAGAAGATGAATAATGCTGAATAGTCATGTTAATTACCCATTAAGCAGCTGGGTCTTAGGCCATGACATATGTATCATAAGCTTCTGTTAGATGTGCTGTTATGTTTGCCATATACTAATGTAACATAAGATAACATGAGAAGGGTTTTCGATTGCCAAGTCCCTCTCATGTATTAGACTGTAGGGAAGGTGGCCAATCCCATGATGAGGATATTTAGATAACCACTAGGAGTGATTGCATGGTTTTTGCAGTCTGTAGTGCTTCTATTGATAAATTAACTGAGTTGTGGCAGACAGCCAGAGTGAACAGGAGTGCAGATAGAATTAGGTTTAGTAGAAGATGAACAAATAAATAAATACAAATTAGCATTCTTATAGCAGAGCAATATTTTTGTGACAGTGATAATTCAGAAGCATAAACCGAGGCGAGAAAAATGGTAGTTTGTAATTTAATAAACAGTTATGGACCACATACTTCACTACAAATCAAAGAGAGTCCCTCTAAAGTTTGGCTAACATAAACTTTCTGAGTCTCTCTGCTCTGCAACTTGACAGTATAACAGGATGTCAATGTACCATAACGCTAAACATCTCTCACCACATAACAAGGTTCGGTCCATCCAGCAGTGGTTTTGTTTATAGCCTACAGTCTTGTATATTATAACCACCACAAGTGCACTGACCAGACAGCAAATGATAACTGAAAAACTAATTACAAGTTTAGCATGCACATGCTATTTAATTTGTTAGGAAATATTATTAGCAAGATATTTGATCAAGATATTTCCTTCCTGTCATATTGTGACTGATTTTGATCCACAATCCATTGTGCTCATTGCGACCTCTGGGAGAAACATTTGCAGTGCAATTGTGGAGCAAGTAGCATAGTGTACAGACATTCTAATTACAACTGGATTTACATTTGTTTATAAATTGCCCTAAGTTAAAAAATACTGTAATTACTGCATCTCAGACAAGCTTGGACACAAAAACAGACAAATGAGATTTTCCACAGTAGATCTGATATGAATGTGAATCTGTTTCTTTGTTCAGCTTTGTTGACAGGGACAAAGTAGCCTCTGAATTCAATTGAATAAGTACCTAATTAAACTAGTTGACAACAGCCATGAAAAGAAAGATCCCTCTGAGCATGGGATTTAATTAGATTAGTTAATAGTATATGAAGACACTCATGCGTCAAGATTGAGTCCTGGAAAACATGAGGAATGTGCACACTGTGGGTAAAGTCAAACTGGATAAGGTAACCAATCTATCATTTAATCACTGCTAATGGCTCAAATCTTAATTGCTGTAGAGGATGGTGTGCAGTGGGCATATATGAGATGATAATACTGTCATTACTGCTCAGAATGAAGATTACACAATGCAGCCACTGTGTATTACTCGCATTGCCCTTCATTCAGTCTCCCTCACCTTAACTAGATTAGTTATCTCTGTCTATATTATTGTCCCTTATGCTGCCTAATAAATATTTGAGAAAAATGTATTTTAGATCTTATCTGTCTGTAACCTCTCCATAGAATGAGGTGAATTTCTCAAATGTGTCAAATAACAGGTTGTTGTAAGCAGTGTACTGAAAGCCACTGACTATCGTGATTTTTCAGGGTGTCATTTTTTTCCTACCAGTCCAACATTCCTGTGCTGCAAACAGACACAGCACATTCTGCAGGTGCACCACGTGCTGTCTGTATTCTGAAATGTTTATTTCATATCATAAAACAAGATTTGCAGTCAAAACCTTTCAGTGACTGTGCATCTGAGGAATTCATAGTTTTTTTATGTTTCATATATAGCTCTTTCATATCTCTTTCTTATTCTACATGTGGAAAAATGCCACAAGGATTGTGTCAGAAAAAGAAAAACAGCTAGACGATCTTTTAAGTATGTGGATGGCACACTTCATGAAGAGCTGCACAGGTTGAATGATTTTCTTGCAACCAAAACATTCTAAGAACATCTAAATGGATAGATTGGTGAGATCATATTAAAGCATTAAGTCAGCTGTTGAGTAGATTCTCAAGGGACGGAAAATAGAACCGTCTTGCAGAGCAGTGACCACATGTCATCCTGCTCCAGCAGTCAGTGAGCTGAGCTGAGACTGCCTTAACTGGCTACTCCAGACAATGCTCACGTCAGATCCAGCCCAGTACCCCTTGTCTGCACTCTCATTTTGGAGGGCTCAGAGGGGCAATAAAACTGCCCCACCTCCCCCCAACTACATTGGTATTCTGTGAAGATTTGTACATCTCTATGTGCTGGGTCATAGACCATTGGGTTTGATTATAAAACAGAAGGACGCTTTTGTAGCTCATGGGGGCATCCCTTGGTGCTTCTGAATAAGCAGAGAATAAGGAACTAAAGTGGCAGAAATATTGTTTGTGCTTGGTTCATTGTATAGTTTCAAATAACCGAGGAAGTGTGTACTTCTTAATGTGTACATAGTATACAATATACATCTGTTTATATTCAGGAACATACGGGAGGTTGGATACAGTCATTTTATTATTTTCAAATCCAGGAATAAGCAGGTGTCAAACAACAGTCCATCATTACAAGAGAAAGAGAGAAACAAGCAAACATACCATCAAACAAACAATATAATTTAACACAGAAGCCCAAAGGAAGCCTGCAGACCAATGCACAGATGAAGATGCAGGCATCATGAGCATTAGGAACAGATGTGGTAATCCTACATGACCAGCATAATCCTTAATCTCATCTTTTTAGAGCTCCTGTTGTATTGTAGGACATGTTTTCTTTCACTGGCATGGGTGGTTCAGAATGGGCAATTCAATCAGCGGATTAAATCTAATCACAAATTTTGGAAATCTCCCTGGAATCTGTGAAGGGGTGATACAAATAAAGTTAGTTCAATGCTGCATAACAACCACATCACTCACAATATTGAACAAGGTGCTGTGAAATGTTCCGCCTGACATCCTCTCTACAATTTATGACAAGTTTTTTTTTTTCTGTCCTGCCAAGCTTGATGAAAGCAAAATCGAGATCTGGCTATAAAGTTTTAAGAATATTGAAGAAATTGATTGTTCCCCACTAAAAGGCTTAATTCCTTCATGTGTGTTTCGGACCAGAACCGTCGTTGGCGTGTGCTATTCGATTCACCCCAGGGCGCCTTGTGCTCTACATGCATCGTATTCAGGCTTCTTCTGAATCTGACTTTGTGGCTCTTTTTCTCACCTTCTTATGGCTAATCCTGTGTTGCTGACTGCAGAGCTGAAGAGTTCACTTGGTGTTTTAACCCATTTACTGAAGTGAGGAGAACCTGTGTTCATTAGGCTTTAATAGTACTGCTTAGGCCTGAAATAGTCTTAAATATCACATTTTGTCATGGTCAGGAAATTTTCTTCATGTATATAGTGAAAATACTGAATACAGTGCACAATTTAATATACATGTATGTTAGCCATGAAAACTCTAGTAATATCAATAGGCCAAGGCTGTATCTTTGCACAGTCAAAGTGAATTTACATTTTAGGGAAATTAAATTAGAAAATATTGTGACATTTTAAATTATTATTTTCTTTGCTAGTTAAATATTACATTAAACATTTATTAGAGTCTGTCAGTTATCATATTACTTAGCACACCACAAAATTACCAAGAAGCATTTGTGTTCTGCACACTAAAAGAACATTCTATGATGAGCTATACTGTTTTTGTAATACATTGTTATAATTGTTTGTGCATTGTAATACATTGTTATAATTGTTATAAACCTACTGGTCGCCTCCATCCACTGCGGCAGTTGTCCTGTTGTTGTTGTTGTGTTCGTCCCTCAGGTGGGCAGAGCCCGCGATCTGTCTCACCTGAGGGTCGTTTATTTGTCTATATATGTCTTGTCTTTGTACCAGTTGACCGCTGGTCTTTGTATCTTTAATTCGGAGCATGTCACGGGTTTTTGGTTTGCGCACTTTCTCCATTAAACCATCCTTTTTCCCTGAGACTTGGCGTGATCGCTTCCATTTTATTTAACACTACCTGCCCGTCACATTGTTATAATGTATTATATTTTAGCATGGTTGTCACAGTGTGGAATGAAGACAGGGACCTGGTGCATTATGGTCACCATGACTCTGGTTATGAACACACTGTATATATGTGACGCTGGGGCTGTGGCGAAGGATGAGACACGGAAACCCTTCTTACTGATGTCACGGTTGCTTTTAATGACAAATAAAGCGCATAAAGCGCACGAAAAACATAGAAGCCTTACACACAATGTGTAAACATTAGACAACGACGAGCACAGGACACTGCGCGAGCGCACATTAAATAGACAAACCACATTAGCCCTACGTGATTACGAGACGATTCACAGGTGAGACACATTATTCACACGACATAGCCCTCACCACGGAATACCACTGACGCAGACAAAGCACGTGGACAATGTTGACACACGCCCAAAAGGGAGGGGCCGGGGTCCTCAACGTGACAGGCACCCCCTCCAAGGGCACTACCCGTCCCGGGGTGCCAACAGGACCGAGTGCCCCGAACCCACAACGAAGGGCGGATCCGACACGCTCAGTCCTGCGTCTGGGAGGTGACTGCCCTCGGCAAAGCGTCCGTCACGAACCGCTTAGAACCACTTCCCTGGGAATACAGGGGAGAAGACGTTAGACACACTCAACGGAACAGACACGAATACACACACCGGTACATTCACACACAGAGGAACAAATGGGAATAGGGGATTCAACACACATACGGGAAGACTCACAAACACTGGGACGGACAAAGATGAAACAGGCGCCAGGCTAGGCGCCAGGAGTAGAGCGATGAGAGGAGAGAGATCGGGAACTGCAGGCGCTGCGGGGGTCGGTCCTCCTCCAGCCTTTGCTGCGAAGCCTCCGCTGGGAGCGGCGTGGCTGGCGGACGTGCCCGGTGCAGCGCAGCTGGCGGACCTGCCCGGTGCAGCGCGCCTGGCGGACGTGCCCGGTGCAGCGCGCCTGGCGGACGCGCTTGGTGCAGCGCGGCTGGCGTACGCGCTTGGTGCAGCGCGGCTGGCGTACGCGCTTGGTGCAGCGCGGCTGGCAGACGCCCCGTGCGGGCCGTTTGGGGTTTCCCCATCAGTGTCCATGTCTTCCTCTGTCCTCCGGCTCCACTCCATGGACTGCTCCGGGCTGCCACCCCGGGAGTAGTCCATTGCGCTCTCGCCGGAGCGATCGGAGGGTGGACGGCTCTCCGCACTCCCCTTGATGGTCCCAGCTGATCTCTCCGAGGAAGGCGAACTGTCCTCCTCTTCCTCCGTATAGGAGTCCTCCTCCACCTCACCGTAGTCGGCGGTGGGTGTGGAGCACTCCAACGGGGGGTAGTCCTTTTCCTCCTCCTCCCCGCCCTCCTCTATGGTAGGAGTGGAACCTACGGGCGGAGGGAGGTAGTCTTCATCATCCGACTCCTCCTCCTCCTCTTCACCGTGGTCGACGGGGAAAGCCTCGCTCACCGACGGGGGGTAGGCTTCCTCCCCCTCCTCGCCGTAGTAGACGGTGGAGGCGTCGCATAACGATGGAGGGTAACCTTCCTCTTCGTCCTCCTGCTCCTCCTCTTCGGAGTCCTCGGACCCGAACTCGCTCTCTGGGGTGGACTGGGTGGCTCCGATGACGCACGAGCCCACCCTCAGAGGCGAGAGGGCGCGGGAAGGAGACGGGTGTAAGTGTCTCCAAATCCTCACCGCGCCCTCGCGGAACAAGTCCGCCCTCTCGGGGTCCAGGCACTCACGAGCCGCGGCCAGCTGAGCAGCGCACTGGGTCCTGCTCTAGCTGTTCCAGCGTGGGCGTGGTCTCGTGGTGCGGGAAGGAGTCCTTCTCCAGCTCGCCCTCTGCCCCATATAGCTCGGGGATGCTGACCCGTACAGGCGAGAGCTCCCGGGAAGGCGAGGGATGTCTCTCCCGCCACATCCGCACCGCTGTCTTGCGGTACTCCTCCGCCAACTCCGGTATAGAGGTCTCCCGAGCCGCACACAGCAGATAGGAGCACTCGGGATCCCGCTTCAGCTGCTCCGGAGTCGGCGTGGAGTTGCGGCGCGGGGGGGAGGAAGACGCGTGGTGGTGCCGCTTGCTGGGCTTCTTGCCCTTCTTGGGCTTTGGCTTGTAGCCTGGCATGACGTTGGTGTCTCAGTAGGCTCGTCGTTCTGTGACGCTGGGGCTGTGGCGAAGGATGAGACACGGAAAACCTTCTTACTGACGTCACGGTTGCTTTTAATGACAAATAAAGCGCATAAAGCGCACGAAAAACATAGAAGCCTTACACACAACGTGTAAACATTAGACAACGACGAGCATAGAACACTGCGCGAGCGCACATTAAATAGACAAACCACATTAGCCCTACGTGATTACGAGACGATTCACAGGTAAGACACATTATTCACACGACATAGCCCTCACCACGGAATACCACTGACGCAGACAAAGCACGTGGACAACGTTGACACACGCCCAAAAGGGAGGGGCCGGGGTCCTCAACGTGACAATATATATACATATATATATACATGTGTGTGTATATATCTGTAATATATGTATGTATGTATAGGAGATTAGCTGCAGATCCTTTATGTCCTATAAATTGAGAGGCAGGGTCTCTATTAGGCCTGTGTTGAAAAAATCGATTTTCCAATTCAGAATTGATTCGCATATGATGATCTGATAATCGATTCATATGTCCAAAGATAGATTTTTTTTGTGAACTTTTACCCCCGCCTCGTCACTGAATTCACGCAGGCGTGCTCGGTCTAACTAACTGTAAAACAACATGGCGTCGGACAGTGACGGTAACGACTATAGTCAAATCGGCAATCTAAAAACAGAAGGACAGTTTATCCAGTGTCAGTGACTATTTACAGTTAGTCCATGTCACTGACAGTTTACCCAGTGTTTTTACAGTTTTAAAAAGTTAAAAATGCTCTTGTAACGTTGGGCGCAAGGCGATGGACGAGACAGAATCCTTTGCACTTTCCAAATCGATATGTTTATTACATTTACCGAAGCGCAGACAGCGCACATAAAACACGTTTACATAGAACATGTGTGACTCAAACAACGACGAGCACTGGACGCTGCGCGAACGCACATTAAGTAGACAAACCACACAAACCCCACGTGATGACGAGACAAGCCACAGGTGAGGATTATCACAAGACGCACCCGCACCCACGGAGATACACAGACGCAGACGTGTAGACGCAGACAACGTTAACACACGCCCAACAGGGAGGGGTCGGGGACCGTAACGTGAGAGTTCTGTTCTTATAATCTCACTTTAAAGAAAAATACACGTTTACATTTTATACTTTCAGTTTATTAAGTGTGAGCACTTTTAAAATAAAAATGCATTTGGTAGCAACAGCTTTTGGGTGACTTCTTAATTATTTCAATCATAATAATAATGCACTGGTTAGTGTCCCAGTAGGAGTCCACTGTTGCAGATATAGACACCTCAAAGATGTCCTCTGTTTATTGTCCTGGATTACCTTTCTTGAAGGTAGATTTATGATTACCCTTTTCACCAGCCATCAGTAACTACCAACTACCAGTAACTATTTGCTGATTAATATTGATATAATACCAGTTTTAACATGTTGCTTCTGTACATAGTCAGGAAACAGCTCAAATAAATACATTTTTAATAACACTAAACCCCGAATTGGATCGAATCGATTAAGTCGAAATAAATCGATTCTTAATCTTCAGAATCGGAATCGGATCGATTCTTGGAATTTGAATCGATACCCAGCCCTAATATATATATATATATATATATATATATATATATATATATATATATATATATATATATATATATATATATATATATGTGTGTGTGTGTGTGTATATATATATATATATATATATATATATATATATATATATATATATATATATATATATATATATATATGTGTGTGTATATATGTATGTATATATATTGTGACGGGCAGGGTGAGCAACTCAAAAATGGAAGCGATCACGCCAAGTCTCAGGGAAAGAGGATGGTTTAATAGAAAGTGTGCAAACCAAAAACCCGTGCATTGTTCCAAATGAAGGAAATAATAACCAGCAGTCAACTGGTACAAAGACAAGACATATATAGACGAACAAACGACCCTCAGGTGAGACGGATCACGGGTCCCGCCCACCTGAGGGATGAACATCACGTGACCAAAAACAGGACCGCTGCCACTGTAACCGGGGGCGACCGGTAGGGGGCCCCCCCACAACGTGACATATATATATATATATATATATATATATGTTTACACATTCCTGACAGAGGACCTTCATCAACTGTGCATGCAAAGTGCTTCTGAATTAGTAGGAGGATGAAGCAGTTATATACTGTGTATATAAATAAACTGTCTTCAGAATGGTGATTCACAGAGTAGAAAACAAATTCACCTGCGAACTAAAAAAGAAACCTTGAGCGTTACACTCTAAGAACAGTGTAAACACTGTAATACATTATACACTTCATAATTATGTCTAGAATGTCAAAAATGTTTAGGGCTGTTTGGAACAAGCAGTGTAAAATTATGAATGGGCCCAGACATAATTATAAATATCCCAAAAGCTACTAATTTATCTGTTGCCTGAAAATGCAAACAAACTAACACAAAGAAAGACCGAATCCTAACAGCAAAGCTTCCTGCTGAACTAGGTAGAAATGTTTAGTTGCTAAACACAGAGCCCAGTACATTAACTGAGATATTTTGCTTTTCTCAAAGCAAGTTCTTAAGTTCTGACCATCAGAATGCAAAGACAGTTTTCATAAAAATGAAGTGTTCTTAAAATAAATCTTTAAAGCATACTTTATAGAAAGGGATATAAAAACATGGATCAAATGTTGTCAAGTGATGACTTTGAAAAAGATGGCAAGTGTCATAAAAGGGATGATGTTTATCTGGTTAAGTTAGCATGTAATCAAATCTCTTCCCTCTTGCCATCCTGCCATGAATGGGATTAGCTCAGTGGGGACAGGAAAGCCTTGCTCCATTTCTGCTCTCATTCTTGTTTGATCCCCTTCCATTTTGAGACTATAGCTTCTGAGCAGGTCCCCACCTGATGTTAGATTACTGATTTTGTAGTTCAGGCTGAGTGCATTTCCATTTGTGGTCTGCATTATTGATCTCAGAGAATACAGCCAGTTTCCCACCTCAGTTCTCCCTCTTATAAGCATAAATTCAATTACAGTAAATAAAAAAAACACATGCAGTTTACAAAATTAAGCATTCATTTTTAGAGTGGAAACATACACATCACCACCATCTATTGAAATGATACTGACAACAGATCGTATTTTTTTCAACTGTCATGATTTTTGACATACTTTTTTGTCACCTTCAAAGAACACGCAGGAGAGAGGAGGAAACACACCCAAGTGTCCGACTTAAACGTCTGATAAAACAAATGAAAATCAAAAGTTAAACCTCACGAACAAGAACAAAAGCAAACAATGTAACATCAGACACTAACAGCTTGTAAGAGGGACATACTAACATAGAGGTGGTAATATAGTTACTATGTTTGTCTGCATATGTTTTTGGACTACAAATCCCATGCGAATATCAGCATTTGCTTGGTTCATGCCCTTAACTAACTTCCACAGGTGTCTTTGGCCAATTAGCAATCTTTATGAACTGGCCATAGATAAAAGGACAGTTATATATAAGAATCTCATGTGCAAGTCCATAAAGAAGCCTCCACAGTTCTTAGTCCAGCAGCCACTGCAACATAATGAGGGCCAGACAGAGGTGTCGTTGTGGGTTTGAATATCAGCTGTAAGGCCTGTCATTAGTTCTGTAATAGCCCCAGGCCTTTTCTCTTGTAATTGTCTGTAAATGTAAAACTAAGTACAGTTTGTAGAAGATAAATAATGAATGAAACACTTTTAACACATATTAATCAAACAGTTGAAGTTTAAAGTTGTAAAGGTGTTTAAAGTTAATGGTTGGTGCTGATCATGCCTTGTTAGAAAACAGAAACATAGCTTTGCTAATGAGTATCAGTGAATCTTTCTGCTGTTTTGCTTGCGTTTATGCAGTAGCAACAGTCCCTGCCATTTTCCAACCAAAATGAGCTAGTGTAGGTTTTTGTTGTTGTTTTTACCTTGCTTACCTACAACCAATAACAGACATAAAGATGGGCAAAGGTTTAATGCATGCAAAACGTAATACATTTACCTGACTCCAAATTATAATTATAAATGTGTTAGAAAGAACCAAGTATTAGTCATGAGAATATATGTAACAAACTTTATGAAGTTTCTTAATGCTACAACAGCCTGCGTTGTCAGAGGTTTAGGACTAGCCTAATTTATGAGTAAATTAAGTTATACTTACATAGCACATTTCTCAGAACACAAGAAGACTTCACAATCAACACACAGTTTTTACATCCAGTCAACATAATGGTTTAACCTAGTAAACACGAGCAGCAGATTGGATATTTTACAGCAGAGGTCACTAACAGGTGGACCGCGATCCGGATCCGGACCCGAACGCAGTCCTGTCCGGACCCCCCTAACCCCCCCCCCCCCACAAACCACCCCCTCGGACCACAGGTCAGAGCTATCTGCCAAATTTGGCCCGCAGAAAAATATAGTTGATTAGCCCTGCTTTACAGGGTATTTGAGTCAGCAGTCTATAGAACTACAGTTGGTTCTTCAATTTAGTTAGTGAATATGTAAGCATTTGTGTTATGTAAGCTATCTGAAGAGCTGAGCTTCATGTGAGTTTAAAGCAATACATAATTTATTAGCATAATACAAGACAGTTCGTTAAACTTAACAAGATGGTGAGATGTTGTAATGAGGCAATGCAAATGTTGTAAATAACTAAAATGCTGCCAACAAAATGGTATGCATATAACCTAATATAAGGGATAGATGATAGTGAAAGAATGAGAAAGAGAGAGGAACATAAAGAAAGACAGATTTCTCCAAATGTCTACATTCCTCAGAACACCAGTTCTAACCCAGCTCCACTCTCAGTTCCGTTCCAACTTTCTTCCAAAAACCATCTATGCCCATGCCTGGACATCCATCAGACTTATCTGGACTTAACACAAGGATTAACACAACCAATGTACAAAAGTACCACATACAATCACTGATTGACAGTCCTGAATAAGTATTCACCATTTGCAGTCGACCAGGGCCAAAGTGACCATTGTCATTTTATGACCCTTATCTCTCTGAGAGACCACAGATGTGCGCAGTTGTCACAGTCGATGCAAACAAGAATTCATAGACCAGTTCGCTGTACACTTGAAATGCATCTGGATAGATTTCATTGCCTTCTGTGGAAAAGCACTGTATTCTAATTAAAATGCACAACAGAGACAATGGAATACGATGCTTCATGTTTTGTTCATTGATAGAATTTATGGATGCACAAAGCCTCCCAGCCTTTGAGAATTCGGCCAAAAGTAAAGAACAGAATATGAATCAGCTACTTATATGAATCAAGATTTTTCCATTAATTGCTTGAATGTTATGTGGAGCAAGCAGATTTGTACACACATTGGATTCTGTCTATGGGTGTAAACATACAATTTGCACATGACTCCAAACAGATAAACAAGTTCAATAGTGCAGTTTAAAAGTATTCTGGAGCAGCAAGTAGAACAGCTGTGCCTTTGGCAAGACACTCTGTACATCTGTGTTGTGATACTGAGCAGACACAGCTACGGCAGACTGAGTGTATTTGTGTTCCAGAACACACCAGGAGGTGTACTTGTGGCTAGCAGTTAAAGCCACATCACTGCACACTGATGCCTACTAAACATTCAGTACATGCAACTGTCCTGGGAACTGTGAAAGATATATGTGCCATGTTCTGCTTGGGGCATGCAACATTTTTGATTTAACGTGCTATATTGTCAAAGACCAAAAAAATTAGGCCAACTCTTATTATGATTTTTATTCTTATTATTATTATGGTGATTATGAACATATCACCACATTGTATTTTTGAATAAAAGCGAAGTCCACAGGATTTGCTCAGCAACTACATAGCTGGGTAAGGCCTGATAAGGATCACAGATACAGGAGTTATGCTTTTTGCTGAAGGACTGATAGCTAGCAAGCTGCTAATTAGCAGTGCACCTGGTCTGCTGCATTCAAAGGGAATGCTGACATCCAATTAATTATGGGCTCAATTCTGAACTGATGATAACATCAATACATTAGCTGCAGTTTTAACTATAAATCCAGAAGACAACTGCTCAATTTCTAAATTTATGCGCAGGAAATCTTGATGGCCATGTCCATAGACTGCTCATTGATTACGGTCTTGTGGAGTTAGTGAACTGACTTGATGATGTGGCAGAGAGAGAAAGGGACACCCTGGAAGCCCTATCCATGTTTATTACGCTGTAAAACCTTTTTATTCCAGTGTCTCATGGTTCCCTCTTCTTCTTCTTCTTAACTTTTTCAACTGTCAGACTTCATTCTCAACTTCCATAATAAACACATTAAAGTATATATATATATATATACACTGAAATTCAAATACCTTAGGTGGGTACAGTAGGCTCATTCATTCCTAATTATTAAACACTGGAATAAAGATGGTTTATGTCACCTAACTGCCCATGCTATTCCTAACATTGTATATTGTACCTATGTGTGACAGGTTGACAGGTCAGCAGATGTAGGACACCGTTACAGTGTGGTATGTGGGGGTGACAGTGACTCAGCATTACCATTCTGTCGTTGGGACACGCAATATAAATGTTGTCCTAGGTAGGTCTGTGTGTCCCTTTTCTGACTACTACACCTGTTTCTTACTCTTCCCTTGAACAAAGTACTTAACCTCAAAGTTGTCTCTTCTACTCCCCTAGAGAACAGCCTATACAAAGGGCCCAGTTGTGACTAAACAAGGCTTTGAAATGCTGTGGATAAATTGGAAACAGACAACCACTGCCACAACAATCACAGCAAGAGATTATGCTCTGTAGGAGTTCAACCTTAATCCTCTTAAACAACAGCTGGTCAAAGAAGACATGATTCAATGCCTTGATTGAAATATCCTTTAAATATCCATTTTCTTTTAGACAGAAGTTGGTGGACATGCTGAACACTACATCAGGCGTACATGAGTGATTAACCCATGACATGATTTAATTTGATGATGCAAGCTCTGTTTGCCAACATTGATTAAAAAATATATATTTAAAAGCAAGATCCAAGTAAGTAGTACAAAAGTTAGAATATTCACACAGTGTGAATTTCATTTCACGATCTGCAAGGCAAGAGCTCTATCATTTATATCCATTAATTCTGCTATATAGCCAACTGCAAACTGATCATGTTAGCAAACCAATTAGTAATCACACACCCATGGTCAGGCACAGAGAAAACTATTGTTAGATACAATCTAATGTTAAATTAAAGTTATTCCCATTAAAAGGTTGCACAAACTGATTATTTCCACATTTTTTTTTACAATTCAGCTGATTTTAGATGAGGTAAGATTAAAATAATTATATTTGTAATAAATAATAATAGACCAAAATTTTGCCTGGAACTCAGACCCTAGACAATAAGCACTCCTCAGATGCAGTGACCATAATGCAAAAAATTATTAATTTACATTATTATTCCAGCATAGGCTTCTCTATAATGTTTTCCTGAATGAAATAAGAGAAAAGGTTAAACCCAAGCCTATAGAATATCCACATCTCACATGGGTACAAACTGAGCCACTGAGGAGAAGAAAGGACAGTCTTTGATGACCACCTTTATGTCTCTGAATGTCATCGATGTCTGCTTGCGTTTTGATTTTTCTCATTCATCTAAATTCACATGTCACCAGTCAGCTAGAGGATCCATACATCACTGACAAACAGAGTCAAACTCCTCGTGAAGGTGGAGGCCAGTTTTTGAGACATTGCTTGATTTGGGTCCACTTTCCTAAAAGTGACTGTAGCTTTCTAATATTGTTTTTTTTAGATAATACTCATTGCATGAGAGACAATTTAATTAAAAGAGACAATTGTTGTGTTGTTATGCATGGCATATGTCTTATTATTCAGTTTAAAATTGAATTTAGTGAATGTCATAATGACATGCAATGACATAGCTAGTAATGGATAAGTGCTATGATCACTGAGTGAGATTATAGATCCCCACGGATTGCAAGTGGTCACACCATCACTACGAGAAAGAAAGACGACACGGCTCATCTCTCCCTTCTTGATAAGTGACGTACCAGGCGGTTGGATGTCTGATTAACATTCTTCCCAGAGTGCATTTCCATGTTTGGAGTGCTGCATGGCTTGCAGTTTTAAAAGATGCCACAGCAGGGTGCACACTGGTGCATAGTCCATACTGATGGCAGTGCTATATCTAATAGGACAGCCACTTGTGAATTGGCTATCACTAAACTGAGAAGAAAAAAGAAAGAAAATGTGATAATGACTATGCTATCATATTACCTTACATTGTTTTGTCTGTCACTAACATGTTTTTATATAACATACATTTCTAATATAATAATAACAAATTTCATAAAAAACTGCAAATGTCCTGGGAGATGAAGCTCATGAGGAGGTGTGTTATCAGCTGGCTGATATATCATGGGATAGTGGGAAGGAAAGCAGAGAGAACTGCAAACCAGTCGTGGGCTACATAAACATCTTCACTGTTAACATTCTGCCAATGACACCAGAAACAAATGAAATAATAGCAGAGCTCCATCTCCTATGCCAACATCGGAAATCATTAAACTAGCAGTGTATTTCTGCACCTCAACACTCCAAACCAGCACTTAGCAAAGGTCATAGTCCACTTATTCGGTTAAATGGTCCAATATGCCTTTCAGCAAGCAATTTTTTTACAGGACTTGACAAACGAAATACTGTAGTGTTGTTAGGTTTGGAATTAATATTTTATGGCACATGTTTTGTTTTGCCCTGTGGACTGCTTATCCTGGGATCCACAAGCTTGGCCAGCTCCACACTAAAACAGAATTTTCAAACAAATATCAAAACACACAATAATCTAAAACTTTTATCTGCAATTCCCCAAGGAACACAATGTCAAAGTGAAGTTTTGAGTTTTACTATAAAACATTTTTTTTTAATCGTTTATTGTGATTATTTAAAACATAAAAATGGTGGAAAGTGTATCTAAGGGAAATAATCCCCCAGTGTTAATACCTCAACAAAGTGCTAACTCAAGACCTACAGTATTATATAAGTCTAGTTATACATTTAATCATGCATCATTAAAGTGACCACTGGGGATTTGGACTTTGTGGGGAATCCTGACATCTTGACTGTGAACAATTTTGAATCATAATGTTTTTTTGTTACTTTTGTACCAAATATAAAAGTGTTTTAGGGTTATTTAACTTAAAAACACTTTAAAATTCTCATTCACTTTGGATAATTGTTTAACTTAAATATGAAGCTTGGAAACAGTGCTGCAATGTCAGGTTGATGCAGGCACTTTTTCAGGAGTGGTACATTCTGCATTTCAAAATACATATTTTCAGAATTGTTGTCTAACAGTGTAGACCAGTCCATTCTTGGGAGAGTTAGAAAGAAAACAGAGGTGCTGATCTTATACAGTTGGCCTTGAGCTGTAAAGAAGGTCTGAACTAAAGGAACACAACAACATGCAAGTACCTCCCATCGTCTAGATCTCATATTACATCTTCTCACACATTTAACAGAATGGTCATAGAAGACATTACACATTTCTAACACCATTTTAACGTCTTAAAGCTGATTGCATTAACGGAATCTTCAATCTCTTCACTCTTCACAGTGTATGTTAAGCGATACCTACAGTTGAGGTCCACAAGAGACATACAGTCTAGACAACTCAGAGTTGGCAATTCAAACCATGCTGTTTATCCAGGGCTAACACTGATCCTTACCAAAATTGCTGACTGAGGTGATTAGCATTTCTCTCTCTCTTTAACTCTCTCTCTCTCTCTCTCGCTCTCTCTCTCTCACTCTGTCATGCATTATAGGCTATAAAACACATATGTTTTGTGTTTATTTTAAAGGAGTGTTTGAAATAATCATAAAGCAATGGATCATGCAGATGTCAATCTAGAACATTTGGCAGGACATCATGTGATGTATAGGCATAATATGTACATGAATTTGTAGGTCAGTTCATTTGTAAAGGGAATTAGGAACTTAGAGGTAGTTGTAAGTTCAGGAGAAAGCACTGCGTGAGTCAGATTGGAGAAAAAATCTACAAGCAATGGTATTATGTGATTACTTTCAAATATCAGAGGTGCAAGACTTTAATGGGTATGCCTAGCAGAGTCTCCTAAATCAGGCATTACTAATTCATTTTTGCCAAGCTCTCAAATTTATATAGGATCAGCAGGTTTTCCATTTGTTGATATGGAAAGGTATTTAAATTGTGAAAAAAAAATGTTTAATGGCCATTTGAGCATTGAGAAATAATTCCTTATTAATTCCATAGCAACTAAATATACCTGTTAAGATGATGAATCTTGGTTGACAATAATATCATTTTCATCTTCTTTTCTACTATTGAAGCAAAGCTATACAGTATAACTGTGTTTAATACCCTTCAAAAGGTAAATAATGATATACTATTGAAATTTTATATTGATAAATCATGAGGAAATAAAGAACATTAGAATGTTCTTTATCTTAATCATTCTTTAATATTCCATAATAATCTCTGAGGCAGCAGACTTGTGATCCTATATTTTATCAAAATAAAATCTAACTTTACTATAAACTGTATATGAACTTGCACAATAATATTATAATAAAAGCACATACATAGTAATATAATATTAAAGCACATACATAGTAATATAATTTTAATTCATTTTCATTATAATAAGGGCAGTTTGTCATATATAGTGAAGTGCCACTGTAAAAGGCATAAATGAAGTTGTTGTTCCTCTGTTGTGCCAAATTCAACTGTTAATAATTTCATACAATAAATATGTAACTTGTTTTCATTTACTATGCTGCAGTTACATTGCCAAATGTTATGCACAGGTAAGCATACAAATTCACACGACCCAGACTAAGCATTATCTCATGCTCAGTGGAAGATATTAAGGGATCTTCCTCCACCTGCGGTATACATTTTATGACAGTTTTATGCTCTACACCCTGTCTGTGCACTATTTGGACTGTGGCTCCCTAGAATGCTTACCTAGCCAGAAGTTCTACATTTTATAGTTGCTTATTGTCATTCCATCTGTTTTTGAAATTGTTATTGCACACACATTCATACATCCAGCCACACCATATGAATTTGTGTATCAATATGAAAGTGCATTCAGAAAAGTAGTTTTTGCCGTTATGGAATTCTGTTTTGCATTACAAATACACAAAACATGGGTCATCATGTGAACAATATATTTCATGTATAACCACCATAGCCATAATCAAAGTCAATGTTCAAATTAATGAATAAGCAAAAGAGAAATGTTCCAAACAAGAACAACACAACCACCACCACCACAACAAGCATTTCAATAACACTTTATCAGTGCTACAATGAAATGAACTGATATTGTTCTGCAAATATTTCCTAAAGGAAATGACCTAAAGGATGCTTGTGATTAGCTAGCAAAATAAAGAAAGTGGGACACAATGGCATCATTCCTAGAAAGCAGGGCCAGGGATGCTCTCTAGGTCCCTTAGGCATGGTTGGCTGTAGCAACACAGGGATCCAATCAAGACATCTCCTGATTTCTTGTTTTGGTAGAGTTTGTCTACTGAAAGGTCAGATGCTAGTGTGATTCTGCTATACTTTCCAATCTCAAAACCTCAGAAATAGGAAAATTACCCAGACCCATGTATACCTCGTATGTTAATTGAGTGATAATAAATGAATAGATATAAAAATTATTTATCCTGATAAAAATTGCTATATTGCAATTGCATCTAATATGATTGCATATATACTTACATATACAGTATTAGGCAAAACAAAAAATAATAAAGAAAATAAGCTTACCTTATAGACTTAACTTTAGAATAACATTAGCACAGAGTGAGTGAGTAGAAATGCAAGTGTTGTTACGGAACAGCTCCAGACCCTTCCCTGTGGGCGTGCTGCTATGTTGTCTGCGTGTCGTTATGTCCATGTTTGTACTTCCGTGGGCGTGGGTTGCCTGTGTGCGTGTTCGTTTGTTACACCTATGCCTTGTCTCGAGAGTCACGAGGGTCTGTGTTGGTCATCTATTTAACGTGCGTTCGCGCAGTGTCCTGTGCTCGTCTTTGTCTGAGTGTCAGTACGTTAGTGTTTATGTGTGTAATGTTTTGGAGTAAAGAACACTCAATAAACGTGGAGCTTGAGTGTGCGAGTGGTTTCCTCGTCCTTCCACCCGCACCCACGCGTCACAGAAAGACGAGCCGACAACATGAAGCCAGGACGTTCATCCCGTGCCAAGAAGGGAAGGAGGGCGAGCCGACACCACCACCCTCCTTCCCCTGTGCGACGCCGCGATGCTCCCGTGACGGAAGAGGAGCTCAAGAGGGACCCGGTATGCGCGGCCCTTCTGCGGTACGCACGGGAAGCAACGGAGGAGTCAAAGGCGGAGAACTACCGCCAGGCTGCCCAGCGAGGGACTCCTCTCCCCTGGCAGCCGACAGACAGGGGTTCCCCAAGACGTCGTCTCCACGCCCCCCAGAGGACCCGTTGGTGGTGTATGCGGGGATGGTGGGCGTGGCCACTCCCGAGGAAGAGTTCGGGAGTGGGGACTCGGAAGCGGAGGAGACGGACGGTGGAGCCAGCTACTCCCCGTCAGTAGCCTCTGCTCCTACGGAGTGTTACGGAGAGGACGTGAGTCCCCCGCTGTCGGTGTACTTCGCCCCCACCGTATATTACGGGGAGGGGGAAGACGACACAAGCCCTCCCACATCTGAGTGCTCCATCCCCACGTTATACTACGGTGAGGGGGTGGGTAACGTCAGCCCTCCTGCATCTGAGTGCTCCATCCCCACGTTATACTACGGTGATGGGGTGGGTGACGTCAGCCCTCCTGCGTCGGAGTACGTCGAGGGCGGGTCACTCTCAGAGAGGGAGAGCCCAACTCCGACGGACTGCTCCGGAGAGACCGTGAGGGAAAAGAGGCGTGCAGAGGAAGGCGTGCCTCTTCCCTACCCCGAGGGAATCCCGAGGGACTGCTCCCGGGCTGACACGCCAGAGCAGCCGATGTGTTGGAGTTCGGGCGGCTCGGAGTGGGAGGTAGAGATGGACGTAGAGGAACCTACACACGGGACACGGCCGGCAGAGCGACCGCCCAGAGGAGGTGGCGGTCCCCTAGGGGGAATTCAACGGGAGGAGACGGAAAGGCGGCAGGCGTACCCTGCGCCTCATCCTCCAACAGCTTCCCCGGCGACGGAACGCGCGCCCAACGAGAGGGCTGCTGGGGCGTCCGCCCTATGCTGCTATGTTGTCTGCGTGTCGTTATGTCCATGTTTGTACTTTCGTGGGCGTGGGTTGTCTGTTTGCGTGTTCGTTTGATACACCTGTGCCTTGTCTCGAGAGTCACGAGAGTCTGTGTTGGTCGTCTATTTAACGTGCGTTCGCGCAGTGTCCTGTGCTCGTCTTTGTCTGAGTGTCAGTACGTTAGTGTTTATGTGTTTAATGTTTTGGAGTAAAGAACACTCAATAAACGTGGAGCTTGAGTGTGCGAGTGGTTTCCTCGTCCTTCCACCCGCACCCACGCGTCACAAGTGTATCTCTCTATAAGCATAGTTACCATATCTAGGCATATATACAAGAGAGCAGATATTTCACTACACGATGAGGAAGTTTATATAAATATAATAAACTAGAAACAACTGAGTAGCAGTAGTGTTTAGAGTATAAAGTTCAGAAAGGGAAGGTATCATGTAGGTTACAATAAAAGCACCATTGCAGTTTAGATTGAGATGTATTGCACAGTGTGTTTTTGAGAGGTGAAGTGGCTCAGCACAGTTTGGACAGTAGTAAATCAGAACCATCTCTGCAATATTGAGACTTGTGGAGTCTTACGGCAGTGGGTAATAACAGGTCTTCTCATAAAAACAAATTCAGGACATTCAACAAATTGACATTCATTCCTGCATTCTGGTGACATTTTAGCAATGGTAATGACATAATAGACAGCCAGCATTAAATGCATTTTCATGTTAAGCACTTTAATTCTAGAAAAGAAACAACATAACAGCTTCTCTGCAGATACTTACCAGAGCAAGTGTGAGGTGTACAGCTAAAAAAACAGCTCTCTCCTGAGTAGAGTATTAGTATATTGACTGTGACACTGAAGGTAATTATTTTTTTGTTAATTGCTTCAACCAGCATCTTGTGATCACGAAAGAAATTTTTTAAACCATTTGCCCCATAAATTGACTCAAGGAAAACACCAACTAAGGGTAACGAGAATGTGGACTGCCCCAGGAGAGTGTGATTGTCAACATGCAAATCATATATGACAGAAGTAGGCAATGAATTTCACATTATCGCTTGTGTGTGATTATCTGATTCACCAAAGGAACTGACAAAATCTGTTCATAAAATAAATAGTCCTCATACCAAATTGGCAAAGCTCATTCCACCGCAGTAATGCTATTTCCATCCGAAATTGTCACTTAAACTTGAAGCTGTTTACTAATGTAGCTGAAGTGTACTAACTCAGCAGCTAAAATTGGACAATGGGATATCCTTGTATGGTCTGGTAGTTCCAGCCATGCTTGGACAATGTCCTTGACTGTTGCTGGTGAAGCAGCGTAGTAGAATGCTCCCCGGGGCATGTTGGGGATTGGACAGCTTGCCCTACAACAGTTTGAAAGTGGTGCAGCCACATGGTCAACAAGCCTCAGGCAACAACAAGAATGGCAACAATAATAATGCAATAATTAGTTTTTGTTGTGATGAATTTGTGTGTGTGTGTGTGTGTGTACCTGAAAGATTGATGAATGAGAGAGATAGATACATTTATAGATGTCATATGCCATTTTAAAATAAATAAACAGTGTTCTACCATAAATAGAAAAAAAATACATCTCACTCTCAGTATGTCTGAGAAAGTAGGCCCTTCTATTTCCTTTGCAGTACCACACAAAGGTGTCCGACAGTAAGCCTTTATGCAGGAGGTTCTGTGCTGCTGGGAGCCCTGTGGAACTCTGTAGGCAGGGAGAGTTTGGCTGTGCTGAGAACTCCTTTGGAAACATTATGCCTCCCTTGGCAGTATGTCTCAGGAGGACAGGTACAGCAGCTCATGCCACAGTTTTAAGTTACAACCCCCCCACCCCCCATTTGTGAGGGGGGAGAATGTTCTCTCCTGTTCTCTATAGGCACCTGGGGTCTTCAACAACATGTACTATATCTATAGTTCAAGTGATGAAGTTAAAAGTGCAGCTAATATTGCTGGTAATATCTTTCATTTTTAGGGCAAGATAAACAGCAAGCATTTCAGCATTTTAGTATTTCTATCTTAGCAGTGAGACATATTTCCTATTACATTGAATTTGTTTTGTATTTATTGAATCATTAACAGCAATATTAATAATATTGGTATTCATTATCAGATGTCCAATAGGCATATATGTTACATATGTTATATATCATATATATTTGATGTTCAATATGTACCCACACTCCACAGAACACCTTTACACATAGTTACAACAGCAAACTAACGTACTCCACACAACACAACAGCACACTTTCACAGTCTTCCTGATACCCTAAAGATCACATTACATAGGACCTTTCCTGAAGTTAATACATATTACATATACATAAAAATATTTCTAAGGTATTACTTTTAATTAGTAACAGTAATGATTGGGGAAAATAGGACTTCCTAAATATATTTGAAGGCAAAACACTACATTTACTAAGCATACATTTACATTTACTAAATGTGATGAAGGAGATAAAACACTTTACTAAAATACTATTTACAACTTTTTGCAATTGTTTAAACATTGTCTAGGGATTGACTGAATATTCTGGAGCAGATTTGTACTAGTCTAAACATTTTGCTCCTCGGTTTCACTGAGACAGATGTACCATGTTATAGCACAGGATTGCATAACACTCTGTATTACGAAAGTATACTGCAATACAGTCTGGTTATTAGCCCTGGAAGGTCTCTATGTATGAGGAAAGTGGGTACATTAGTGTACCTTACTGCAAATAAAATCAGTATGAAAAATTACATGATTTTGTCACATTTATATGAACGACAATATATTTGTAGAATGTGACATGCTTAATTTGCATATACTAAATTGCTACCAACTGATGGACATTAGTCTGGGGAAAGTTGAATAAAAAGGTCCTAATAAGGTTGAGTCTTCAGAGAATTTTAAAATAAAGTGATTTGGTTCCTGTGGTTTACAGTTGTATATATGCTGGAGCTCCACACGGATGTGTTAGCTCCCAAATTAATTTCACTCCACGCCTCCTCCTTCGATCGTGTGTGCTGGTTTGTCTATTGGTGTGCACACACTTTCATCTGTGTGTGTTACTCACTTCACCTATTCCCTCTCCCATCAGCGTTATACGTCACGCATACTGTATATCCTCTTAACACCTGTGTATTTAAGTGTGTTTCTGTGTTGTGTCCTTTGTTTGTTGTTGTCTGAATTATGTCCTGTGTGTTCTTTGAGTTTGTCTTTAATAAACATTGTCATCGTAATAAACAGCCTGCCTCACCTTGCGTCACAAAAACGATGAACCAAACAGGATGCCTAAGGGAAGAAGAGGCAGAAAGGGAAAGCATTTCTCCGCTCTGTCCGCCTTACCCGTAGTGCAGGTCAGAGCCCTGTACGTTCTATCGAGAGCCAGTTCCTCAGGGCGAAGGGAGTGGAGTTCCTGTCCTAAGTTTGTTGACTACTCAGGGAAGGACTTTCTCTGTGGGGATAGGACCAGCTGACTAGTCTCCAGAGGAGGTGAAATGAGCGAGGGGTTCTCCCCCTCTGTACAACAGCTCTCCCCAGAGTATGGTGGCTCCTGCCAGCTCCTCAGATATGGATCCCTCCGCCTCTAGCAAAACAATGGGGAAAGAAGGTTGAAATGGTCCTCCCAGACATAACAACTCCAGTGGGGGGGGGGGGGGGGGGGGGGTGTCACTGACCAGGAGGTGAATTCCCCTTCAGAGTCGGAGGAGGACCAACCATCTATGGCTGGTACAACTTCTGACGGTCCTCTGGGGAGGACCCCGAC
Organism: Brachyhypopomus gauderio; assembly: GCF_052324685.1. Lineage (NCBI taxonomy): Eukaryota > Metazoa > Chordata > Actinopteri > Gymnotiformes > Hypopomidae > Brachyhypopomus > Brachyhypopomus gauderio. The sequence goes on from NC_135218.1 coordinate 14,358,739, forward strand.
CAGGAACAGTCCTGGCGCCACACGGGGATCCCCTTATGCCTCCTTCAAGGCTCCCTCCTACCTGGAGGAGTTGGCGTGCTCAGGGGAGGGTGGTGTAGAAATGGGGGAGGGTGTTTAGAAATGGGGGAGTCCCATCTGAAGGCATCTGAAGACACCAACTTGGAGGGGGAGAAGGAGGAAGAGGAGCAGTAACTCGTACTGCTCAGGAGCTTGTATGTGACCCTCAGGCCCTGGGAGACCTTGGGTCTGGTGCGCGTCTTCCAGGTGCTTCGTCACGGTATGGTCCTGACCTCTCGTTCGGGCTCATCTGTACTTGTTTGTCTATGTGAGTATACGTTCGTCTGTGTGTGTTACATCAGTGCTAAATGTCACACATGTATCCTGTTAACATCTATCCTGTGTACTTAAGAGTCCATCTGTGTCATTGTCTGACTTCATTTCTGTGTGCTCTTCATGTTTAAGTCTTTAATAAACACTGTCATTTAAAATACAATCTCATCTCAGCATCCTGCCTGGCGTGATTAAGTCTGTCGATGGATGCCAGGTGATTTTTGAGGTGATCAAAATCATCCAGCAGACTTAGACTGTTGATTGATTCTGTATGTTGTACTTTACAGAGGAAGATCCAGCAAATTGCCACATGCATTGGCCTTAGGTTTCATAAAGAAAGTCTACCCCGAAGGCACACAAAATCAAATCACTACTTTGGCCTGGCACATGAGAGCACATCGAGATGGACTGGCATTAGAGAGAAAAGCCATTAGTAATTAGTCAGACCTGCTCGTTTCCCATTGGGAGTGCTTCTGAAGGTGCACTTCCCAGCTAGAGATACCTGCTTCCGGCTGCCACTCAAGTCAGCACTTACTGTAAACAATCTGGTGTGGTGTCAAAATTTGCCCACAGTACAAAGGGCACTATCAGTCACATCTATGAACAGATAATTATACTTGTTATATATTTCCTATTAAACACCAACACAACATATTCTGATTGCCAGGTGCACATTTGCGTGTCAGTGCTAAAACAGACTAATGGGAAAGTGAATGATCCTGAACAATACCAGAGTCAAAAGTGATAAATTACAACACTACAAGCTGTTTTACAAATCAGGTAAAGTGCATTCACTGGAGCTTCTGTACTTTTATGACTATCTTACATTGATTGAAGGCTCATAGTTTGGTAGATAGCTCAAATCATGCAAATTTGTTTCTACACTACCCCAATCCCCCAACTTAAGTTGAACGTTTGGCCTGTTTTCTCAGAGCAAACAAACAGGCAAACAACAACAAAAAAGGAACGTTAATCAACGTACCCTTCACCTTTACAACGATAAATAAGCCCTCTGCACCTTGCTGGGATTCAAGCCAGGTGCAGGCAGGGCACACATAACTGCAACTCACAGCATCCCACAAGGAAGCTGTTCATGGTGCACTTCACAGTACAGTATACTGGAGAGTGTAAGAGCACACACACAGTGTGACAGTTTAGACAGCTGTGGCAGACTTGTTTACTTTCATTTTCTTATTTTTGCCTCTCAAAATGCCATGTGTTAGTCACAGTGCAGCCCCAAACATGGTATATCTTTCATATATTTTTTTCATTGCAGTCAAGAGCTCTATATTTTGGACAGCAATGAGAAACAACTTAAAGGTTAGGTATAATGCAAGCATACTCATGCAAGCATAAAAAAGTCGAGTGTATAATAATTTCTAAAATTATATTACATTGCAATTGTGTGAATGTTATACACAAACACAAGGGAGAATGCATATAAAACACTGAGTGTTATTGAGGTTTCACTGAGAAAACAACCAACTCTTTAGACTTTTCTAAACCAAAAAAGTATTGGGCTACTTAAAGGTCAAAAAACACTACATAAGTGGTGTAAATGACAAGCAAACATCTGTCGCATTATATAAACAATTTGATGATATGTAGGGTGCCTTCTTTTTATCAGCTACAGTACTGTCGAATATTATATTGGACTTTTATATTGGCCAGCGTTACCTCATTGATCTGCCAGTTTAAGCCAGTAACCATGATAACTCTGAAGCACTGAATTATGTCAGTTTGCAATTTAACTGAGAAGCTGTTGTGTACCACATTCCCAATTCTTAGTATGTCTGTCCTATATGACAAAAAAAAACTATTTCTGTTTCTAAGATGATTCTGACAGGTTTGATGAAAACTGACACAATTTAGTTTCACAAGGTATACTGCAGTGTATGGTCATGCTTATCTCAGGGTGGTGTGAAGTCTAACGATGCCATGCGAATACAAGAGACAAGCCAGTAAAAACCAGCAGGTAACTGGGAAATGAATATCACCTGTTCCAGGTATGCCATGTTTGCACGGAAGATATTTATGTTCTCTTCTTTTCCCACTGGCTGTTGGAGACTGGTGAGTACTACTCAGAGATAGAGACAGTGCACAAGCTGAAATCCAGATCCTCCAGAATCCCCTCAGAGTAGATAATAAGAATATTATTTTGGTATTAGCCAAAGGCTATGTTGGTTTTCTTCCCTTTGGCTCCTGAAGATTTTGAAGGAATATGGGTGTGAGACTTTATAGCGTCCTCTCTTGCTGGCCAAGAATCAATTTGCATGTGTCAAAATGTCATATTTCATTTTTTTTTTTAGATGACAGCTGTGTTATCAGACATATATCAGCAAATGTGTGCCACAGCATGGCTTTCTCCTTCACTATTTCCACTCTTACGAAGCATACAGATTTTAATATATAAACCTTATGGTACAGTAACAGTGTTTGCATACATCAGGGCATCAACTGATGCAATTTCTTTTTCCTTGTGGTGAATTAAAATGCAAACCACAGCAAATGATTTCAAAGCATTTTGCTATTTGAATGGAAGCAATTACCTAACCTGTCACTATCTGTCATGTTGTGGACTTTAAGAGATTAGCTTAATTCTTGCTCAGACAATTATAGCTAATACCACATTATTCCATATTTTGTGCACCCATATCCAATTTCATTAAAATGACAGCAATTCTCAAAACTGTCTTATTGGTTTGAGGTTAAGTCTGATTAAACTCAAATAAAAAAGTTAGCTAATGTTTGGTTGACAACCCTTACATCTGTGAATCACCTTAATCACTTTCATTAATGCCAGGAATAAATTAAGATACCATTATAAAATGGTTGTTATTAAGCATGCATAATAGAGATGAATGCTGTGTGTACACTTGTAACGTTGCTCGCGCTGCGTAGCGAGGGGACGGACACAAATGCTGAGAAGAGCGAGATTTATTACAGGGCATACCATCATCGGAGTCAGAGAAGCAGTCCGGGGTCATAACAGGAGGGCAGTCCGAGAAACAGGCATAAACAGGCATGATGAACACAAGGAAACTCAACCAGGCAGGGGAAACACAGAAAGCAAGAATAAACAGGTGATGAGCAAATAAACTAGGAAGTACAACAAACAAACCATGTACAACCAAGACAACCAAAGCAACCAAAATAACCGACGAAGGACAAGGGACACTCAGGGACTATAAATACACAGAACTTTAAACAAGGAACAGGTGATGGCAATGACACAGGGGCGTGGTAGACAATAGGGAATATCGAGACAAACGAGCAGGGCGGGATAAGCGGGCAAGGAACACAGACACGAGGGAACCCGGAGTGACAGCTAAGGGAGGGGGGTGCGGCCATACGTGACAACACTGTTTTCTACAGTGTAGCAATATTGATTATGCGTGAATAATTATGTGAAGGGGCATGTCAGGAATGACACCTGATAGCTATCTGGACTCAGCTGTTGCTGAAGGGTGAAGCTCAGATTCTGCGCAGTGACCTAATACCATTGGTTAAAATATATTTGCCACAGTGATTAGTTTAATGACCCAATTTTATTGGCTAATGATATCAACAATTTTATTTAAGTTATAATGTATATGATGCATAAGGTCAAAAACTTGGTTTAGGTTAACAAGTTATTAACTGAATCAGAGGGAAGAACAAACCAACTGAAGCTAAGCTAACTATGAAACAGAAAACTCCACATACTGTTTAAACCAGGTATCACCAAATGGCGGACCGCGGTCCAGATCCGGACCCGAACGCCGTCCTGTCCGGACCCAATCACATTCCTGATTAACTGGATACGGACCCAAATGCCAAAAAAATTAAACGGGAGACTATATTTTAAACCGGAGAATTTATTTTCAGACGAGTGTTACGTTCACCACCCATTTGAGTGTTACGTTTCGCCACCCCCCTGAAAGAAAGCCTTTCTTGGCGATTTTCACTTCCTGCTGCAAGACACTCTAAGGGACCAGAGATAGTTAATGAGTCAACTTTATGACGGGATGCATTTCCTGTGATCGTGGCCCGTAGGCACTCAGAGCAAGAGAGTGGAAAGTCTTCTGCTTTCTCCACTACAACAGTGATGTTCATCTTAGCTTCTGGCAAACTGAAAGCTGCATAGGTCTTTCTTCATTCTGAAAAATGTATGCAGATAATGTTCAATATAATATCAATCTCCAACATAGTGTTATTAATATGATCTGTGCTTATGATTTTTGTTCAGTTTGTATGCATACACTTTTTAACACAGTCATAAAGCAGCTTTATAAAAATCCAGGTCCAGCCCTATGAATGAGCCAGACAAGGTTTACAGTGGTGAGGAAGACTTTTTAGGAGGACACAAGGAATCAAGACTCACAAAGGGAATCTACCCTGGTATACAAAAAGTCTGTAGTTGCAACATCCACATCTTCTCTATATTTCCTCTTTGGGTCATATTATATTATTGCTATTAAATTACTTCAATGAACATGTCTTTGTTGTTTACCCTTGTATTGGCTGAAGGTAGAACTATATTATTAGTTCCAGGATTTACTTTTATAAGTTTACTTGTAAAAAGTCCCAGCACAAGTGTTACTGTACATCCCATATCTTAGTTCAAATGATTTATAAAAAGACTTTCAATACCCTTTCCCCAAAGAAGGAATTCTACATCCAAAAACAAAAATTTTTCATCTGATTTTAGGATTTCTATCTCACTGTGTTTCACTATCCTTAGCCTGCAGTCTTAGCTGTAACACAAGAGAAGCTTCAAGGGTTGGGGATGGGGCATAGAGCCAACTGAGCACTAACAACAACGTTTATTCAAAACTGAAAATAAACATGAACAACCGTGAGCAAAGCAAGAAGCAGTGTAATAAGACTCATCCGTCTCTCCATGAGTATAAAGAACAATCTATCCAACTTTGTATTGAAGTGTACAGAAGTGAGATTTTCACTGAGTCTGTGACACAACCTGTGACAGACCCTAACCTGGTCAGTCAGAGTCAACAATAATGAATGACCAAGATGTCATCCTTGTAGCAACAAAATTTGACTCAATTTATATTCAGCCAACTGATCAGCTCTGAACAGGAGCTGCCAGAAGGTGATGTGAAATCCATACAAGTTCTGTAGCAGATCAGGTTTTAAAAGACAAAACAGAAAATGGTGCATCCTAAAAGCCCCCTCATTAACCCATAAAGTGCCAGGAGAAACACTGGCTGGTCGGAGTACTGCAGGGTTTTCTTTCTTCTCTAATACTAAGATTAGACCATTATAGCATTACAACTCAGCATTACCAAATCAGCATTACAACTGCTTATCCATGAGACAATCACAACAGGGGTGCCCACAAGTTTTCAGCTTGCGAGCTACTTATAAGATGACCAAGTCAGAAAGATCTACCGGGGGGTTGGGGGTTGTGAGGTGGCAAACGAAATTTGTTGAGCGGATTGCAGATTGGCATTTTTAATGTCACACGATCTACGCACATTCCTTCGCGATCGACCGACACTTCCTTTGTGATCGACGTAATGAGCCCCCCTGTATCACAACAACCTGTCCCCACTTTGACCAAAGCTCTATTCAGGTAGCCTATACGTGTATATAGATCTTGCTGTGTATTGTTGTACAATAACAAAAAACATTTTAATGACTGTGAATATGGATTTGTGCATAATAAATATCGCTCCTCCCAAAATTTGCCTCACTATCTTTCCACAATTTCAGCATTAAATTAAAATTGGTTAAGAAATCTTTGCTTAAAATTTCTAATTCATTTTTTTTGTATGAATTTACTTGATTAGATGGTAGTTATACATTTCAAAGATACTGCACACTTTCAACACATAGTAACTATAGAATTATCAAGAAAATCTACAGAAAAAGCAACAAATTACATCATACAAATAGAAGAATTCTTACCACGGCACCAACCATAAAATATAAATATACTTTAAGTATGATAATTGCATCACTTTATGTGTTTATATTAAGATAGTGAGGTCTGTTAAAATGGTCCAAGGTCAGAGAGTAAAAATGAAAAACAGGTAGAGACACAATTACCAAAGATGAACTATGACACTAACAACGGGGCTAAAGAAACAAACAACAGTGAGTAAGAAAATGAGGGGTATAAATAGATGAGTTAAAAAGAACCAGGCACAGGTGAAACCAATAACACTGGGCGAACTCAATTAGAGACATGAATAAAGAAATCTAAACATCATAACACGTGGAGAATGAAAACAAAGGCGTGACTGACAGATGGGGGCGGGGCAATTAATATTATCTTGCATTGTTGCTGTGATGCGATATAAAAGAGAACAATGTTAACCCTAGACCAGTGCCTCATGTTTCTAGAGTTGGGTCTGAGAATTTCTTTAGCTCATCGCCTTTAATCAGCAATGGGAACTTTGTCTCTTGGTGGTTCCAAGATAACAGAATGTACCTCTGAAACTCCCAAGGTCTTTGTATTTGTTGAATAATTTTACACATTTGCACTGGTCATAGATCTGGGGCAATTATGACATCTAACATGAGAGTTTCAAATATGGCTTGTATTGTACTGATCATGTTTTGGAAGCCATTTAATGTAATTAACCAATTACATGACCATACACATTTCTCCAGCTAATTACTGCAAATGATTAATGAGCAGTGATGCCGGTAACGCGTTACTTAGTAACGCGTTACTGTAGTCGGACTACTTTTTTCAGTAACGAGTAGTCTAACGCAACTACTATTTAAAAACTAGTAGTCAGATTAAAGTTACTTATCTAAAACATCGTGCGTTACTATTTCTGCATTTCGGGGGAACGTAGGTTATATTTATTCATTCTTATTTTTTGGCTACACGTTTCTTACGCGGTTACGTCATCTCTGCTCTGCGGCGCCAAAGTCAGATGGAAGGAGAGGTTCGCCTTTAGCAGCTGGAAATACAGGCATTATTTTGATTTTATTTCGGCTAAGGAAGACAACATTAAGGTCCGTTGTACACTCTGTCCTGGCGACAGAGTGCTGTCTACTTTCAAAAACACAACGTCAAACCTGAAAAAAAAAAAAAAACCGGGGCTTGGCGGCGAACGTAAATTGTTACCGGGCGGGGTGTAAAATTGACTAAATTCAGTATTATATCGCGATCGATCGATCGCCGGTGGTTGGCGCCAGATCGAACTAGTAACTCATTGAATCATAGATGTGGATCAGAGGTAAATAAACTGGATTTTTTTTTCGGCGTGAGATATCGGAAGTGTGGCGTAAGCGTGTGAAGACAGTCAAATGCGTGTGTCTCAATGCGTGACAGTTGGCAACCCTGTAAGTGGGCGGAGTTGAACAGAAAGACTGTCTTATTTATTTATTTAAAAAACATGTAAGCCTATTTCAAGAAAAAGTTTACAAATGCCAGTGTCATTTTTGATGTTCCGGTTAAAATACATGTCAATAAAGTGAGTATTGGCAGAACTGGTAGTCATTTTCATGTTATAGGGGCGGGGGATCAGCCTCTGCTGAAAGTAACTAAAAGTAATCTAACTTAGTTACTTTTAAAAGCAAGTAGTCAGTAACTTAACTGAGTTACTTTTTAAAGAAGTAGTCAGTAGTCAGTAGTCGGATTACTGTTTCAAAGTAACTATGGCAACACTGTTAATGAGTGAACAAATCCTCTGACTTGATTTTGCATAATAGACAAAAATCCCTTGCTTGTGTTGAATTTAAATTGAAATTGAATCAACTAGATTGATGTGTGATCATCGTCACTGATTTTCAACCATAGAGATCACACTGTCAATCTTCTTTAGCAATGTCTTATCTACATGCAAAATACCTGAAGGTATGTCAACAGTATTTGGATGTAATCAAGTCACTGAACATACAATGAAGAAACTGAACTTTTTAAAATTATTATAGTAACTGTAGTGGCATATCTCAAAATAGATGTCTATTCATATCAATTTTGTAGACTGTCAGGACATTTGCAAAAAATGCAATCATGTTCAGCCAATCTTACGTTTTTTTGGAAAGTTCATTGTGTGACGCCATCCTTTCAACCCCCGCTGCTTTTAACTTAGATCTGGAATCTCTGTGTTCTTTGAATTTCCTACGCAATGACTGTTGTTATCTAGCCTTTTTAGTGCCAAAGACTGAAATTAAAAACTCACTCCACTCAGTTGACAGTTGACATTCAGTCCCTGCTCGTTCTCAGCAGTAAGAGATGGAACAGTGCTAGAGACCTTGTGCACTCCACCCAAGCTTTTTGCTTTGGACAATGAGCCACTAGTTCTTGGAGCAAAAACATATTGAACATTTGACAAATAGACAGGGCATTCATGTTTACTAATGTTCTTGTTAACGTTGCAGTTGGCCGCACTGCCAGTAGCTTCTAGTGGTTATTTTGATGCTACATCAGCAGGATCTTTGCTGCTCGGAGTTGCACAAACATTAGCGTTCTGCTCCAAGCCTACTCTTGGCCAGAGTCGTTACTTATCATTAACATTACTTAGACTAGCGGTAACACTGTTTGCCTGCTACTAGACTTGTTCAGAGAGCAGGAACATTGAGCATCACATAGTGCCCCCTGGGTAATGCAGTTTATATAGGGTCATTAGGAGTCTCTCAGACATGGAGAGCAGAAAAGAGTAACAGCAACTTTTGAGAAGTGTCAGCATCCTAGACATCGTCATGGTATGCCAACAAGTAAAATGTAGATGTGCTAGCACTGTGTTCTAGTGAGTATTGGCCCCTCTTTGAGTACTTGTGTTGTACTGATTCATGAGAGAGAGATGGCAAATTCCAGTGTCATGCCTTTGGGACTTTTCTAATGCTGTTTATGGCCTTGTTGTTGAAAAGCAAACAAGCAAACTTAGAATTAATGTTCATATAGTTATGAAAAAAGGATGTGCATATTGTCACGGTGAGGACCCCGGCCCCTCCCTTTTGGGCGTGTGTTTACATGGTCCACGTGTACTCGTCTGCGTCTGTGGTTGTCTGTAGGTGCAGTTATGTCTTGTGAATATCCGTCTCACCTGTGCATCGTCTCGTAATCACGCGGGGCTAATGTGGTTTGTCTATTTATTGTGCGCTCGCGCAGTGTCCTGTGCTCGTCGTTGTCTGAGTCTGAATGTTCTCTGTGAACGTTGTCTAAGTCTGAACGTTTCAGGTCTACGTTACGTGTTTAAACGTGCGCATACTGCGCTATTCTGTGTCACAATAAACGTGACGTCTGTGACCAAGCCGGGATTTGTGTCTCATCCTTCGCGCTGCACCCGGCGTCACACATATACTACCAAAGGTCAAGAGGTCATAATAAAATGTTTGTAAAATAGCCTTGTTGTTACTCCAGTTATGTTAAATCATGATGGAATAACAATGGTAATGTTATGGCACATCTTTACATTTCATCTCAAATATTATCATAGTCTTTTTCATATATTATCAGTCTTTTGGTGTCACTTGCATGTTTTGGCTTGCATTGTTGCTGCTATTACGGTGACCATGGTGTAGGGGGGCTATGCTTGTCTAATATTAGAGGACGACTTCCAGCATCTTAATCTGAGGGTTTTACAAGTCAGATTCAACAGGGTGTGGTATGGAAAGAAATCTGTGGTTACCTCATGCCGCCCAAGAAAACAAAAATACATTCCATTCGAGTTGCATCCTGCAGCATCAGGCAAGCCATTTGAATATTTGAATACAGATTACATTGTTTGAACCTGTGCTGAACTATTACCATGAATGAATTACTGCTCAAACACCCAAAACACCCAAAAAGGACAAATGTGTAAAATGGTGTTGTGTAGTCATGCTTAGTTTGGGAACTAGTGTGGTCTGGAAACACTGAAATATTTTCCATTTTAAGATTATCTTTGGTCTGGAGTACTGACTTTTAAATGTCGTATAAGTATGAAAATACATATTTGTTTTGGGACCTAATTAGCATGTCTCAGATTACTCAATACTTCATGTTTGTAGATATATAAAGATTTAAGGGAAATTTAATTAAAGCCTTATTGGATTTATTTAAATGATGTCTTTGTGTTCATGATGCATTTTTCTTTTTTACTTCAGCTGTTTATTTTTGCAATCATATTAAATATGTTTATTTGAAATAAAGTGGTCATAATAACAATTTGCTTCAGAGGGAGTACATTACATTACACCTGGCAATATATTTAATACATTTGCCGCAGAGTTCAATTATATTCATCAGCATTTTGAACCACTTAATTCTTTCTTGATTTGGTATAGTAAAATGATTGCATTCACACATATATACATGATTATGACTATTAATAATATTCCATTAAAGTAATCAAATACTCCAATTAACTAGATTTCTACATAGATTGTGTAGTAAATTGCAATGTTTGTGCTAAGGACTCAAGACGTAAACACTTTGTGAAGTATGGATGATGTGTTTACATTTTACCCTCTAGTTCAAGAGACCAGAATGGCATGGAATATCCAATATCATATAGGTGAAGGCAGAGGTGTATTACCTAATGAATTAATTCTGACAATTTAACAGTCAAAAAGCCATTCACACAGATGTATTATTTGTCATGGTATTTGATCTGCTATGCTTCCATCATTACTGAACTGTATCACATCATTATAAACTATGATTAATTCATTTAGGAAGAATCCACAAAAATGTTCACCGTGTCTGGACAGAAGGCTGGTAAAGCCCATGCAGGAGACTACATGTGTCTCTTTCATTTGATGATGGTCTTAACAACTTGAAGGTTGTGGGTTTCAATCTCAGCTCTGCTATTCAGTCACTGTTGGGCCCTTGAACAAGGCCCTAAATCCTCTTGAGTCCAAAGGTGCGGTAGGTTGACCTTGCACTGTGACCCCAGGCTCCAAAGAAGATGGAATATGTGGGGAAAAGTATTGATAATATTTTGTTGCACAAAATACATTTTTAGCAAAGAAAATATTGTGAAATATTTTTATAAAAACTACTTATAGTGGACTATGCACATACAAAACTATTTTGGACCCAGTTGTTCAGAAGTAATGTGATCAGATGTCATCTATCAAGCTAGATCAAATCTTGAAAAAGGTGGTTAAAAAACAAGAAATATTTAGACCTGGAAGCCTTTAATATGTGTTATTCAAAACAACATAGTTGGATTTGGAATGCCTTTGTTTAAAAAATCAGGATGATCCTACTTCCTATAGAATTGCAGATTCAATGTGGATTTCAGTAATAAAATGTAGTGAATTTACATTTCTTTATATTTTGCACTTAATTTTTTACCGTTACAGTGATAAAGGAGAGAAAATAGACATTGGTGGCCCAGGGTCTTGAACAGGCTGAAGTGTATTAGAAACATTATCACAAAAAGGGACATTGCACCTGGTAGTGATGCTGTAGCAATATAGACAGGTATTGCATTGCATGTTTCTTGTGGTACCACTTGCAAGTGGAAAAGCATCTCTTCATAACTCCATTTAAGTGCCCGGTTGCACATATGGCTTTGCAATAACAAGTGCTGAAGCCTGTTCAGGTGTGTTTGCTGTAAGAAGAGGGGTCATCAATCATAGTAGTAATGGATAGGCACTGTCTCCTAATATTATCCCATGTGGCTGGTTGGTTTGGAGCTCTGTGTACAGTGCCCTTCTTCGGGATCTGTGCATCATGGACAGACCTATGTCATTTCATCACAATATGTGAAGATGAGGTCAGCATGGCCTACATGTTGAATATTGTTGTTGTGCCTCCTCTTTCAGTTGACGTAGTCCCTCTCATGAAGTGCTTGTATATGTATATCAGTACTGTCAATAGTGTTGGGTAAAAAGAAAATCTCTGAAATAACATGTGCTTCGGAAATAAAACAAATTGACTGGCCAGGCTGGACTAAACATTCATCCCATCACTCCCTATAGTGTCAGCAACACCTTGCAAGTAAGTCACAGATGCATAGAAGTGCAGAGCAATGAGCATTTGTTCTTTCACGGGAAGAGTGTGATTTCTTCAAGTGCAGCACTGAGCATATACCTTACATGTGTGTTACAGAGCATACACCTTACTGGTTTATTGTTCCAGTGGTATTGGGCGCCATTATGCCTCAACATTAGAAATTTGGGTTTGAAATCACCAAAAATATCTGAATGCCATGGTATCTGGCCAGAGGAGAACCATGGAGCAAGTGAAATTTAGACCACAATGAAGTAAAATAATAATAATAATAATAATAACTTAAACAGGCACCAAGCACTTTAGGACAGGTGATTGCACAGATGTGGTCTTTGACATTACTGGAGGTGAAAACTCTCACTATCACTCTGCCAAAGATGTAGGAGACATCGAGTTCATGATTGTAAAGGAAAGCGAATAAGTTCCACAAAAGAGAGACTCAAAGCATTCCTTGCCAGACAAAGAAAGTGATGTCTATACTTTACTTCTTTAACAAGAAACTGAAAGAGTACAATCTCAGATTCTTCTAGAAGAAGACCTTACCCAAATCTCTTAACTGCAGCAAACCAGACTCCAAAGCTAGACTTCAAATAGCTTGTGTCTCTATAAATGAAGATGAACTCTTTTTTATGTTAACTATTGAACCTTTCCTGGTTTTAACTTAGACTAGTAGTGCAGTTTAGTCTAGAAGTGATTTTAATATTAATTATTTTCTATTTTCATTTCATGTAAACATCTATGCTGAACTAAGGGGTGGTGGGCCAGGCTTTATACGCTTGAATTAAGAATGATTTTCTCAGTGTTAAAGCAGCATGAAATTGCATCTGTTTTGGGAATGCTTCTTGGGACCCACTTTTCTCCAATCAGCTCCCATGGCATCACCCAAGTGACTTCTCCAAAATCTCAAAGCATGCAGTCCTTTCAGTCAGAAAATGTGACAGGTTGACGTTGCTCAGTCAGGGAAGCGAATGACAAAATTAATAAGAAAAAAATTAATTAGTAAGTAATTACATCATACAGTAGAACTGGCATTATGTTTAAAACTGTACAAATGTCTTCTAGTTGAGAGAAGGTTATGGGGTGTTGAAAGCAAATCTATTTACAGATCTTCCAGATATAGCGCCTCTCACAGCACTGTGGCAAGTTTTGCATGACTGATTAAATACTGCAGCACATATGCATTGCCTGATTACAGGTTTATGACTTTATCAGCTGGAAAGGTTACAGTAATTGCCTTGGACCTTTACAGCGTTATTTTAGTTGATTGTGTCAAAGTGTCTAAGATTTCAGTGTTTATATATATATATATATATATATATATATATATATATATATATATATATATATATATATAAGAGAAGAGACAGAGAAGAGAGAGAGAGAGAGTACAATGCTTGTATTTTACCATTGAGTTCATGCTTGTACAACATATTATTTACATGTAAAAACAGGATGGCCACTGGCACTGTATCAACATTTTCAGGAGGCACTGAAACATCAGCCAAGGTCTTATACTCTAAAATTGATATTTTATTGTCGCAGATTTCCCATAGAACAGCAGCAGGAGTGAGCAGGAGTCTTAGCTTGGGCTGCTCATTACGGTGGCATAAAGCAGCTTGACACACATGGGATGCCAATCCATCATGAACAAGTCAATCTCAATGGGGGCCAAGCTCGGGAGAGGCAGGCTGCAGTGACTAGGGGGAGGGCAAGAACAGTCCTCGCTACACTAAGCTGTTGTCTGGCAAGCTGGCAAGTTGCAATGCCAACACCCCCGAGGTACCAGAAGCGCGGCTCCATCAAGCAAGCTGGCTAGCATGTCTCCGATAGCATGAGCGAGGCAATTAGAAGCAGCTCCTGAGAATAATCTCTCTCTCTCTCTCTCTCTCTCTCTCTCTCTCTTTCTGTCTCTCTGTCCCTCCTCACTTTTTTCTTGTCAACTGTTTATGGTCCTCCCATCAACATACACACACAAAGATACCGTGCTCTTCATGTACCATTCCCATCCACTGACTGCAGACCTCATTTTTAATTAAACCTCTCTACACTGAAAAGAAATGTCATTTAATTGGCTAATTAAAAAACACTGCCATGTGAATCACAAGGGGGGAACACGGCAGAAATACCATTCTCCATAATTAATTTGTCAAGACGAACCCTCTGGGACTTCAGATGCTGGCTTCACAGTGTTGACCAAATATTTCGAATATTACACCATGTATGTGTTTCATTGGAAAGAAAATCAACATTGTGGATTTGAAAAGGTATACATTCTTTTTTACATTCTCCTTGCAACTGGTTTAATACAAAGGAGAGCTTTTGTTTGATGGATGAGTTCATTTTTAAGGGATGTCACTGTCTAGACCTTTACTCACTTTACTCACGCATATATATATATATATATATATATATATATATATATATATATATATATATATACTGTATGGCTAATCTAATATTTCTGTCTGATTAAGATCTATTTAAGAACTATTTATGAACTATGTACATAGATGATATTAGGAAAAATGGTGAATAAAACCAATTAGTGGTTTTGGTCACTAAAGATATCCTTAAGATAAGATATACATTTTATTTACATAAATTTAAATTATGCAAAGATGCATAATTTTATGTAATACAATATGTTTCTAATTTCTATAAACTAGCAGTTTAAATCTGTTATAAATTATCTATACAGTTTCAAATGATGCTGCATGCTGTTTCAAACATGTGTTGTTTTTTGGAGCACTTTGTCTTCAGATTAAAGTCTATTTAACTATTTAGGAATGCACCTTTTTACAATATGTGACCTATAGTAAAGATCCCTTCTAATGAGTTCAGATGTCTCTGCCACACCCATTGCTAAAAGATTAACATTAGCATTGAGCGTGTGGGAAGAACTGTCCTGAAGTGCTCAGTGACCTTAAACATGGTACCATCATAGTTTGCCACCTCTGGCACAAGTAAGTTTGTGAAGTTTCTGTCCAGCTAGATCTGCCTCAGTCTATAACTGTTGTTATTATGAAAAGTAAGCATCCAGGAGCAACAACAGCTCAGCGACAAATCAGGAGACCACAAAAACTCCCAGAGCAGAACTTCAGGGTTTGACAGATACCAGGAGTAAGCTGCCTTCCAGAATGCATAGTGCCACCAGTAAAGTTTTGTGATGAAGGGATTATGGTCTTGGGCTGTTTTTTAGAGCTTGGGCCATGGCCCTTAAATCCACTGAAGGGTAATGTTTTAGACAATTATATGCTCACAACTTTGTGGCAACAGTTTGAGAAAAAAGACCCTTTCCTGTTCCAGCATGATCGTGTCCTTGGGCACAAAGAAAAGTCCAAACAGATCATGACGCATTTAGTGTGCAGGAACTCCAGTGGCCAGTGCAGCACCCTGACGTCAAACCCATTTACCTTTGGGATGAAATGGTGCGTCAACTGGAATACGGACATCACAAATGCTCTGTTGACTGAAAGGGCCGAAATTCCTACAGACACAATCCAAAATATTGAGGAAAGCTATGGCTGCTATAGCAGGCAAGGAGGGCCTGACTCTAATTACTGTAATGTCAATGGTTAAGAAATGTGATGTCCAACAAGTTCACATTTCATTTAATTTACAGCATTTGGCAGAGACTCTTATCCAGGGTGACATATATCAATATGTGTTTGCCCCCTGGGAATCAAAAATATAACCTTCTTGCTGCTAATATCTTGTTCTAGCTGCTTTACCAGCTATAGGCACACATATATAGGTGTGATGGTCAGGTGTTCACATACATTTGGCCATGTAGTGTACAATTGAGTTCTACATATCAATTGGAGAAGAAAACAAATCCAGTAGTTCCAGACTGTGGAAAGGAAAGGTAAAACTAGCAGAGCTGATGAGGTAGGATTGATAGGTAGGCTAATGCTATGCTTAAGTACATGCATGCATTGCTTTAGCTGTCTCTCCTTATCCTTTCCTTTTTAAAGAGGTTTCAGGGTTTAAATGTTCCCTACCTTAGGCTCCGGAGAGGTTGAATAAATGATGAATCTGAGACACTGCCAGCAGGGCTTGTGAATTCAGGATGAAGGCAATCACAGCTGGACCGGGTTCCCTGGAAGCAGTTTCTCTTATTAAAACAATGAGCGTCCTCTGTTCCGTAGAGTAATGTTGTTATATTAATAAATGCCCTTCCTTATTTTCCATGCTGATGTCTTGTTAACCTCTGCATTTGAGAACTGATCTTCCAAAACTCATTACAAAAGCAAAGAAAGAAAGATAATTGGTTCCTTAATGCAGGTATAGACTGAGTGAAGAGAGGAAAAAAATCTAATCCGTTTTCAGAGCCCAAACAATCTGCAAGAATGTTTATATATGGAATAGAACTTACACTAAGTCTGAAAAAGAACTGAAGACTAACATATTTAACAGCAATCTTGTATATTATCATTTAAAGCCATGAATACAATCTAGGTAAACAGAACGTTGTGATAACAAGATTGCATTTGACTTAGCATATGTCACTTTTCACCTGAAAACAGAAATTTAGACATCAATCAAACCCTTTGCCTATTTGTGTTCAAGCCCTTACCGCTTCTGTTTTTTTCTTTCTTGCCTTCCATACAACATGACAGCACCTCAGGGAAAGAAGCTGAAACAGAGTCTGAAGAAGCGCCATGTGATCTGTCTCTTAAGATAGCAGAATTGAGCATTATTCGTATTCTTCTTGTCACTGCTTATACACTGCTGACATTAGCACCACATCACATGTATTACTCAGTCCTGCACTTGAATACATGTAAATCTGTTTACTCTAAATATTTGCTAACCGGTCATCTGTATTTTCAGCTACTGTGCTTTTTTCCTATTGGTAATCTGTAGAAACATCTTACCCACTGTTAGCATAGAACTGCCAAAAATTATAATACTGTAATTCTACAGTGTTTGTATGGTTGTTTATATGCTTTAGATAGATAGATAGATAGATAGATAGATAGATAGATAGATAGATAGATAGATAGATAGATAGATAGATAGATAGATGGGATTTCAACCAAATAATATATGCATGGAGTGAGAATACACAGTCTATTTTGTGTTCATATTTCATAATGTTTTGGATCAGTCTAAGCTGCCCTCCAACTTGCAAGTATATTAAATTCTGTCAGTAGGATGCAGATTTTAACAAGATGATGGCTCCAATATTGCAGTCCAAAACACTGCTGATTAATGTTGCTGGAGCCAACTAATTAACATAAGTTACTGGTTGAAAATATAATTTTTTTTTCTTGGAAGAAGGGTAACCTGCAGTGAGTGTGATGCCTTGGGCAAGGATCTACTCTCAGAGGGGGATGAAAGCGATGGAGACCAATTGAAATGCAGGAGCAGAAATAAGAGTTAGCTAGGTTGGGATCTGTTCCTCCTCTTTTCTAATGTCATCTGCTCCAAAGTCACAGTGCCTTCATTGGCACTGGTTAATGTTCTGCCCTGAAACGACAATAGAGGACTGATGCTTTAGCTGCTTGATGTGCTACTGACATCTGTGTGTTGACACTGGATGCTAGGTAAAGTCCTGGGAACCAGACAAAGTCAGAAAAATGCACATTATCCCTTGACATTGAAATTCTAATTTCTATCCATAATGAGTAATGCCACATCATTTAATTCAAATTGTTATATGTAATCCAGTTTGCCAAATTGAAAGCCAGACATTTAGATATGCATAGTGTTGCTAGTTACAATTTCTTTTCTTTTTTATCTATCGCACGTTGGTGATTTGGTAATGACAGATATGTTGATGGTCAGAGGAACTTCTCCATCCCCTTCATCTAAACCTAACCAACACATTTTTCAACTCCACTTAGAAAGAACAGGGATAAACCCCAGAGGTTCATAAACAGGACGTAAACATGAGAAAACAGACAAATCCAAACTAAAACAAACAAACAAACAATGAATAAATAAATAATCACAAAAGGCTATGCTTTTTGTGAACTTTCTGAAAATGCATTACAAACTGTCATAAGCACAATACTCCATCAAAAGCACCACAAAATCATATGTATTTAAACAATGTGTTTACAGTTAAATAGCTGTGATCCATTAAGGCCTATTAATCTCTCAGTGAGAAATAAGCAGACTACAAACGACTTCCAATTTATATTTCACAAGCAGAGCAGAAAGGTTAAGCATTCTTTGGTAATTCGTTGCTGCAGTGCACAATGAAGTTTTTAAAAGCTTGTAAAATGCTAGTTGTGGCTTTAACATTTGTGACCTCGTCTTTTTAAACAAAAAAATAATGTCCCCATCATTTAGAAGAGAGTATGCTAAAGCAGAAAGCAGAGACTTCTGTGAAACCGCCAGCAAGGATAAGGTGCCTCAATTGCTGTTCAGAACAACCTCCCAATTCTATTACACTCTTGAGAAGTATTGTATACTTTGAGTTATAAGAGCAGAAGGGAATAGAACCACCACATTAGAATCATAATGTATTTTGTTTTATTTTCAGGTGTTTCGTTTTTTTCAGATTTGGTTTTAAATCACACTCGGTATATATCAGAAACAGATATGGCATGAAGTGGCTGTTTTATTACAGAGTGGCCTATTTATAATCCACAAGCATTAAAAAGCACTCTAAGAAACCATCGAAAGTATAATAAATAATTTTAGTTTTTGTCTACTTACTCAACATTGAAGAACTTCATGACTACATCCAATTATATCAATAAAGAAAGTGAATACCTCCACCTGAAAGAATCTTAACCTTGCTATATCTATGTCTAGATTTATTTATTATTGATATGGGATAAGCATCAGAGTCAAAGCCAGGATTATCTTGATGCTTTTAGAAACCTGACCTTGTGTTTTCTTTTGCCATCATTACATAATCCATGCACAGTTCAAGACAGACCATGGCATGTACACTACAAAAGATTTTGACCAAAGTTAAGACTCCACCACTTCTAGGCTTGTGCTCTGGTGTTGAATGATAGGGTTACAAATGGATTGGAAATATGGGAAAAAATTGTTTCCTTCTTATTGATCTACAGCAGTGTTGCCAATCTTGGGCGTGCGCCAGGTCACACACACCAAACGGGACAGTCAGCGCACTCCTCTGAGCATGGCCAGCTGCCCTAGGATGTTGCATGAGCAGCAGTTTGCAAAAGGTATGAGAGCTGGCTTTGCGTGCATGTCTCAGAGGAAGCCTTCATATCCTGTGTCCAGTAGGTGATGCATGGTTCTCAATTAAAGTAGACAGACTGATTGATTGTGCCCTGCAGAAATCAATGGGGTACATTCTACCGTAAGGGTAAAAAGCAGACATATTTTAGCTTCATTAGGTGCCCGTGATTACCAACATCTAAGTCAACAAATTGTGGAGAATGTTTCCCAATAGGTTCTATTTCATAATATCATGAAATCCATATGAAATGTAAAGATTTATTACTGCTACAAGAGCAATAAATCAGGCATTAGACTACAACCGCTGCAGTCTAACATACTTACACACACACTTTCAGTTTCAAAATGCCTGAAAGGGATCAGATATGCCTGTTTTATTATTTAATTAGAAATTGCTCAAACAATATTGCTGCCATTACAGTTTCAGTGATAAAAGGTTGACTAACCAATGAAATGCATACTGAGAGGAAGTTATTCTGTCCAGGTAATGTAATTCTGTTTTATTTTTTATGATTCCAATAAGTGTGGACGATTACCACTGTTTTAAAAAGTCACGGTGGTAATAAATATTTTTCTTGATTTAATCTCCTTGCCAAGCACACACCAGAGAGAATGGAGGAGAGAGAATATAGCAATCCAGAGTTGTTTTGCCCATCTTAAACGACAAATATATGTTTGTTTGTTTGTTTTTAAAAAACACCGAAGGAATGCTAACTGAGTAGCCAATTTGCAGAATTTGCAGAGTGTTTCTGCAAAGGAAGGAAACACTGTTCATTCCAATTTAGCAATAGTACAGAAAACCAGGATAATCTGCTGTAATCAGGATAGGAAACAGCGAATACCTAATAATGTAAGTAACATTCTGTGGGTATGCATTAGATTGTTCAGAAGGTTCTTTACATTTAAAATAACTTATTAATTTCAAATAACCATAATTGCATCGGTAATATACTGGGGAGGTAGGGGACTTCTATGTATTTGCTGGTTCTGTGATGGCAGGGAACATTTCATTCTGTGGCCCCCTGTCTCTAATTGCAAAGATTTGGCATGCAAAGCAAAGTCAATTAAACGATTATGTAACAGGTATCAGCTATCAGCTATTAGAAGCTGAGATTTCTAAAATGTTTCCATGGTCACTTGTTTGACCTCTAATTATCTCTTTAAAAACACACACACACACACACACACAAAACAAAAAAAACAAAAACAGTTGTGATAAAAAGAAAAAACAATGAATATACAATGCTATCTCGTTTTAATTACACCAGTCATTTGATGAATGGGAAAGAGGTAGGCTTGATTTTTATCTAAATTATCTGAAGAGAATTTTTTCTCTTCAGAAAGGTGGACAATGACCATTACCATTTAGCACATGCAAGACCATGCTGAAACATTTTTGTATCTTGATTTTTGAAAGACAATTGAAGGTGCTTTGCACACCACTGCATCATTACTGACATTGGAGCTAACACACTGAGAAAATGTTTCCCGCTGAGCCCGATTTCTCACCATAATGACATTCATATGAATTATAAAAGTATGTGGAGGTTGTTGGAGGTGGAGGGAACAGAATCATGCATTAGACGACAGCAGCTTCAATACTGCGTTAAAATGGTACAATTACCATTACCATTTTACACATGTCAAGAACCAAATTTGCCACCTTGTGCATTCAGCCATCTTAGAAAAAACTGCAATACACTTTCCTATAGTAATGGAATGTACATTCTTTTCACATAAATCATTTTTTTTCCAAATGTTCTATGCACGATGTGCCACTGTCTAAAAGAGAATATGACCTGCCCACTACTCCGATCTGAATGTACACTCCAGATATGTCCATACTGCAGACCATTTTAGAAAGAACATAGGATGTCAAATCTGTCTGTGGAAAGGCAGTAAAGAGTGAAGAAAAACCTGATATGCTGTAAGAGGTAAATGTGGACCTGTGACAACTAATAGTGCTCTTCATATCTCCTCTGTTCTAGATAGTGACACACTTAGCCTATAATTACAAAAATGTGCTTTACAAGGTTTATATATATATATATATTATATATATATATATATAATGTATCTTATAGCGATTACCATGATTCTATTTGTTTATGTCGAAAACTGACATTGGTTTGAGCTAAGATATTTTCATATCATAATAGTAACAATAACAATATAACAATAATAATAATAATAAGGACAATGATGGACACAAGTAAATAGACACAGGAAAATGGAGGATGCAAATAACACGCGAATAACAAACCATAAAAGTACACTAACCAGAACTAAAGAACGCCAAGTAATAGTAATATCAATGACCAACAGTCACATACACAGAAGGAGTTTTAAAAGGAATTAGCATAATAGCATAATAACCCCAAGCTGGTGGGGTCAGTTAGGAAGAATACCCGCCACCCGAGGGAGATGTGGCAAGAAACCAAAACAGAGAACATATAAACAAAACAAAATGCACATGCTCTGCCACTACTGTATGGAGGCTACCAATGGGATGGCACCATAGCAGACAATATATGAAAAATGTGACAACAGATACCATATAAATGCTATACAGAAACCTTTTTTATGTTTACACAGTTGCTAAGTGGCAGACAATAGTGCTGATCATTTAAAACATTATTTAAAACTGTATTGTTCTAATTTCTTATTTGAGCATTGCACAGTGCATCAGCCCCACTACTAAAGAAGGGTACGTTTGAATGAAGATGCCCAGATTAAACTTATTTATTTATTTAATTTATTTAGTTTGACCTTGATTTCTTCTGCCATTGACTGAAGTTTCACTTTTAATTTCAGTTCCTGCACTGACAGAATCTGCTACCAATATTAATCAGACTGCCACTGGTGTCCTCAGATGCCAGGATGTTGAATTTAATCACACAGTTCAAGAGAGGCAATCGGGTAAAACCAAATGAGCAAAGCAGCTGAGGAGAGCTAACACTGCCTGTCCCACTGACAACAAGGCATTAGCCTCAAAATAAACATATCTGGAGTGGAATATTCCCTGTTTGGCGGTACAAGTATTCAGAAGGCTGAGCATCTGGGTCTGTGTTAATTAACTTGGCATTAGCCACGTTCGTTTTTGTTTAGCACCAGGCTCATGGGGCTGTTTTAGAACTGTTAATTTACGCCAGAGGAACATGGGAATGCCTGTGGCTGATTTGAGGAGAATTACCACCAGTCTTCCCTTGTGGAACAACCTCTCCCGAAATTTCACAGTAATTTAACAGTGCTGTCAATCAGAGTTTCCTTAACATTCCCACATGCCATTTCAATAACAGGAAAGGTGACCAGCTGAGAAACAGAGTGGAAACAATGGTCACTGCTGCATACATTTCCCCTTGCAGCAGACTGGGTGTCCCATCTAGTTTGCCACCAAATACAAACAAATGAATCCAGAAATACATACAAAATAAATGTAGACCATGAAAAAATAGGTATTTTATGTTACTTTTTTTAATTCTTTAACAGCTCATATATATATATTTAGTAGAGTATAGTATAGTATAGTGTAGTAATGTTGCCATCATTGATACAGTTATAGTATAGACATCCCAGATAAAACTTCAGAATGTCTTCAGCTGGTTGTTGCTGTTGTTAAATTATCTTTATGAATCATTTGGTTTCCATGGGACTTAATGTTAAGATGTTGAAATTGAAATGAATGTATATAATTGTATCTGAAAACTGAGTCTTTCCATTTATCTTCTGCCATACATATTTATGAGGTCATTCCTAAAACGTCACCATCAACCAATAGGGCTCTACAGATATAGCCAGCAGCTGAAGAACAGTGCTGGGGTAGGGATGAGGTCAATAACTCACTATTCTGCACTGAAATGTGTAAATCTGCAGTGTTCACCACATCTCTGATGGGCAGCTAGCGGCCGTCATATTACTTGAAAGCAGAGGTGTGACTGAACCTGGCTATAAATTGAATTTTAATGGTGCAATATAATATGCTGAGTCATGCACTTTTTCCCCTAGCCTTCCCCAATACTGTCACCAAGTAGTCAGTCTTATGTCCCTGAATCACCCCTGTCATCCTGCTCCTCAGAGATTTATCCAATTAGCCTCTGGAATACAAAAGAAGGAAGTGGATTTATATGTGCAGCTTCAAGTGTAAGTGAATTCACACTGTATGTCTTTTGTCTGGTTCTCAGCAAGGCAGCTTATGTTTTGCGTTGGTTGTGGCCTCTTGTTGTAAGTGTCACGGAACAGCTCCGGACCCCTCCCTGTGGGCGTGTGTCTACGTCGTCTGCGTCTTGCCGTCTGCGTCTATGGCTCCTCGTGGGTGTGGTTGTGTCTGCGTGTGTTCATTCGTCCCACCTGTGGCCCGTCTCGTAATCACTCTGGGCTCATGTAGTTTGTCTATTTAATGTGCGTTCGCGCAGTGTCGTGTGCTTGTCGTTGTCTTTAGTTTGCACGTTGCATGTGTGTGAGTTTCAGTGTTTTCTGTGCGCGTATTGCGCAACACAAACTTCAATAAAGCAGTGACGTTGGCTGCGTATGCAAGGATCCGTGTCTCGTCCTTCACACTGCACCCCAGCGTGACAGTAAGGACCAAAAGACCACATCCATCTGTGGTGGTACAGAAGTTATTCTATTGTATAACCCAAGTTAAGTGTTAAGTGGCTGTCCAAAAATATGGATTTTCCCAATAGCGGTTAACCCAGGGAACTCTCGTTTTCATAAAAAAAGGAGAAAATATGATTGTTTGTCCCAGAAACCATATATGCAGAGGTTGCCAGACATTTGTTTTTTCATTTCTCTGAGAGGATGATTTGGGCCAGGTAGGCCATGTGATAATCCTCAGCCTATTATTATCCTCAGCCATTTCCATCTCAGCTACACCATCTCAACTACACCATGTCAGCTACACCATGTCAGCTACACCATCTCAGCTACACCATCTTAGTTACAACATCTCAGCTACATCATCTCAGCTACACCATCTCAGCTACATCATCTCAGCTACACCATCTCAGCTACATCGTCTCAACTACACCATCTCAGCTACATCATCTCAGCTACACCATCTCAACTATACCATCTCAGCTACACCATCTCAGCTACATCATCTCAGCTACACAATCTCAGCTACACCATCTCCTTAATCTTTAGAAATCAATGCTGCATGATGGTCCCACTCAGCACTCCCACTTATTTACAAAAATGGTGAACTTTACCTGAAACCTGAACCTGAAACATCCATCCTGATTATGGATGTTGTAATTTACTTAGAATGCAGTAATTATAACTTACACCTTTAATGTATTTAAAGATTAATTTATATTTTTAAAATGCATTCTGAAAAGTGGAAACAGAAGAGAATAAAGCTGCCAATAGGGCAATTAGAAAAGCTTTTAAACATTTTTAATGAATCATTAACTCTCTTTAGTCTGGAAAAAAGCCTCTTGTGAGGTGTATCTCAATTGCCCCTTTTCCACATTAAGGGTTTAAACACCTGAATTCTAATACACAACATTTCCATATTAGTGCCACCAATTTTTTTTTAACAATGTTGAACAATTTTTTGTCTCCTATTGAAAAATGTGAAACCAAGGGATTACGCAAAATGTAATGGATCTAATTCAGTAGGGTGGCCTTGTCTTTTTTATAGTAAAGCAGTTATTAGAACAACTTATTATATCAGTTGAATACTGAATTTGACCCAGCTGCCTCAGGCACAATGTGTTTAGTGTTTTCCCATTGTGGGAATCCATTGAAATGCACTACCGCCTCAATGAACAAGAAGATTAGCACTACATCTGCATGGCTTGAAATGTCTTTTATCACTTTACTTAGGTCATATTTTAGTTTTGATCAAAAGATCTTTCAACATTAAAAGGTTTCTGAGTGTAGTAGTTCATTCAGATAAGCTTTAACAACATAGAAATCACACCCCCAGAGCCAAATATACTGAATTTTCTTAGCAATGGAAACTTAATACCAAAATCAATAGAAACATCTTTAGGATACAGGAATGAGAATGGTACATAAAAAGACAGGAACTATTTACTACAATAAAAAAAAGTATTTGCTTAACACCCCAGTTAATAACTAAGGTTTGTTAAACTTTCAGCCCCTGATAATTATCACAATGCAAATTGAACACTATGCCACTATAGCAGACAATCAGAAATAGATAGCATGCATTAATACAATCCTATTGTATATTTGTAGTTTGTATAGTTCTGAGGGTGCTGAATAATTGTGGCACATTTAAATGTAATGTGTTAGTAACTGCCTTGTTGGTAATTTTCAGTATTGTCGAGTCTGAACAAATAGAGCAGGGGTAAAGCACAGTGTTGTAGTGCTCTTAGGCACCCAGCCTGAGAGGCACGCCCACTCACTGTCACACACACACACACACACACACACACACACACACACACACACACACACACACACACACACACACACACACACACACACACACATTGTTCCATGTTCCCAATTCCCTGATTATTGATAGCCTTCACCTGTCCTTCATTTGGCACTTTTGTTTCTCTTCTATTTAAGCCCACAGGAATGTTCGTCTACTGCTACACAGCTACACAGTGTTCCCTCGCTGTTGTGAACTAGATGCCCTGAGTGTTTACTGCTGCTCTGCTGGGTCCCACTGCCTTCAGTTCGAACTGCCAGTACTTTTTTTTTTGCCTTTCGCTTTCTAGCCGGCTCGCCGCCGGGCTTTTTTGTTTGCATTTATGAAGAATAAAGATACTCCAAAAATGCACTTGCCTCTCCCTCCCTGTACCTGTCACATAATGCACCAGACAGGAGCACAGCGAGTACACCACGCTGGACCAAGGTCCTTTTATTCCAGGATTCTGCTCCGACGTAGCAGCAGCAGGAACTCAGTGAGCCCCAGTCCATGGCTAACCACTTTGCCCACTGCATGAGCTTACCAACCCAGGCTGGTGAGCACCAGAGGCCCTTGGCAGTCGAGAGGGGTACACTGCCAGATTGCTGACCCTGTGATCTTTGGTGGAGAGGCTGTGAGGAGTTCATGGTGCATCACAAGCTACATTTCCCCTACCGGTCTCACTTGCCTGACCATGCTAAGGTGGCATTTGTCATCAGCCAGCTCACGGGGATGGCTAAGTCCTGGTGGACTGCACTGGTGTCCTGCTGCTCTCTGATGCAGTTGGACTACACTGACTTAGACCAGGAATGTAATGCCGTGTTCCACCATCCACATCAATGTAAAGTCTGTGGTCGAGCCGTGCTGTACAAACAGGATCTTACTATTACGTAGGACCACATCCTGAACAAGGATTGCTCCCTTTGGTGAGCTGATCCTCAACTGCGGATCAAATTGAGGATCAAACTGATTCCCTTGCCATTCCCGCTGTGTAAATGCACTTGATGGAGATCCAGTGGGCTTGGGACAAATCACATGTCACTTCCCAAGTCTGGT
Source organism: Brachyhypopomus gauderio (assembly GCF_052324685.1). Classification (NCBI taxonomy): domain Eukaryota; kingdom Metazoa; phylum Chordata; class Actinopteri; order Gymnotiformes; family Hypopomidae; genus Brachyhypopomus; species Brachyhypopomus gauderio. The sequence goes on from NC_135218.1 coordinate 14,385,582, forward strand.
TGCAAACTGATGCCACTCTCACCAAATACCTTTCTTTTTATTTATTCTGCTCCCCATCCCATTACATTAAGGATTCCATGGTTATGTTCACATGACCCACAGATTTTCTGGTCATATAGTCACATCATGCAATGAGCTCCCTTTTGCTAAAAAATACTGCCTGCAAAATAGGCTGTGCCTCTCCTGTCCAACTTGGTAGAAAGCCCGGAAGTGCACAACAACATCCTCATCCCTCCTCCATGCCAGGTCCTGGCAGAAGTATTTGACCAAGAACACCCCGGTCCCTCCTCACTGGGAGTATGATTGTGCCCCCATCTATCTTCTGTCCCTGGAAGAGAAGCAGGTTGGAACACATTAGCACAGGGTTACAACATCTTCCTTGTAAAGAAGGACAGGTAGAGGCCATGCACATGGGAGCATGATTTTCCACCAAACTGAATCTACATGTGCCTATAAGCTGTTTAGAACAAATAAAGGAGATGAACAGAATATTGCTTGTAGCATGGCTTCAGGATGCTATGAGTACCTCATCCTTCCTTACTGTGCCTTGCTTCTGTTTATCAGGCACACAGCAAGGTCTTAAGGGAATCCCTGGGTAGATCCATCATCAATAACTTTGATATCAATGACTTGATATATTCACCGTCCAATGGGCAGCAAGTCCATGTTATATATCAGACACTCAGCACTCTTCTCCATAATAATTTACAATACAAGCTGGAGAAGTGCAAGTTTCACCACTGTTAGGTGAACATCTCAGGCTTCTTCATAAAGAAGTTCTGCATTCAGATGCATTCTGGGAAGGTGGAGGCAGTGACCAAATGGCCACATCTGCAGATATGGGGAGGCTGTCACTGCACTTAAGGCATTCATCGGCACTCTAATACCAATGTCGGCGTGAGGGGCATGTTGTTGCAGTGGATAGGTGAAAAAGAAAAATTTAAGCCAATGGCTTTTTCATTGAAACTGACTCCCACATAAAGTCAGGTGACTGGGACTCGCGCGTCATGAGGATGGCCTTCAAAGAGACCTTCTACGCCCCTCTGTGGTACGGCACAGTTTGATCTGTTAGGCACACCGCCACACTGGACACACACTGGGAGTCAACCTCCCAGCTACTGAGTACATTATTGGTGGCAAGTGATGCACAACATGTCTTGTCATGCACAGAGATACTATCACAGATCTCCTGGCCTCCAAGGCAAATACCGTAATCCATATCAAGGTCCACTACTTTTCAAAGATGGTCCAGGTCGCTCCCCTTCTGGCGCTTCCCACCACACTCAAGACAACTGACCTGCTCTTCCAGCACATCTTCCAACAGGTCCGAATGCCAGAAGACATTGTTTTGGACCAGCGGGTTCAATTCATATCCTGAGCGAGGTGGGAACTCCTGGGAAACCCCAATGTGATGGTCGGCTCCCTGTTGTCCAGAAAGGCCTTGCAGGACCATAGGGCTTTTTACTGTTACTCCAGGCACCCTGCCTGAGGGGCATGCTGAATGCCACACATGCTCTGCACCCTTCCCTGTTTCCAATCCCTTAATTATTGATTGATTCTCTTCTATTTGAGTCCATAGGAATGCACGCCCACAGCTGCTATGCTTTGTCTGAATGCCTCATGTTTGAACTGCCAGTGCTTTATTTTTCCACTTTTGCTTTCTATCCAGCCCACAGCTGTATATCTATGTTTGCATTTACGGAGAATAAAGACACTCCAAGCATGCGCTTGCATCTTGCTCTGTCCCTGCTCCTCTCGCACAGAGCTTAGTACAACAGACCCAAATTCATTTTGCCAGCTCATGGAATGGAGTCATCTGAAAGTGTCCCCTGTATTCACCCAGGGATAGTGAGGAAAAGCAAGGTCAAATTAAATGGGATTTGGAAAGTATCGAACTAGGCAGAAAAAAGTTTTCCAACTCTGCAGTAGATCTGGTATGCTCAGGGAGAACGGAAGAACTCAATTCGATTCTTACTTGCAAATCCAAATATCAAATCTAGAACTGAAGTAGTGGGTGCTGTGTTCTATTATGAAGTAAATTAAAACTGAAACCCATGAAAGTAAATTAGAGTAAATCTTTGATCAGTTGTCTTAAAAGTTTCAATGTCACAGTAGACATTGATGTGACTGATAGTATGTTAACGTAAGAGCACTGGCATCAAAAGACCCAGGATGGGGAGACTACTTAACATGTCTATTTATCACAGCCAGTCTACCATCTGGTGAAAGGAAAGAATAAAGCACACCTCAACCATTTATCTTGATGTGCTACCTATTAAAGTGCTTACTGTGTGTGGGATCTATCAATTTGCATTTGCTTTGTCATCAAGCACAAAGAGAAGTATATTGATTTTACAGAGACCCTCAAGCCACAAGATCACGTTTTTTTTTTTGCTGAAATAAGATGATAACGATTTATAAATAATTTGGTTTTCTCTTTTACCTATACTTATTACAACATAGTAATGTGATATAAATGATATATGTCAAGACACATTTTGAATTAACTGTATAGAATTATCCTCTAGATCACAAACTATAATATGGTGTACAGTCAATTCCGTCTCAAGGTAATGTATCTTGTTTACAATTGTTTTTCCTTATCTACACTAAAACACTATACTCAAAATAGGGAAATAAGCCATGTGTAATCATACAATACATTTTTACTGGGGAACTGCATGTGTAGCATGGTTTCAGCACCACGGACAGTTCCCATTTCTGCAGAGAGTCCTGAGAGGGTTCACTGTGGCTTTTGTCCATCTATCACGATCTGCTCTCTGATAACACCCACGACACAGATCGGTGTTCCTGCAAATCACCACAAGACAAACAGTCCCTCTTTGCTAACCTCGCGTTGGATTTGTGCAATGTGTCTGTTGATAAAAGCTAGTGCTCATTCTGAACATTGCAGGCTTTCTAATTAATGTTCTCAAGCAGCTAAGAACATTGCCTAAGATTATCTAAGAGAACATTATCTAAGATGACACAAGGTACAGGTGCAATGATGCATACGTGCTTTTTACCTTTCCTGCTTCATTATGATATTTCACATTTATTTGATAACCTATACTGATGCATTGGGAAGAAATCAATCAATTGTGAATGTTTTTATTACCCGTGTCTGAATATTGCACAGATGGGAACAAGGTTCAGTACAGGGACTGCAGCACTCAGACAAAATAAAGAAGGACATAAACGAGAGAGTGGCTGGTTAGTAGTAAAGTTTGTCGTTTATCTTAGACAAAGTTAACTTCTAAAGAACACTTACATTTAGTAGTCGTTCGGTCACGTTTTGGTGCACAGCTGGTACAATTCTGGCACACAGAGTCACCCATCCTTAATAATATTAAAACTATTTTAAATGTATGTTGGGGATATAGTAAACATTCCGTTATATTACGTCTAAATATTGTACGCTTGGTGATTAACGGTCAAAGCATTGCTTATTCCTAAAGAAAGAGTCTTTAGGTTCGAATGTAGTTATCATTCCCGCCTCGTCAACAGTCTTAAGCATATCCTCCAAAAAGCCATTACAGAGGACTACTTGTGTTTTAAACATGTGACTGAGTGAGAGAGGGGGCAGCAAAGAAGCGAGGCATCCGTATCTGCTAGCGGCTGTCCATTGAAATCTGGTTCCCTCACACACTGACACACACACGGACGACGACGCGGAGTAGGAGGGTCAAGCAGACCACGGTTGTCGTTGACTTTATAAAGGAATTTAACCGCCGTTCATAGACAGTTATATTTCGCACCGTAAAGCACTGCCGTGTCGTAGTCCGTCGTAGATGTCAATTTTGGATTGCATCCTTACGTTACCCTTAATTGTTTGACCGAGAGTCAATTTCTAATTCTCTTGCTAAAGGATGTAATTTTGGCATGTCACTGTGACTAAAGGTCACCGAATCCGCTTCGAGGAACATTTAAATAACAATCGGATAACCTCATACGCGTTTGATAATGGAAGCAATTTGTTACAGAAGTTCATCAGTGGACTAAGGAACTAGCACGGATTGAATTCTTGTGAAGCTCATCGACTTTTGCTGGGCTTATATATAATACTAAATCATTTCCATCAGTTCCTTGCGTATGCGATTCAGTTTATGAAGCAAAATAATCAAATGATGAATTTGGTCGCATTGGAAACAGCTGATCTGCACATTTCAACGAGGAATGGGACGTGGTCCATTTGATGAACTTTGAATACTGCTCTTTGACGTGGTGAGTTACGAGGATTTTTTGTTTGTTTTGCTTGTTTTTGTTTTTGTTTTTTTTTGCCTTTCTATCACTCTATCTGGGTTGAATACGTTTACAACTACTGAATTCTCCGTGCGTATAACCATACTGTACTTTGTAAGTTTATGTTGCATGGTTTGTCTTGTGTTTTCATAGCGATGTATCCACATGAGCAATGGGTAGGCATCCGGGAAAACATTACGCCTGTTATACGCTTTATCTGAGCTACGGAACTGCAACTATTGTATAGGGAGTCTTTCTCTGCCTGTCTGTCTGTCTGTCTGTCTGTCTCTCTCTCTCTCTCTCTCTCACTCTCTCCTTCTCTCTTTCACTCTCCCTCTCCCCCTCTCTTTCAATATCTCTCTCTCTCTCTCTCTCTCTCTCTCTCTCTCTCTCTCTCTCTCTCTCTCTCACACACACACACACACACACACACACACACACACACACACACACACACACACACACACAAGAACTTTCAGAGTTGGTTATTTCCCCCCCAAATATCCCAACAGTTAGGAGCTTTGAGGTGAATTTTGTGTTGTGTCAGATGTTACTGATGCATGAAGTTCCAGCAGAAATATGTTCACAAACCATTTGTCCAGTGATTGAACCATTTAAATGAATCCCTTGAAGCCTCAATGAAAGCTATTATTATCATCAGCTGTGATTACCAATAGGTACTACAAGGATCAATAACTATATGATTGAATTCTGGTTCTATTTAAATGGAGTTATAATACACAGTAAATGTGTCCATGTAATGTTCAGAACTATGGAAACCCGTTCTTGATTAATGATTTTTTTCTGTATTATATTGAAAGATATTATTTCCATGGAGAATGAATGGAAGAGTCATAAATCATGAGGACTGTATTTATTGGCAGCACTGGGATGCATCATGGTGAGACCTGGTGAGATATTGTGCAGTATATCAGCTCGGTTTGTCACAGATGGAGTAACTGTGCTGCAGCACAGTGCTTGGAAGTCCCTGACCAAGGGGAAGAGCGTAGAAGCCAATGCCCTGTGAGGATTTTAGCAGAGCTCTGTTATGTGTCTGTTTATTACCCACAGTGGGCACACTGTTCAACATCCTCTTGATCCAACTTCAAAGCCTGCACAATACAGGGCTTAGAGCATGACATGACTGCTCTGCTCTTTCAAATGTGTGTGTGTGTGTGTGTGTGTGTGTGTGTGTGTGTGTGTGTGTGTGTGTGTGTGTGTGTGTATGAATACTGATTTTTTTAAGGCCTTCAACAATTCATATACTCTCACTTCATTAAGTATACTACTCCAGCCTTTCCATTTACAGACTATAGTTTTTCTGATTTTGTGCACAGCGTGTCAGCCATCCTATACCTCATATATCAATGGTTAATTAAATGGTCAGAGGACCAATGCTGACTGTATGTTATTTGGTTGAAGGTACATTTTCAACATAGCAGTGCCACTGTCATGGTAGCTGATACAAGCGTATCAGAACCACCACGTTATTGGAGTTTTTACACAAATGGGGTGTGGTCTGCCACCCAGAGATGTTCAGCCAAAAGCAGCTCTTTGTATAAACTGAACACAGATCATGTCTGAGATCATGTTGTTTATGGCACAAATACACAATATTCTGTAACTGTACACCTACAACTAACTACAATGTCTCTAATAATGTGGTTGGAGAATGCAAATGATATAAAATGGTTATATTTGATGGTATACCAGTGATCAAGGCAGGTAGCGGGAGTTTGCATGTTATATCTGTAAGTCTGTTTTATAGTTTTATATATCATAGCTCTACATGTTGACCAATACAGCTTCTTTCAGATTTTTGATGTATTTCTCTCTGTTTGGAATGTCTTTCTATAGAGCATTAAAACAGCATGCACAAACACTGGTATCTGATCCTGCCCACTTGTTCTCAATGGTTCATTCAGCCCATCCAAATGTGTAATGGAGCCAGAGATCAGAAACTAGGGGAGCCTGACAAATATCTCCCTCAGTCAAGTGAATGTGCCACGCTGTGCCTCAGCGGAACCTTTTTTCTTCAAATGGCTATCTACAGGTAAAGTGGCTCCCTAACAAGTCCTCAGATTAATGAATGACTCATGCGCTCGTGTTCTGGTACAGCTATTGTACTGCATCAGAGATCCCAGGCCCGGAGAGTGACTGGCTGAGCGTACAGGAGGCGGGCAGGCCTGAGCATGTGAGAGGCTTTGAGATGAGCAGCCATAGCTCATTATTTTATGAAAATGAAGAAAACTGGCAGATCACCGAATCTGTCCTGACTCTGGGCCTAATGCGAGATGTGCAAGAGGAAAAAGAGGCTTAGGAAGATTGCTTTACTGATTAGAGCTTTGGATTTATTTGTTTACTTATTTGTGTGCAATTATAATGACTAATCCCAGAGGTTTTAAACTTCACTGCAAGGCTGTTCAACTGCATTCCTTTCCAAGTAGTAAATTTTTTAACGCACACAAAATTATTTGCGTGTATGTCCACTGTGTTACAAAACAACCCTAAACTTCAATTGTAGTCAGTTTAAGGGGGACCCTGTAGGCCTCTTACACCAGGTGCACAAGGATGCACACCTTCCATTTTTAAGGAAGATCTATGTATGCTTTACTGACATTTATATATGCCTTTCCTTTGCACTGCTCTAAGCCCCCCAGTGATATGTGGCCAAATAAAAATGTAAAAGTGAGAACTTTACGAGCAGGAGAGCAATAAAACGGCATCTTTTTTTCAGCCGACCTCTGCTTACATTCACATTTCAAGAGAGATTTTTAAGGAATTTGTAATCTATTCAGTGTTGCGTTTTATTGAGTTTAATTCAGATTGCGCACATTTTAATTCAATGATCTCTGTTTTACAGTCATGGTTAATTGATTAAATCTAAACGGAAGCATTACATGCAGATAAATTGTCTTTATGTCATGTAGCTGTAAGGATAAATTTACAGACAAGGTAATCTGTATCATTCAAACTACTTTACCAATCTTCACAAGATCTAAAGCAAGAGTTAATTCATTATACACTTTATAAAGTGGTGCCTGTTGATACAACTAAGAGAAAATGATTTTTGAATTTGAACAGGGCCTATTCTGCTCACAGCATGAAAAGTACGCCTGGATCTACAGTAACATTAAATCCAAATATGTATTAAAAGTCCCTTTTATTCAGAAATAAAACATACTTCCATTTCGCTCTTTCTGGTGTCCTCAGCCTACTTGCAATACATACTAGCAGTTTGTAACTAATGTTAAGAACATCTGCCCTTACTGAGTTCATGGAAATCTGCATTTTGTTTTTCATTTGAGCTCTAACAGCTATTTTTTTGGTCTCAAAAACTATTCTGTTTTTCAAAGATACAGCAAGAGTAGACTGCATGTCTGATGCAGTATTCATTGCATGATGCAATGGATTTCAGTCCTGCATACTAGTCACTAAGATTTTTGTTTTATTTATATTTGTTTCATATTTATTTTGTTGCCTTTTATATTCTCTTTGATGCACTACAAGTTTCCCACCTTATGTCTTTATACACCTCTTTTTTAACTCATTAGTACTACATAAATAATTATGACTTGCAGTCATTTTATTTTTACAAAGGATTGTTACCCCGCAACTTAATGAATGTTACTGTTTACTGTCATGGGCTACATGATAGGAGGGTTAATTAGGAGCAAAAACTTGTTGCTCAGCACAGAAGGGAGGATGTAAAGTTTATCAGTTCCTGTATCTGACTTTGAAGATGGGTTTTGGGGTGGCTTGAAGACAGGCTTTAAAATGTCAGAATTACATACTGGATCCCGTTGAAGGGCTTTCAGTGAAACCTTTTAATCAGCGTCTCCTCTCACACATGCAACACCCCACACCCACTCTCATCAGACACACTTGAAAAAGGAAATATCGTTAAAAAAAGGTAGTTCCATTTGCATATTTCTAGCATAGGTAAGTCAAACCTCAGCACCTTGGAAGAGCTTTCATATCAAAGACTCGAACAGATGCTCAGAGTCCAGTGTGCCCAACACACTTCAGTCTCGCCTCTAAGTACGACCAGTGGGAAGTTCAATAGAGAACTCAGGTTTGGGAGTTCCCAAATCCCATAATTCAAGGCCGTGTAGCTGTGCATGCAGTGCATCTGACAGTGGAATGAATGTTTATCTGCCATGCAAGGTGAAAGTAAAGCATCGTTCCATGCCATGAGGACATGAGTGAGCAGTGCTGTGGATGAGTATGGGGCAGCAGTGTTTTCTCATGTTTATGGATCACCTGTCTACTGCAGATTTTAATTAAGGTCTGTCTGATGTGAAAACTAATCATCTTTTTCCAGAAGTAACACAAAAGAGTTGGAAATCTATCAACATATTACATAAATGACAAAAAAAAATGCATTATAGCACAATGACATGTAAAAGCCAAGCTCTCTTTCTTCTCTTCTCTCTCTCTCTCCCTCTGTCTCTCTCTCTGTCTGTCTCTCTCTCCCTTTCTCACTTTCTCTCTCTTTATATATATATATATATATATATATATATATATATATATATATATATATATACATACATAAAATAAAATAAATTATTGTGTAGTTTAAATGAACTATTGTTTGTAAAGAAGTCAGAGAACGTCCCATCCATCAAGCTCTGACCCATTTTAATAGGCACACAGAAGGCATTGCCCTAAATCCATGTTATAATTATATTGATTATTAATAAGCACATGCTTTTAAGATTTGCCTTTGTGTGTGAGGGTGTGTTTTGTAATGTACTACCCTGTCTAAAATGTATTTTACCACTCCAGTGCAGATGTACACCACATTTTTTTTGCATACAAAAGATTTTCTCACTTTTGTCACTTTGGTTTCATTATCTCTTATTCAGTTCAGATTATTTGTACATTTCTGTATGAAGAGTTCTCTGAATGACAAAAAATATGCAAAGCAACTTCTTTTATAGGCACTTTCTCCTTTTGTCAAATGAATTCAAAACTTCCTCTGTCTGTCTTTAATCTGAAAGTACAACTTAATGACTGGTAGTCCTTCTGCAAACAGAACAAAACAGTGATCTATTTAAATTGCCATTGTGCCATTTTGACTACCATTATGATTCCCTCTTATAACTGGAAATAGCTGTATTCTCAAAATGATTTAACCCTCCAGGTAAAGACACAGGACCTTGTCACAGGTACAATTTAAATGACAAATTACAGAGCATTTCATTGGTCAGTGGAAGCCTTGCCACATGGGTATAAATGCTCTCCAAACATAAAGGTAACATGAGAGTTGTGTCGTGAAGCAAGGGACAAATGCATATACATTTATGTATTCATAAATACTTTTTGAGAACATTTAAAAATGTTTTTTAGTTTCTAGTGCAGCTCAAATGTTAATGATGTTATGATAGTTGCTTCATTAATTCCTGAGAATAATTTATGTGCATGCACTATTTTCCCATGTCCTTGGTTTTTATTTGGTTTCTTTCCCATTTACTCATTCATGCCTTCACAGAGAGTTCTTTATATGGGTCTGTATTTTATAGTGTAAATTGTGCAATCAGACATCCATCTCTCAAGTCTGTCATGCATTTTTAATGATCTTCTTGGTTGCTCTGACCAGCAAGCAAACAAATTTGGCTCTTAATGACATCTGTGCCCAGTATTTCAGGCCCATGCTTTGCAGAATTGTGTTTGAATGCACAAGTGCTTTTGGGTATAATTCTAATAGCCATGAGATTTTTTTTTACTTTGGGGAGGGGAGAGTAGCTGGCATTTCTAGAGACCCCAAACCCATTCTCACAGTACCTGAAGTATTTTGTTGTTTATGGTAGCACTACTACAAACTTTTCATTTGTGTTTAGAAGATGCTAGATTGCTTCAAAGTTTACTGGCCAATCAAAACTGTTTTCAACCTCCTCCATAGGTCAGTCAGAAAAATGTTATTAAAAGAGAGTTGGATGACTGGGATATTTTAAAAAGGGGATTATACTATTTATATCAGAGAAGAAAGCGACTGCATGAGAACAGACAGCAGTTCCTACAGTTATTCATACTGCTTCCATTTCAAGATGAATCAGGTAAACACCACTGACTGTCAAATGATGTGCTTCTACAGTTCTGTTCTCATTGTCTCCATATGTAGTTGTACACATTCTATTAAGGAACAGGAGCTCTGGTTAAACAAATAATTATGCGTTCCTTTGAACTTTGATGACTCAGCACCAGGATTATCTGAGAAAATAGCCAAAGAAAGCAAGAAAGCAACTTTCAATGTGCATATTGCACAGGTTTTCCTAGAGTGATGAATGTCCACAGATGCATGGAACTAGGAACTAGGATATATCTGTGGTGGAGATTTGAGGTAAATCTCATTCCCTCTCATATCATATTTTCCACATCAGTTTCCCTAATGCTAAGTTACATTGTATTGTCATCCAGGTTCTGTAATTGTTTTCAGCCATACTTGTTCTTTGTCTTTAAAATAGTGACATATGCTGTTTTTTCTCCAGATACTTTTCTAAATTGCTCAGTAGAACTAACATTATGAAAACATAAAAAAAAGAATTATTCAAATAGAATATCAACGCTAAGCTCCCCAGAGCACCATATAAACAGTGATTTGGCACAAGAGCAGAGGGACACTGAATTGCTACACAAGGCAGTGTGAAAAGAAGGCAGAAGAAGTGCCTGTTGAAATGTAGCAGGAGCTGGCATTTGAAAGACCCCTTTTTCTGCAGCTCACCGTAGCATTGAAGTAACGCTGCGTTCCGCAATCCCTGCTGAGTGCTTGTGTTTCATTGGAGCAGGCTCATCGTTATGCATGAAGGACTGCGGATGTCTATGTTGAAGAATTGGATGTCATGCAGCAAAAAAGGCCAGCTTTTAAATCTGCCGTAATCACAGCAGAAGCGTTGTAGGCCAGATTGGAACTGTGTTCAACCTGTTATGGATCTGCTTATCAGACTATTACGTTGTGAGGTTTTATGAGAGATTGGAGCTTAGAAGCACGGCATACGAAAGAAGACTTAAATGAGGATAAAGGCCATGAGTTGAACCAGGGATTCCTACATGTTTCTGATGCAATTTAAATTTTAGCCTGAATTTTGCTTATGAAATTGGCAGGTTCTACATGAGACAGCACCATTACCATGTGATAAATGTCAGCACTGAATTTTTATCAGTGTATTGAAATTTGGTCATAATAGTACTCTTGGGATTATATGGTTAATTATAGTCTTAATGGTGAAACCCAAGCATTGATGTACTCTATCCTATTTGGTCCATTGGTGATATATTCTGTTGCTGGGGCCACTTACTGCTTGGCTCTAGTTAAAAGCCCTATAATCAGGAAGCTTTCAGAGCTAAATTACATGTAAATTGATGCCACTCTAGTCAGCATCAATTAAGTAAGCCTACAAAATATTAAACCCCTGGATGAATAACAGGCATTCTAAAAAATGCTAGAATCTCTTACTTATTAATTCAGTGCACAATGCAGCATATGAAGTGTCATGCTTTCAGTAATGTGAATCAACAGGAAAAAGAGAATTTAGACCAAAAGAGCCTCATTGTGGCTTAAACACCTTTAATAAACTCTAGGTGTCCTTATACATACCGCACAATATTAGAGGGCTGCCGTGAGACCTGCCCACACATCTGGTCACATGGTAAAGTGGCTCCCTATGACATCAGTTGTCATCATAATACAGTAATGAGCCTCTTTTCCAACATCTGCTTCAGTCATGGCTTCAGGAACTGATTGACAACACTTGGTAAAAAAAGAATGCAGTGATGACAGGTCTGGAAGAAAAGATAGAACAGCAAGAGAAAAAGAAACCAGGTTACAGAGGAGATGGGAGCATTACATACTTTGTATTGTATTAAACATTATTGATATTATTGACCAGTAGTGTTTCTTGTCAAATTCATTTTAAAGTATACTTTTACCTTGCTATAAAAAGAGGAGTCTCCTTTTATGTATGCTGGATGTCATTAAAGGACATATAAAGCCAGCACCAGAGATGACCTAATGCGTATAGAATCTCTCCAGATTTCTCAGCCCCTGGTTCTATCTTGTCAGCTCTTCCCTTGAGCTCAGCTCACAGGTTTTCAGCGGGGCTTAGGTCAGGGGATTGGGAGGAGTGCTGCAGAAGCTTTATTCTGTGGTCAATGAACCATCTTTTGTCTGGATCTTGTGGCATGTTTTGGATCATTGTCTTGCTAGAAGATTGAGCATTAGCCTTCCAGTCAGATAGAACTAAAACCTGTTGGCAAGTTTTGCAGTCCATAAAGTCATGTATCGTAACAACATTTCCATGGCCCTTTGAAGAAAAACAATCACACTTTTGACCCAGGTTACTTTCATGCTTCTGTAAACCATGACAAATTTTTTAAACCTATGATAATACTTTCTAGAATTTTGATTTCTGACCGGAGAACCTTCTACCAACAAAAGCTCAAGCCATATGTAGTGAACTCCAGGTTTTTACAGAGTATGGTCTAAAGTATGTGACCATGCCTCCTAATCTGAGTACAGGTCTCAGCCACACCCATTGTTAACAGGTAAATAAAATCAAGCATGAATATAAATACACAATATCCATAATTAAACTTTAGCAGTGAACTGGCTTGTACAGAAGAACTGTTTGTAACTTTAAACTTGATAGTGTCCATAAGATTCCATCTTTGACACATCTTTGACGTGAATTTTCTGCCCTGCTTGGTCTGCTCCGGTCAACCCAAACTCACTCACCAGTTGCTGAAGCATATATATCGCACAAAAATCTTCTATCCTCACTACAGAGCTCTAAACTATGTACAGTGCCAAGCTCTGGCTGGAGTTGTTTAAAGCCTGCTGCCAATGGATTCTGGAGCACTGGAAATGTGCTCTCTAGTGTGATTAATCACACTGAGCCCTGACCTTAACCCAACTGAAGACCCTTGGCATGAATTGGAAGATCGATTGTGGGACAGGCCTTCCTGTCTAACATCGCTCATATAGTCAGATGGACAGGTATCTGCATGCCTTTGGACATATTATGTATGTTTGTGGTTCTCTGGCAACACTTTCTCTTGGCAAGCCTACCAAATAATATGTATGCAAAGAGTTTGTATCTAATTGCAGCTTTAGACTTTCCAGGATGATGCCAATGTCTCTGGATTTTTGCCCCTTAAACCATCATCACTGTGCAATAGGGCAACGCTTGCCTTTTAACTGCCCCTATGACGTCCTTCAGCAGGTTTGACACAGAATCTGCTTCATTCCTGTTGATGGACTGCGTACTCTGAAACGTCTTGTTTATTGTCATAATAGTAAGGACAAGTAGTCCTAACTGGAGCCTGATTTATGGAGGTCACTAACCATTTGTCACATTTTTGTATGCACTCACCTTTCCTGATATTAATAAATGACTAAGCGGTTTTGGCCAGCACTTCACCTCATGTATAGCCACAAGTAAAAAATATTTATGAATAATCAATGGTACAAAATACATAGGTGTGCATGAAAAGGTTTTAAATATGAATGTATCATGGTATGTCAATTTGGTTATTCTGGAAATGCCAATAATTAAGACATTTTTAATTATCTTTATCAATGGAGCCACTGATTCTGAGGTACTGTATTTTAAAGAGTACACTGTAGCCTGAGTTATGTGTATTAGTTTGTGGTGGCTTTATTTATTTTCTTTTTATTTATTTATTTTTAATAATTGAATGTTATTTGTGTCATTTCAGTGGATTTATGTTATTCTACCATGAGAGTTGGTAGTAGAATTGAAACTGAACTGAACTGAAATTTTATTATTTTTTTCAATACTTTTTTGTTCCCCTGAGAGAAAAAAAATCATTATCTACAGAAAACCTTTTAAGTGATTATTTTATTCTCACTTTTTGATAAAGAGACTATTCCCAAAATGAATAATCTTTCTCTTGACACTAATTCAGAAGATCTGTCTGTTGTCCTGAGGCACTGTTTATAGCCTTAAGGAAGTTGGACAATTTTTGGCTAATTGCTTATTTTGTGTGTGTGTGTGTGTGTGTGTGTGTGTGTGTGTGTGTGTGTGTGTGTGTCTGCATGTGCAGGTGTACATTCTGGGACAGAAGGTCATGATTATGTCCCATTCTGAGTGGCGGAGCGTGCCCTTACCTCAGTGCCTGTGCTGCTGAAGCCCATGCTGCTTGGCTTCCCAATGGCTCTGTGGAAGAAGGTGCTCTCTCTCAGCCTCCACTGCTGGCTGGCTGCTTCTGCCGCTCTAGCTGAGCAGGGACCAACTGGCCCCCTGGACTGGCTGCTCTCAGACAAGGGACCCTTTCACCACTCCCAGGAATATGCTGAATTTGTGGAGAGAAATCGCCAGGGCTTTTGCACCCGGTACAAAATATACAGGTAAGACACACAAACATAATATATATACTTCTAGTGGTCCTTGTTGGAAGCCTGTAGTGTCTTTACAAGAGCAAGGTGTTAGCAGTCCCAAGGTTTGATCCTTAAGACAAGAATGCCTGCCAATTTTTTATGTAAATTTGGCCAATTAAGGAGCTTGCTATCATCTATTCAGATAAGTGTTGTGACCTTAGTAATTCCAAGTTTATAATGATCAATCAATGTCAATATTTTTAATATTCAGCTAAGGTTTAAAATGATCACCCTTATCTCCATGGCTGAATACTCATGTTGCTCAGAAATAAGGCTATTAATATGGAAGACGTAGTGAAATGTGGTGTCTATTAACAAAACGAAGCCAGTATACCAACGATCTACAGGAATCAGATGCTGTAAAATGTCTGGTTATTGGAAAAAAAATATTTTGGATTTGATATGTGGTTGTTTGCACTGATTCTCTTGCTTTCTCAACAAACCAAAGAGCAAACTGCCTTAACCTTTGTATTTCACACAGTCCATCCCTAATTTAAGCTGCTATCAGTGAAGTTGCTGATCTATACCGAGTGTCCAGCCATCACAAAGAAATAAAGACTTTAAACCACAATGGATATTAAAAAGCGCATTTGAGTCCATTCATATTAATTTGACTGACACATCAAAGAGGTGTCAGTGCTTTTGTTTAGACTCGGTTGATTTCTAAACATTCTGTATCATCAACAAATATTGAGTTTGAATAGTATGAGTTTGGGAGGTTTGATTTACAAGTCACCTTTTTCTATGTGCCTGTGTTTTGCCAGAAAATATTGATAACCCTCAAGATAGTTGTGGATTATTATATTCAGGGAGTATTGTACTGCCTCAAATTCAAGACAACATAATCCACGGAATTTTCAGTGCCTCATGTAAAAACACAACACGTGTTTTGTGACATGCCACATGCCACTCGATAAATTATCATAAGATGAGTTATTAAATTGTTAACACTACACTCTTACACTACCCAATATTCTACTTCAACGACCATGGCATAGTCCTTAAATACATTATAAAAGTGTGTGTGTGAGTGTGTGTGTGTGTGTGTGTGTGTGTGTGGTGCGTTTGGGTGCACCTTCTTGTCTTTATTAGACATAGTAGCGACTGAGACTTCCTGATGAAGTCAGCATTACAAAGGCGTTTACCATGGCACACTCAGCTTTATTATTTTATGGCTAGTTTAATGGTGGTCCTGAGGGCATTTGCTCAGGAGAAGCAGCATATTTACACAATCATCTGGACCCTTTGAGAAGTGTAAATTATATGACAGGCCATGGTCTACTGTTTATTCCCAATGTGTCAGTCCAGAGATGTAATAATAGTTCTGCTATTTTTCACTGGTTGTGAAAAACAGTTTTAAGTAGTTCTTGGTGATAAGCAAAACATGTTAATGATATACTTAGCAGACAAGCCTTTCACTGGGTTTAAACTGTGACTGTGACTGTCCTTGGCAAGGGACCCCTGAAACCTAATGGAAGCTATGTGCAGGCACCTATGCAATGTGAAAGCAGGCTGCAGGGCTTTTACTAAAGCTGTGTTCAAGTGTAGGCCTTACAGATTAGTTTCTTCTGTACAAAGGGTAAATTCAAATTCAAATTCAAAGATTTCTAGAAGCTTGCATGTAATTCAAAGAGTTCTAGAAGCTTGCATGCATGGTGTATATGGCACCACTTCGATAACGTCACTTCAACAACCCAGGGTCAAATTCAGCATAGTTCATTAAAGTTCAATTAAGTGCTACACAGAGCTGCAGGATCTAATATCCCTAGACTTCTGCCTGCCTCTGTGCACGTGCCTCTGTTCACAGAACCAATTTTAAATTGTAATGAAATGACAACATGGCATGCTAGGTTGGTTTGAAATGGAACTTTTATGTATCGTTCTACCTGATGGATCTGCAGCTGAAGATCGAATGCTTCATGAGCTTATTGTATGTACACTGCCTTAAGCCTAACACAGCCTAAGCTCATGCACTTTTCTTTTTTTAAATTTATGGCGCTTGCTAATTTGTCCATTTTTTTGTGAACGATGTGAGCTAATTGTTTAAACATGGGGACCAGCCAGTGTTTCCCCTGAAGATGTTTAAGAAAAATAACAACCCATTCAATTATTTAACTTTAATTCTGAAAGGCTTGTTGTGGTTTGTTTCAGGGTTTGGGTGACCACTTCTGTGGTTTCTGGAATACATAGTTTTTGGTCGGCTCCTATTTCCAAATGTTCCTAGTTTGATTAATAGCTTTCAAAAAGAACAGCTGGTCCCTTATTGCATTGTGAATATTGTGACTGATGCCTGAATACAGCACAAATGATATCCCTCCTACATTTATTTATCTGCCCAATCTTTTGAGTATCACATTCATGTAGTCTTTATTATTACATTCAAAACAAATCACCAACATGTGTGTGTGTGTCTTTGTCTAGATAGAGTCATTCATCAGTGTCCTTCATGTTCTCGGTGGTCAGTTTCTAACCATACGGCCACTACAGGATGGATATTTTTTGGTTTGAAGCCCATTCCAAAACTCCAAAATTCAGTAGTGACAATAACAAATGTACAAACTCTGGCAACACTAATGTGCCTGATAAACATGAACCATCCGAACATACACAATACAGTGTTATCACACAACACTTTAAATGCTATCTGGAGATGAGAGTGGTCCGTCACGAGATAATATCTGGTCAGCAGGGGTCTTGGGTTGAGTCTATAACCTGCACTCATAATATGCACCTGTATGGTAGATGTATGTAATAAAATGCCCCCATAAGGACAAGTGCAAGGTAGATGTTTCTAATAAAGTAGGTTAATGTATATTACTATTGTTATATACCATTGTAGATTCTGATAATCTTCAAAGATACAATAAATCATATATGAAGTATAAATAATTTATGTATTAACATTGTTATTTTATGCATCAAGCTTCAGTTGTGTCAGAATGCTGACTTCAGTGAAATTCATTATAATTCTGGCATTATTCTCAATGCTTTTGTTAATGTGGACATTTCGACATATGTCTGGCCTGCGATCACAATCACTGATCTACATTAAAGAACATCTGAAGGCCAGAAGGGCACAAAACGACACCTGAACACTCAGCATTCATACTTGCTTCACAGCAAATGCCATGATAAGGCTCTTCACATCTGCTTTATAAATTGATATTGCCAGAACCAAGCATGTGATGTATATTTCAGCAGTCACTGAGCAGCGTCTTTATTAATTCATTAGTGCTCCTGTCGCTCACATGGTGGAGCAGGTGGAATAAGGAGGCACACACAGTCATAATAGTAAATATTTAAGTTGTTCTGGATAAGAGCATCTGACAAATGCTGAAAATGGAATCAAAAATGTGTCAACTTGATGTCTTGATGACCTCTGCAGTTGTAGTTGTTTTTTTGTGTCTTTAATGAATTATGATTTTTCTCCATGTCTTCCATATTTATGCATCATTCATATCTGAGCCTTGCAGGAACACGAATATTCTGCCGTTGTGAATAGATAAAGATTTGTTGACTTCTTCACAGCTAAACAAATGATTCGCTAGAGCAGTGGTTCCCAAAGTGGGGGGCGCGCCCCCTAGGTGGGGCGCGGAGCTATTGCAGGGGGGGCGCGGAGCTTGAAAGTAAAACGTGCACATGTGTCAATATTAGGGATGCACCGATTCCGATATTAATATCTGAAAAAATTCTAGATCGGGTATCAGTGACAATGTGACCGATCCATTAAAACAGATCTATTCAGTCTAATTCTATGCTTGTAACGCTTTTCGGAGTTACACTCCGACACGGACAGAAAACTTGGACAGTTAACAGGCGAGTGAAACACGAAGCACACAGAGAAGAGGTGAATCACTCACTCGTACTCGCGCTGGTGCTATTCCACTTAGTCCGTTTATGTGCTGGTTAAC
Organism: Brachyhypopomus gauderio; assembly: GCF_052324685.1. Classification (NCBI taxonomy): domain Eukaryota; kingdom Metazoa; phylum Chordata; class Actinopteri; order Gymnotiformes; family Hypopomidae; genus Brachyhypopomus; species Brachyhypopomus gauderio. Next base: position 14,404,137 of record NC_135218.1, read on the forward strand.
CAAAATAAACCTGGGCTCCATCATTACTTGACTGTTCATACATGAACTGGTGAGTTGTCCAAAGCTCATTGAATGCGTTACTTACAGAAATAAAATAAAGATAAAATAAAGAGCAGTGGTTTTCTACGGCAGAAAGCTAAATAACAACAATATTCCATACGCGCGCTCAACTCGCTCCCTTAAAGAGACAGTACACATATTTCTGGCCGTTACATGCTTTGTGCTCTGCGTGATGTCAACGCTAGCAAACTAGCCGCATAGGTATTGCTGTTTCTCTTATTTCATCTCCTTATTTATTTTAAATGATATTTAGAATTCTTGAACCATTTCAAAGGTTTCTTGCAGTTTATTTTTTTCATGTTTGACCAAAGTTGTGAACCTATTGTTTTTGTAAGTTTCAGGTTCTTTGGTATTATTTATTTTACATTCAATGTTATATTCATAATTGCCCTGACTGAACAAATGCAAGTTGTGCTGTTTTTACATGTTTTTATGTGTGTTTAAGTGTGCTATACTGGTGCAGAGTTTTCAATAAACTTGTAATTCAGTATGTCTGTGTTTAAAAAAAAAATGTTTTAAGTCGATTCAGCACTGTTTTATCAGATCGGTATCGGATCAGTATCGGCCGATACCAAGCCTCAGATAGATATGAATGGGTATCGGAAGTGAAAAACGTGAATCGGTGCATCCCTAGTCATTAGGGAGGGGGGGGGCGCAAAAATATTCTCATCTACTAAAGGGGGGCACGGCAGAAAAAGTTTGGGAACCACTGCGCTAGAGCACAAGTGTACACTCGTGCACTTAAATTAGTGTCAATGCATCATAAACCATCTCCATCATTGCAGGGACAGACATTGAATATTCCTCTGAGCAGATACAGCTGACGTCTATGGATTTGCAGGAACTTCTCCATGACTCCTATGATTTGCTCAGTGTTAAAACACTGGATTTTTTTGCAGGCCAGCAACCGTCAGAATTTTGCGTCAGAATTTTGCATCAGAATTTTCACTGAATACTTTGCAAGATTAATAGTCTCACGTGTCCATGCGAATAGTGGGTTCTTAATGCTTATTACTCTGCATTATCATGATTCCCTTGAGAGACTCCTGTTATCAGCATGGTTGTGTTGGGGAGACAGGGATGATTACAATCACTCCTTGACAGAGAAGTGACATCATGCCAACATAGAGAGCTTGTGTGAGTGGCATATATATATATATATATATATATATATATATATATATGTAGCCAGCATAGCCAAGGCGACGCTTTCTTTGTTTTGGTGCGCACATGAAGGATGACGTCCTAGAGTAGAGTAGCACCTGCATTGGGTGAGCCATTTACAGGTAGGCATATATAGGGACACCTGTGGGGTCCTAGAGGATAGCGTGGTGGCTAAAGCGCATGCAGGTGGCGGCGTCTAGAAGAAGCGTGTCTGTAACAGCGAGTCCGAAGGTAGGATTAAGTTGCATATTATACTTTTGCACAAGATGACTGATGAAGCAACTAAACATGGTTTGGTTTTAATTAGTGTGGGGACGCGAGGATAGGCGTGTTCAGGTGGAGTGGCCGCAGGTCATAGAGGTAGCAACAGCCGGTGTGTGTACAGAGTACAAGGTATGCGAGTTTGGTAATCATGCTCGAGCTTTAGTCGCACCCTTTCAGACATACGGAGTAAAGCTCCTTTGTTTATTTTAGTCTGTTGGTGACACGCCACATCCATTCTGTCTTCTACTGACTTACGAATGATCAGTTACCAGGTACAATTAGCCGCCGTGCATTCTCTAAAGCTTTATAAACACCTGAAAATGTTTAGTATGCCTAAACCAGAGGTTTCATATGGTTTTTTAATTACACTCTGTATATCCAGTGTTCTGTGACAAGCTGCTATCCTGTCCATGAGTGAAGTTGGTCAACCCTGATGAATGTGGTATGTTTCGTCTTTTTAAATCATATTCATAATGTTGAACGTAGTCAATGTTTTATTGACTGAATGTAATGTTTCTTTCTGTTTTGTGTATATGAAGGGCCACAGCTTCAGTGGGTGTCAGTTGCTGTTTTCTACCGTTTTGTTTTATTTTGTGTTCTTTTATCTAAAAGATCCTACCATAGCAAATCATAAAGTGGTCTTTTAATGATATGCTGCTCAGGGGTATTTAAGTGACCCGTTGTTTTAAAAAAACCCTTACTCTTGTGTGACTACCTGTGTGTCTAGTTATTGGTCGATGTACCTTTTTTTAACTTGAGTCTCTTGAGTATTCTGATCCAGTACTATTTAGATGTGGCTATGTTGAGACTGAGATAGAGGCAGCCATATCGGGTGCTGTGTTCACTTTAGAGTGTGATTTGGAAACATTTGCAGTGTGTGGCTGAATATTAGAGATTATTCACGAGTGGTATTGTCAATTGGCTGTCTTTACTCAGTCTCCAAACCACAAACAGGTAGTGTCAACACCTCTTAGATTGTTTTTGTTTTATTTAAATTAAACTGACAGAGTCTATTGTCTTCAATAAAGACTGTATTTTTGCATCACCGACGTTTGTCTACTTTCTTTAGAGTTCCCCTTACTCTAAGTAAAAAAGCACTAATTAAGGGGTGGCGTAGTTTGGCACTTACTAACTAGGGGGCGCTACAATCTGGCGTAGTCGGCAGGATCGAACATCAGTTAGCGCTTTTGACCTGTCAGTTTAATTTAATAAAGTGTAAGTAGATTCGAGCAGTATTAGTGATTTGTTGTGGTAGAAAACAGCAGCTGGCATTCCAACTTGTGTCAGCAAGGAGTCGTCATGGAGGGAGAGCTGCAGAGACTGCGGGAGCAAGTGGAACAGCTCCAAACTGCAAATGCGAGACTTTCTGGGGTGCAGAATGGAGGTACTGGGGGAAATGTTGGAGACGAAATCCCACCCGTACGGCGGGAACATGCTTTTTATTTGCCTAAAGAAAGAAAGTGCCCAAAGTTCTCTGGTTCGACAGCTGCAGGAGCCCTTTCGGTAGAGGAGTGGACTGAGGAGGCACAAAGTTGTATTAGATCCAGACATATGTCTGTTTTAGATAAAGCTATGTTTTTATATGATCATTTAGAGGGCGAGGCCCGTAATGAAATAAAGTATCGACCGGTAGCAAGCCGAGAAAACCCCGATGAAATTATTCGCATTTTAAAGGAAATGTATGGGTGTACTAAATCCTATGTGCATTGGCAGCAGCGTTTTTTTGATCGCAAACAACGGGAGAACGAGTCATTGTTCGAATTCTCTCATGCGCTAATGGAACTCATGGACAGAGTGAAGCAGAGTAAGGGTGATGCTATTTTTAATTCCGGGGATGTGTTAAGGGATCAGTTTTGTGAGAACGTTAGAGATCATACTTTACGTAGGGAGCTCAAAAGATTGGTACGGGACGACGAGGATCTGTCTATTTTAGATGTAAGGCGGGAGGCTATTAGGTGGTTGGAGGAGGGTCAGCCAGGTCGTGATCGGGGTCAGCGTGCTCTGCCACGTAGTCACGAAGTGCGTTTTGCGCCACAATGTGAGGCTACTATCGCTCAAACCTCCGAATTGGCAGAGTTAAAGGAGATGGTTTTGAGACAGCAAGCTCAGCTTGATATGTTAGTTAAACGCTTCTGTCAACCTAGTGGTAATGCCCCAGGTCCTTCCCATAGGAATGGTCGTTTTAGACGTACATCAGATGGCCAACCGATTTGCCTTAGGTGTGGCGAGCCAGGTCACATCGCTCGCTATTGTCGATCTGCTCCTCTTCCTTCAGCTACCAATAGTCAGGATCTCACTGTATCCCGTAGCAACTCGGTCAACCAGTCGGAAAACTAGGACTCCCCAGTGTGCAGAGCCACACGCTGGGATTGGGAAGTCCTGGCTCTAATGTTAACCGCCCTTTGTACAGTCAACTAGTTGGAAATTGTCCCGTATTAGGTGTGCATATGGGGGGGGTAACAGTCCCATGTCTAATTGATACCGGGTCAATGGTGACCACCATCACAGAGAGTTTTTTTGCTAAGCACTTTACACATTTGCAAACGAGAGACTGTAAATGGTTGGGCCTCAAAGCAGCGAATGGGTTAGACATTCCTTATATAGGCTATCTCGAGCTTGACGTGGTAGTCCTGGGACAGTGCATTTTGGGTAGAGGGATTTTAATAGTTAAGGATCCTACGGATGTTGTGCTTCAGGGTCGTAAAGCAGAAACGCCAGGCATTTTGGGTATGAATGTGCTGGGTGATTGTTACAGAACCCTGTTCGGACAGCATGGTCCTCAACTCTTTTCCTCCCCCCCAGTGCAGTCGGCGGTCCCGGCGGTTCGGCATGCACTACGCCACTGTGAGAAGGTAGAGGCTGTTTTGAACGCTGCTAAACCCTTCAAGGTTCGCATTCATGGCCGACTTCCTGTTCGTATTGAGGCTGGTACGATGACCATGGTCCCCGCTACGTGCCCTCAGGTAGACTCAGTGGAGCTCTTGTTGGAGCCATTGGGCTGTGAAGACGGACCCCTTCCTGAAGGTTTGCTTTTATCCCCTACTCTGGTCTCTGCAAGAAAGGGTTTGCTGTATGTGCCCATAGTAAATGTCAGTAGCTCTGATGTGTGGCTCCCTCCTCGTCATGTGGTCGGCACGGTGCAAGCGGTTTCAGCCACGATAATGGGAAGTGAGTCAAAGGTCTCTGTAGAGTCTTCTTGGGAAGAGTGTTCAGTTTTTATATCCACGCACGACGTCACCTCGTCCAATAATTCTTCTGACCAGCTTGTGTTGGATCTTGAGGGGCTTACTGAACAACAGGCTGCTCAGGCTACTGCTCTTTTTTCCAAATATGGCAGTATATTTTCCAAGGGGGAGGGGGACTTGGGCTGTACATCCCTTATTACTCATGAGATTCCCTTGCTAGATGATGCTCCTGTGCGCCAGCCTTATCGTCGTATCATTCCTTCTCAATATGAAACAGTAAAAGCTCATATCCAACAGTTGCTAGATAACCAGGTCATCAGAGAAAGCAGTAGCCCTTACTCTTCCCCTATCGTGTTGGTGACCAAGAAAGACGGGACCCTCAGACTTTGTGTAGACTATAGGCAGTTGAATTCGAAGACCCGTCGTGATTCATACCCACTTCCTAGGATAGAGGAATCCCTAGATGCCTTGTCAGGAGCAAAATGGTTCTCTACACTCGATTTGGCCAGTGGGTATAACCAAGTCCCAGTAGCGGAAAAGGATAAATTTAAGACGGCTTTCTGCACTCCCTTTGGTTTATTTGAATTTAATCGAATGCCTTTTGGGTTATGCAATGCCCCTGGCACGTTCCAACGTCTCATGGAACGCATGTTTGGGGACTGTCGATATCAGTCTGTACTTCTTTATCTTGATGACGTCGTGGTCTTCTCTGCTACCGTGGAACAACATTTGGAAAGGCTGGAAGAAGTGTTCGCTCGGCTACAGAAACAGAAATTGAAAGTGAAACTGTCCAAGTGTAACTTTTTCCAACATCAGGTGAAGTACTTGGGCCATGTTGTCTCTGCTGAGGGGGTGGCGACCGACCCTGCTAAAATTGAGGTGGTCAAAGAATGGAAACGGCCACTACATCTCGCTGAACTTCGTTCGTTCCTGGGCTTCGCTAGTTATTACAGACGTTTTGTAGAAGACTTTTCTAAACTTGCAGCCCCCTTGCACCATCTTGTTGGGAAGCTTAGTGGACCCAGACGAAAAGGAAAGACTCCCAAAATCTCTCTAGCTACAGCTTGGGGTGAAGACTGCGAGCAGGCCTTCCAGTTATTAAAAGAGAAACTTACTTCTGCCCCAGTTCTGGCATATGCTGATTTTAAGAAACCATTTATTTTGGAAGTGGATGCTAGCCATGGAGGCCTTGGGGCGGTGCTATCACAGGAACAGAACGGGAAAGTGCGTCCAATTGCCTTTGCCAGTAGAGGGCTGAGGCCCACTGAGAGAAACATGAATAACTACAGTTCTATGAAGCTGGAATTGCTGGCCGTCAAGTGGGCTGTGACAGAGAAGTTCAGAGAGTACCTGCTGTGCAATCACTTCACCATTTTTTCTGACAATAACCCTTTGAGTCACTTGCAGACTGCCAAGTTGGGGGCCGTGGAGCAGCGCTGGGCTTCTCAATTGGCATCATTTAACTTTACTATCAAGTATCGTCCAGGGAAGAGCAATCAAAATGCCGATGCTTTGTCCCGACAGTACGTGGAGCGCTTTGCAGTTGGAACAAGCATGCCTCCACAAGTGGTGCTAGCCTCTTGGAACGAGCAGCCCAGTGGTTCTGGGGCCCTGTGTGGTGAAGTCGTTGCATTCCCTGGACGCTCATCTCACGATCTGGGCCTACTGCAGAAGGCTGATCCAGTTATTGAACCGGTATGGAGGTTCTATGATGAAAGACGACCTCCAACAGCAACAGAACGTGGAACTTTGTCCAGTGCCAGTAGAGCCCTCGTTCGCCAGCAAGAGCGACTGGTTGAGCGAGAGGGCGTACTATATCGAACAGTCCATCCCCCAGGTGGGGGACCAGAGTATTTCCAGCTGCTTGTTCCTCAGTGTCTACAAGAAGAGGTCTTACATAGTGTCCACAATGATCATGGGCACCAAGGGACAGAGCGAACTCTACAGTTGTTGCGGAGCAGGTGCTTTTGGCCTAATATGGCTCAGGATGTAGAGCAGTGGTGCAGTCGATGCCAAAGATGTGTGCTGGGGAAGGCAGTTCAGCCTAAAGTTCGACCCTATTGGGGTACGCTGCAAGCATCACGGCCAAATGAGATCCTGGCCTTGGACTTTACAGTCTTGGAACCGGCATCGGATGGTAGGCAAAACGTCCTGGTCTTGACCGACATCTTTACAAAATACACCCAGGCTGTTCCCACTAGAGATCAACAGGCAAGTACAGTAGCCCAGATGCTGGTACAACATTGGTTTCATCGGTTCGGTCCTCCAGCCCGTATACATTCCGACCAAGGCCGGAATTTCGAAAGCACTTTGATACAGCAGTTATGCAAGATTTATGGAGTGCAGAAGAGCAGAACCACCCCTTATCATCCCCAAGGAAACGGACAATGTGAACGTTTCAATCGCACTTTACATGACCTGCTTAGGACACTCCCTGTTGACCAAAAGAGGTATTGGCCACGGCACTTGCCCCAACTGACATTTGCATATAATACTACTCCTCATCAGACCACGGGTCGAACCCCCTATTTTCTCATGTTTGGTTGTCACCCCAGGCTACCAGTAGATTTCCTGTTGGGGTTGGAAGAACCCACGCAAAACTTGGGAACGTTGGATGAATGGATTCAGACACATCAGCAGAGTCTACGGCTTGTCCATGAACATGTAAGGCAGAGGACAGAGGAACAGGCCCTCAGGCGTAATCGAAACCATAACGACCAAATAAACGACTCTGGGTTCAAGGAAGGGCAGCTGGTTTATCTGAGGAATCACCCAGCAGGACGAAACAAGATCCAAGATCATTGGAACCCCTGTGTGTACAGAGTGGTTAGAAGTCCAGTGGGAACGGGGGTGGTTTACTCTGTGGCTCCGGTTGATGAAGAGGGGCCAATCCGACAGGTGCACCGGTCTGAGCTACGAGCTGCACTGAATGAAGAACAGGGCACAGAAGATATAGAAGATACTGTCCCCATGACAGGTGAGGAAAGTGGGCCCCCACTCCCCAGTTCTGGAGGAAGATGAAGATGGGGATGTTATACTGTTAGTGGAAGAACTCCAGGAGAGACCTGGACCACATGACCCCGTTACCCCTGAAGAAGAGGGACCCTCACAAGAGCCAATGCTCTTACGCCGTTCGACAAGACTGAACGCCGGTCAACACTCTAACCCCCACCGACTCCCTCGGGCAGTTATAACTGAGAGGTATGAAGAGCTGCCTGAACAAGAAGAATGATGGGTTAACATTTTGGAGTGCCATCGTCGGGTCGCCGATGCATTTGGAGGGGGTGATTGTAGCCAGCATAGCCAAGGCGACGCTTTCTTTGTTTTGGTGCGCACATGAAGGATGACGTCCTAGAGTAGAGTAGCACCTGCATTGGGTGAGCCATTTACAGGTAGGCATATATAGGGACACCTGTGGGGTCCTAGAGGATAGCGTGGTGGCTAAAGCGCATGCAGGTGGCGGCGTCTAGAAGAAGCGTGTCTGTAACAGCGAGTCCGAAGGTAGGATTAAGTTGCATATTATACTTTTGCACAAGATGACTGATGAAGCAACTAAACATGGTTTGGTTTTAATTAGTGTGGGGACGCGAGGATAGGCGTGTTCAGGTGGAGTGGCCGCAGGTCATAGAGGTAGCAACAGCCGGTGTGTGTACAGAGTACAAGGTATGCGAGTTTGGTAATCATGCTCGAGCTTTAGTCGCACCCTTTCAGACATACGGAGTAAAGCTCCTTTGTTTATTTTAGTCTGTTGGTGACACGCCACATCCATTCTGTCTTCTACTGACTTACGAATGATCAGTTACCAGGTACAATTAGCCGCCGTGCATTCTCTAAAGCTTTATAAACACCTGAAAATGTTTAGTATGCCTAAACCAGAGGTTTCATATGGTTTTTTAATTACACTCTGTATATCCAGTGTTCTGTGACAAGCTGCTATCCTGTCCATGAGTGAAGTTGGTCAACCCTGATGAATGTGGTATGTTTCGTCTTTTTAAATCATATTCATAATGTTGAACGTAGTCAATGTTTTATTGACTGAATGTAATGTTTCTTTCTGTTTTGTGTATATGAAGGGCCACAGCTTCAGTGGGTGTCAGTTGCTGTTTTCTACCGTTTTGTTTTATTTTGTGTTCTTTTATCTAAAAGATCCTACCATAGCAAATCATAAAGTGGTCTTTTAATGATATGCTGCTCAGGGGTATTTAAGTGACCCGTTGTTTTAAAAAAACCCTTACTCTTGTGTGACTACCTGTGTGTCTAGTTATTGGTCGATGTACCTTTTTTTAACTTGAGTCTCTTGAGTATTCTGATCCAGTACTATTTAGATGTGGCTATGTTGAGACTGAGATAGAGGCAGCCATATCGGGTGCTGTGTTCACTTTAGAGTGTGATTTGGAAACATTTGCAGTGTGTGGCTGAATATTAGAGATTATTCACGAGTGGTATTGTCAATTGGCTGTCTTTACTCAGTCTCCAAACCACAAACAGGTAGTGTCAACACCTCTTAGATTGTTTTTGTTTTATTTAAATTAAACTGACAGAGTCTATTGTCTTCAATAAAGACTGTATTTTTGCATCACCGACGTTTGTCTACTTTCTTTAGAGTTCCCCTTACTCTAAGTAAAAAAGCACTAATTAAGGGGTGGCGTAGTTTGGCACTTACTAACTAGGGGGCGCTACATATATATATATATATATATATATATATGTGCTAAATTCACATTAGTCTCACTTGATCCACAGCAATTGCTTCAGTTTTTAGTTATTGGGGTACAAAACGATCATAAGGTACAGATAATCCGCAGAGCAAAGCCAATGCTGTTAATATCGGAATGCCGCTTCCCAGTAAAGGTGTCAGACTGTATTGGGGGCGGTGGTCTGTTCAGAACGAAATATACAAAAAGCCTTGCTGGCAAATAGAAAGGCAATCAAAGCAATCAGATTCCCCAGATCTCCATGTGCCAGCTCAGTTCATTGTAGGGTAAATGTGAGCAGATAAAACAGAATCATGCAGATGATAATGTTTCACAGGTTAGTGTCTCTGCAGGAGAAGTCTCATGTTGTTCTTATGCAATGCTGAGATCAGAGGTCTCAGAGCCAGGCTCTTCTGTATAACTTAAATGGCACAGAGCCTGAGCAGAGCTTTAACACAAACTTCTCCACCCACCCCCACTCTATTAACGTGCTGATAATTTCAGTGCATAACATACCAGGAAAGATTAAAAGTGACAGTATTATTTTCACAGCCAGCTTTTCCTCCAAGCATGGCATTGTTGTTCTGCCAAATTTTAATAATCTTCAATGACACAGAGAAGATGAATTACCAGAAGTGGTCCTTCTAGTTACAATGGTGTGTAATAGCAATGTCCGGGTAATGAAAGTGCAACATCTCATCCCTCCTTCAATTTTCCACCTTTTCACTTGATTGAATTTGAAAGAATTTTAATGAGCTCTTTCTCACAAATGGCCATCCTTGTTTACGGAGATCGCATGAAGAGTGTTTGTTGGAAAATGATGCTATGCTCATAACAGCTAAAGATGAGCTTTCTGTGCACCACCTGCTTAATTGATGCTTTGCCAATGGGTTGTTGCCATAGACACCGATGAACACATGAAGATAACATATTCACAGTTCCCTGTCTAACATAAGTGGAGAATTTAGCTCCAAATTGCTTTTTAAAGGTCATGTCACAAAATGCTATCTATTTTTATGAGTTACACTTATTAAAGAGATTCATAATCTTTTTTTTAATCATCCTCATCTCAAAGATGGAGCAAAAGCTGAATTCTAGCGATTAACACCTTGTTTTGTATATAGTTTTTTTGTGTTTATTTGTTTTTTAATAATATCAGGCATTTATGAGAAATCAGAAAAAATCAATTAAGTAGTGTTAGTATAGTAAAAAAATGCCTTTAGCATGGTATAAAAATGCGGCCGTGGAAGTGTCAGCAATGGAGACTGATAGATTGGTAATGGAGTTGAGACTGATGATGGTTATGATAACCATCTTATGTAGCTCCAGGAAGTGATTCATAGAGTAGCCAATAACCTGCTTTCTCTCCCTGTTAGGGGTTAGAGCCATGAGGACTCACAAAGGTTTAAGATAAGAAGAGGCAAGCTTATCATGCTCAGCAGAAGCTGAGGAACAAAATGACAGGGAGGATTTTCTCCTTCTAGTCCTACATTCCAGGGAACCTTTGAACTGCCGAGGGCTAGCTCAGAACCTTTGAACTGCTGAGGGCTAGCAACAGCTCCCACACCAGCTCTGCCAGTCTAGCAGAAGATGTGGCTTATGATAGTGCCATGTGAAATTGAGATAAATCATCAAATTTCACAAAGCCAGTAGTCCCTGTCCCATCTGATGCAATGGCTCATGCCAGGTACATTGACTGGTTCACAGCAGTTATATTTTTTAGTTATATATTTTCAGCAGTTATGTGAAACATTCAGAACAAAACAGCTTGAACCAGACAGTAGCGTGTACAATAATCCTAATGCGATTACATGTAATTCTGTTTTACCTTTTATGAATTGCAAAACAGCAGATGGAATTAAGTGCATTTTCTGGAATGAATCAATCAAGCATCTGGTCAGGAGGCCCCTGTCATTACTTCTGATTTAAAGTGATAGATCTCCTTTCAAAAGGTCATATCAGCTCTATCCATCACCTGGGTATGAGGCTGCCCACCATTTTTCAGATGACTAAAGGCAAGAGAGGAATATGCCATCATTGGTGAGTGCTCCAAGGATGTGTGAGATTCATGGCAAGGAGATCTTATTAGCCTCTGAAAATGCTTGGGTTTTCTTTTATTTATGGGTGATTCCACTCGATGAGGATAGGTGAGAAGGAAATAAGGAATAAAGTGGAAAGTGAAGGGGTGACAAAAAGAGCTTGCTTATTTAATTGCTTCAACCTGGATGCAAAATATACCTTTCATCCAATCAGCTTAATGCATCCTAAAGTAGGAGAAAGGCTATTAGGAGTTATTTATGACATTGAATTCAAAAGTAGCAAAATCTTTGGAGTCAGACGTGCTTGACATTTTCTTTTATATCTAATTTCAGAATAAATCTCATTATATTCTTTGTAAATATTCTCCCAAGTATGGTGACTATTTCTGTGTGCAATTGTGGTTGTTAGTCTTCATTTGTGAAACCTTTCTGAGAACCTCTCCTTACTTTTACCATTATAAAATGCTGTGGATGTCATTACTAGACATATGTCTATGGGTCTTCCTGTCAGTGCAGATTTCTGTGGTGAGTTTATTAAGCGGAGCACCTTTGGGCACTAAGTTCCAATTCATCTCCCTCTGTGTGGTGTTCCTCCTCCTAATGAAACCTGCTCTTGGAACTTAAAACCAATGAAGCAGTCTGGCACCAGTTATGTGCTACACTCACCTTTTCCCTTGCCCCTACAGAAGTAGAGCTGTGTTAATAAAAACAGATCATTGGAGGCAGGCTTGTTTACTGCATCTTTTATCCTCTTGCAGGGAGTTTGGCCGCTGGAAAGTGAATAACCTGGCTGTGGAGCGGAGGGATTTCCTGGACACCCCTTTACCCCTCACTCCGGAGTTTACGCGGAACATTCAACTCTTGGGACGCAGACCCTCTGTTCAGCTAATTACTGACAACCTGATCAAGAAATATGGGACTCACTTTCTCCTCTCAGCAACGCTAGGAGGTAGTCATGCTGCTCTAAGCCATAAGAACACAAGAAGAGACACACTATTTTCACACAGAGGAATAAACAAAAGACATTCAATTTATATATGGATTCCATATATTTTTGCAGCATGGGTGTGAATCATTGTAGGCAGCTTTAACCATGTATGTGTGTACACTCTGGTTGGTATTGAAAGAGACATAAAAACACAAACAGTCTTGTAACACAAAAAGCAATACAGTCTGTGCTCATGTATATTTCTCTTGTAGTTTGTACTAGGTTAAACCAGGGAAAGACTGGTGACATGCACTGTTTCCTAGTGCCCTATATTTACCCAGAGTGTAGTGCAGTGTGGGAGGCAGGTGCAGCTACATAGCTTCGAAGTAACAGAGACAGGATTCTTTTGGTAACAAAGCCTAGATTCATGTCTGAAGTAATTCTCCACTGTGAGACCCACACTTGTCGATTACTGCACATCATTCTCAGCTTGCAGAAGGCTGCACTTACATGCACGCGTATCCCATGTTATGCAAAACTCCGAGAGTGTACACCTTGTGCACGTCACCTCCTTTGCTTGGGTAAAGCAATATTGTGCACATGCAAGAATGTGACAATAAAGAGCCAGGTCTTTGCCTTGAATATCCAATTCATGAAGTAAAAATATATAGGTATGATTGTTCTGAAACATGGAGATAGCTTAAGCTTAGAAAAAGAGCCATATGATGTAAAAAGTCTTAGAGAAAATAGAAGAATGGAAGAGATATCACAATAGAATATATTTGATTGAAGAGAACATTCAGTTTATTCCATTCAAATGCATTTATGACAACTACAAATCAAAAACTCATTATATTCACCTTTCTACTCTCCACTGATAAGAGAAGACATCTTCTGTTGGAGCATGTAGCAGACTTGTCCATCACTATGTATTAGCACATATTATGCAAATAGTATTGCAATACATTTCAGTCACATATAAGGACTGTATGTAATTTCTTATTTAAGGTTTACCAAATAACAGTTTACCAAATAACCTTCTTGTAAGAGCGGTCATTGCAAAAAACCTGACAGATGTCAGTAATCTTCTCCTTTCTCCTTCAGGAGAAGAGGCTCTAACCATATTCGTGGATAAGAGAAAGCTTAGCAAGAAAGCAGAGGTGAGCGACTACACCAGCAACAGCACGGCCGTCACTCTGGAGGCCCTCCACCAGCTGGCTGCCTCCTACTTCATAGATCGTGAGAGCACACTGCGCAAGCTGCACCACCTCCAGATCGCCTCCACCGCCATCAAGGTGGGTCAGTATTCATCTCTCCGGATGAGAAGATATCACAGGCGTCTCAATGACCAGTGCCAAACACACACTTATCATTAGTGCATTATCATCAATGCACTTTGCCACAAACAGTGTGGGGATCTCTGGGATACAGCTGCAATTTAAAATGGCATATGCGTGACTATTAAGAAGTATTAAGGTTTTACATGTGCTAATGAAGTCGCTATTGACAATTACCTTATCATGGCATTGATATTATACTATTAGGGCACTACATTAGCTCTATATCCAATTCGTATGCAGTAATACCTTCATTCCAATAATGTTTCCTTGTTTGTAAGATTAGATCTTTAAAACTTCTCCTCTCACTATTCAACTCCCACATGCATTCGGACTTTCTGACATTGTAAACTGGCCCTTTTTTCTCCTTTTTATTTTGAATTGTAAGACAACTTTGTTAAATACATAATGTGCAGTTTTGCTGCACAGCGAATTGGCCAAGCAAAGGTAAATCCTCTAAACAGCTGCGTTTACTCGGTCCCAGCAGCGTGGCGTCATGCGCCTGTTCTGGGGTTACCCCTCACTGTCCCTCTCCATTTCGTTACATACAGGGGCGCCTTACCTCAGCGCATCTCTGTTTGTGGAACGTAGACATTTTCATTACAGCTGGGAGAGCGGATCACAGATGTCGAGGGCTGTTTGTCTGTTGCTCGCTCTGGGTTGCTCGCTCGAGGCACTTGCTCTTGTGAGGAAAGCCCAGGTGCTGTTTGAGTGACAGGAGCAACATGGGGGGTGGGGTGGGATGGGGGGGCAGCTTCTTCAGTGGAGGAGAATGAATCATAGGTGCAGCAGGGGCCTGAAACACAGGCGCCATTTCCACAGGGCGCTGACCCACGCCGCCTTCTTCATGGGACAGGCAGAAGAGAATGTTCTGCTGTATGAATTCCAAATTGAATGAGACTGGAGTGTGGGATGAGACTCCTGGCTCCTCCCCACTGGGCTCCGCAGAGGAGAAATTTAGCAGCTCATTTTTGAGGAAAAGCCTGTTAGCGAGCTGGTGTTCTGGGCCTCAGGGTGGAAGAAAAAAAAAGAACTAAAATGAAATAAAGAAGCACCTTCAGAAAGTCAGGACACTTCCCACCAGCACGGTTCTGCACAGACCGTTTGCCTAATGTGGAAAGATTCATGTTGCTCTGTGAGCGGCAGGAATCGTTTTGTTCGTGATTTGATGCTTTGCCAAATCAGCCACGCTACCCCGCAAACCTGCCAGTGAAGGCGTAACCCCGGTGCCTACTGTTAGGCACTCCAGGACACCGCTTTAAAGCAGCAGGCGTGTGGTCCTACTGCTTTGTTGATTTGCTTTCGCAAAACACTTGGCTCTCATGTTCAATCTGCAGGGCTGCATTTCTCTAGCCTTGAGTGAAAAATAAAAGGCAAAGACCGTGGATGGTAATTTTTTTATTATAGGCACCTTTTTATGTATCTTTACAAACAGAAATGCAAACATGGATATACAATACTGACCTCCATAAGTAAACTACAGCTTTCTCCATTGGCAGGCACACAGCTGTATCAGATGGACTTGCAAGTTATGCAGTAAGCACTTAGTGGTTTGGTTGAACAGAGGTACCACAGCAGATTTAACTGTTTTAGTGCCAAAATCTAGGAATTTATTGAATCCAATGACAGCTGCACTCAGGAAATCAGCTGCAGGATGTTCAGGCCATATGCTAAGACAGAACAACAGACTGTCATACAGGTCCATGTGGGAAATAATGTATCATTTTGTAGAAAGCTAATAAATAAAAGTTTGAATAACAGCTGCTATCTGTATAGAAAATATAACATGGCATACTGTACGTTGCTATAAGATTTTCTTTGTAACGGGGTGTTGTTTGGCTCACTAGATATTCATCTAATATGACTTTATCTTCCACCAACCTTTCACTCTCACCAACCCTACAGCTTTTCTGATTTGCCATGCAAACATCATGGAAAGTGAAAATGAAGGTATTTTAGTCACGGGACTGTGATCTTTAATAACTAATGCAACATGTACTTTAAAAGGTCACAATCTGTTGCCAGAGCAGGTCTCATGCTCTACGAGAACATGGATGTTTATGCCCCTTCTGTGCATGGCTGTGCACATGTGCACCTTTATGGACGCACTGCTCAGTGGGGAAGTGACAGAGTGGCAGAAGCCAGGCTTGTCTTACCTTATCTGACTCTTGGCCTGGAACAGATTCCATTCCATTGGAGAATGTGAATCAATTAGGTGTGCCTCACCGTGTCATGAAGACAGGAGGATGAGAAAGCAAAAAAAATAAAAATGAAGCATGTGATCTTATACTACAAATGCAGGGAGTGTGCCAGCTAGCCCCACTGACAGACAAAAGAAACACTGTTGGAGTAATGGTGAAGTGATATCCCTCAGTGTTGGAGTAATGGTAAAGTGATATCCCTCAGTCAATATGGCAGTAAGAAGCCTTACCAATGCCAACGCCATGCTTAAATCAAGCAATCTTTTGAACAGATCAGAGAAATAAGCAGTCATTTTCTTTACAAAATGCTGGAAATGTCAAACAAGGGAGTAAATCAATTTAATGCTTGCGGTGGAAGGAAAAGATGGATAAATCGTACATGGTAGCGTGTAAGCGTCTCACCTTGAACTGATTTAGTGAAGTAGGTGATTATCTTTAAGTAGATCATCACGTCATGCAATCACAGTGAGTAGCACTGGTAACTTTGCAAGCACACAAAGTCCTCCTGGTGAAAGCTAATTTTTGTCTGGTTTTCAGTATACATTTACAACATTGGTGATTTTAAATGGTTCACTTGAAGGGGCATCACATGTGGTAGTCCAAATAAAGTAACAAACTGTCCCCGTGTGAATGTTTAAACCAAAATTCTATGGTATGTCTTTTTGTTTCCCAGGTAACTGAAACAAGGACTGGCCCTCTTGGTTGCAGTAACTATGACAACCTTGATTCTGTTAGCTCTGTACTGGTTCAGAGCCCTGAAAACAAAGTCCACCTGCAAGGTAATTTCCTGTGCATTGTATTATTAGATTGTGATAGTGTATTGTACATTGTGTGTTACAGCAGTACTACATCAAATGTACAAGTTAGCTTTAGAAACAAACATTTTTATGCTATTTGTTCAAGGAAATTTAATCACAGATAATGATAAAAGATTTATTTTTTGTGGTATGCATTTGGTCATTTGAGTTTAACTTAGAGACAAATTAAATAGCCTTAAAATATGTACATTTTGCTGTTTATAATATAATTTATTATTATTAAACAACATGATTAAACAGCATGATAAAACCATGTCTAAAAAACATAAATGAATACTTTTCTTATATGTGCCTTCTCCTCACCCCTCTTTTGGTACATAACTAAACTGTTATGTACATTAAAAATAAAAACAACAGTAAACAGGTGGAAGACCTCGAGATTAGCCGCCCAGCCAACACAGAGAAGAACTCAGAGAGGCTGGTCTAAAGTCCACAGCATCTCATTACATGGAAAGGGAGAAAGTGGTCAAATAATTGGGCTGCTCATTAGATAGCACTTTTCTACTACTTGAACAGACTTTAACTTCAGCTAGCCCAATACCAGGAGCAATACCAGCGGCTCGTAAGTCCCAAATGTTTCCATGCCAGCCACAAATAATTTTTTTTCCATATCAGGTTTATTAAAACTGTGCTTTAGCATTACTGTCACTTGGAAAAGTTCTAGTGCAGCGCTGCGCCCCAAGTCTTTAGCCAATGTCCCAACCCACCTAACCAATATCTAGACTCTAAAACAAGGTCAGTGTCTAAATTGTGTGGTTATGAAACACTTTTTCCCAGAAATACGTAAAAAGACAAATGCCTCATATCTATCTTGTTATATTCAACTAAAATATTTGGTGTACATAACAAAACGTGCAATTTAATAAATAATTTGAATAAATTGTAATAAAAGCGTCCATATTTCCTGGTTATGGATACAAACCATGAATGTGGACATTTCTATAACAATCATATGTAGAATGACAGCAAGATGGTGTCTTTTAATTGATCCAAAGATTAAAAGCTCATAATAATTTGACTCCACAAATTTATTGCTTATTTGAAAAATAAAACTGTAATATTTACTACATCTGCTTTAAATCATATTTTGTGATGATCTTTTGTATATTTCCTTAATATTTTATAATGTCAAATCTGTTTAGTAATAAACAGATATTGTGAAATTATCATTTCTAATTCTTACAAAATAAACTGTTTATTGAAAACGAAATTAAATTGATGTATTTGGAAGAATTCCATTAAAGAAACGACTGCTTACCTCCATTTCAATAAGATGAAGGGTTCTCCTGTTCCAAAAAGAAAAATGACTGAATGTTTGAGAAGTGGAAGGTCATTCTTGTGGACCAGTAGGTCAAATAACATACTGAGTTGCACTACAATGTATTTGTAAGACACAGGGAGGTTGAGCATTCTGCATGTGTGGAGTATCCGCCATCCATCATGTGAGGGGCAATATCAAGTGTTAGGGATGGGGACAGGAGTTTCAAATATTATGTCAGACACTATTCCATTACTTTCATTGGACATAACTGAACATTTTGATTGATACTGATATGTTGATTAGTATATTGCGCAGAATAATGTTAACTGCATCATATTAGATGTATATAAGACCAGTTGTTTACCTCGCCTTCCACAACACTTTTCTTGTTTCTTTAATTGAAGGTTTGCAGGTCATTCTACCAGACTACCTCAGAGACACATTTGTGCAAGCAGCTCTTAGTTACATTGCCTGCAATGGAGAGGGAGACTTTGTCTGCCGAAACAATGACTGCTGGTGCAAGTGTGACCCTAAATTCCCAGAATGCAACTGTCCATACATGGATATCCAAACAATGGAGGAGAGCCTCCTTCGAATCTCGGAATCGTGGTCCCTCCTGTATAAAGAATTTCAGGATTCAGGTAAGATATGACTTTCATTCTCTATGTTCCATACAAGGGAGGTATGAAGACGAACTATAGCAAATGCAGTCAAAACAAATTCATCACATGTAATGCAATTAAAGCTGCTAAGCAATAATATGAAACTATCCTCATAACGTGATTTATCAGCAGGATTGAGTAAATATTAATGACATCAAGTGAATAGTTAGTTTACAATATTTCAAGTGTGAATGACCTCTAAAATGCCTTTATTAACAGTGGTGCATTTCCCATCTCAATGGTGCCAATGTATAAATAAGATCACTAATACAATATTTAGCTATCATTGTTTGATAAGGTCACCCTGCAATAACCATTAATGTTGGAATATAATTAAAATTGATTACTTTTTCCTTCACATACCTTCATCTCTTTTTTCCCTTTCTAAAATATCTATGAGTGCAATTACTTCTGCAGTTTATATTATAAGAGCTAGGAGAAAGTGCAGGGAGTGGAGGCACAAGTAGTTTCTCAGGTAACATAAATGTGCCCTTTGGTGAGGAATATGAAAGACATCCAATGTTCTGCTCCACTGGCTAAAATTAAATGCTTGTGTGTTTCCATAGAGAATATATTGGGGGTTGGGGGTTACTTTGCTGCTTGTGGGTGGAATGGTTGTTTTCTCTTGCTGCTGTGGGGAACAGCAAGAAAATGTTGCTTAGGTCCTTACAACCACGGTCTTGTCCGTTTATGTTTTACTTTGAGATATGGCACAGAGGCAGTGTGAGAGTGAGGGAGCGTGTGAGAGAGAAAGGGAGATAACAAATTTATGTTATTGTCAACAGATGAGTTCAAGATGTTTCTGACGAGGCTGCCTCAGAACCTCTTTCTCAACGGCTCAGCAATCCAGAACTTGTGGCTCCTGGATGGGACATTCCAGCGGCGCTATGAGCTCCTGGAGAGCAGCATGAAGAGCCTCTTCAGGAGGGCCCAGCGAGTGGTGTACAAGCTCTTCAGTCTCAGCAAGAGGTGTCAAAAACAGCCCCTCATCAACTTACCACGCGAAAGGTGAGCACAACAGCCTTGTCATTTCTTTATTGAAGTGCTGAAGTGGAGACCGATGTTTAGCGCAGGAATGAGATCATAGCTGGGCTTCTCCAGATTTTGTAAATAAATTACTTGCTGGTGGCTGAAAATTGGCCATATTTTACACTGAAATCTTTAGGGACTCGGGAGATGAATGTTTGTCAGTGCTGAATTTCAGGCCAGTTTCAGGCCACAGGCCAGTTTCTCTGTGCTGACAACCTGCTGACAGATAACAGCTCCGATTAAACCCTGGAGTAAGAAAGAGGAAGTTAGAGCTAATTCTGACCTTTGGATGAGGCCAAATTAAGTTTAACTAAAAAAAATGGGGAATTCTACAGAACTAGAGCAGGTAATTTACAGTGAATTGTAGTGCGACAAATGCTGCCACTCGTCATTACTAGTCTTATGTAACATTCTGTTACAGTCTGTGCAGTACTTGCATGACAATGATGTTTGACGCTGTTCTGTCTAAATAAATAAATTAAAAAATCAGAAACAAAATCTGACCACTACATTGAAGAGCCATGAGTCAGTAATAAAAAAAAATCAATATAAAAACTAAATACCTTGTTTTTATGTGATTTCTCCATCAGTCATGTTTTGATTCCAAAACACATCCCAAAAGTACTACTCATAAATTATATACACTTTACTTTATATACTATAATACACTATACATACACTTTTAACATATTAGTACATTTACTTACTGAACTCCATCCTCTCTTTCTTTAAATGTAGGCCACGGTCATACTGGCTGAACTACTTCCAGTCATTACTGTACTGCTCAGAGAACAACCAGTTGGGCTTCTTTTCAGAGGAGCTGCACATGTGCATTTGTGCATATGACCAAAGCTCATGCCAGGTGCCCACACCATGCTCCACCGGAGAAGGTGGAGCCTGTGCCACATGTGCCAGCGATAACCACACCCGCTGCGGGAGCTGCAACGCTGGCTACATGCTGAGTCAGGGATCCTGTCGACCAATGGTGGCTGACTCCACAGAGAACTACTTGGGCTTTGAAACTGACCTGCAGGACCTGGAGCTGCGTTATCTCTTGCAGAGGGCTGACCGTCGCCTAGAGGTCCACGCCATCTTCATTAGCAATGACATGCGTCTGAACAGCTGGTTCGACCCCTCATGGAGGAAGAGGATGCTCCTCACACTCAAGAGCAACAAATACAAGTCCAACCTGGTGCACATGCTCCTGGGAGTCTCCCTCCAGATCTGCCTTACTAAAAACAGCACCCTGGAGCCTGCACTTACCCTCTTCATCAATCCTTTTGGCGGGAGTCACTCAGAGAGCTGGCTGATGCCTGTTAATGAGAACAATTTCCCAGACTGGCAGTCCACTAAACTGGACCTTCCACTGGAGTGTTTTAACTGGACACTGACTCTGGGTAACAAGTGGAAGACTTTCTTTGAGACAATTCACATTTACCTGCGGAGCCGCATCAAAACGGCAGGTGTTGGCACCAACGAGAGTGTTTACCTGGAACCTCTGGAAATGAGCGACCCCTCCAGGAACTTGGGCTACATGAAGATCAACAGCATACAAGTGTTTGGTTACAGTATGCATTTCGACCCGGAGGCCATCCGGGACTTGATCCTGCAGCTGGACTACCCGTACACACACGGCTCACAGGATTCAGCCCTGCTGCAACTGCTGGAGATCCGAGACCGGGTGAACCGACTCTCCCCTCCGGGCCAGCAGCCCCTGGACCTGTTCTCCTGCCTGTTGCGCCACCGCCTCAAGCTCACAGCCAATGAGGTGGTGCGCATTCATTCTTCTCTCCAGGCCTTCAGCACTCGACTCCCAAACACTCTGGATTATGAGACAACTAAACTGTGTAGCTAACAGCTAAAATTTCATGTAGCTGTAAGATACTTTCATACACACAGAGAAGACTGCATGAACCAGAGTTGCAAAGAGAAAGAAAAGTTATGGATTCATAATAAACTAAGTAAATTATTGACTCTGATATTTCACAAATTCCCATTCATAAATAGAGCAGTGTACTAAAAGCATATCAGACATTTTACCTCTACCGTGTGGCACTGAGACCACTAGGAGGGATCTTTTACATAAAATGGTATGATTGTAACTTTTCTATGTCATTTTGCTTCAGTGAAAGTGCACTCAATTCCTTGGACAGAATACAGTGATGTCAGTACGTTTTGTAGATAAATTGTTATTAAAACATCATGTAACTCTATAATTATTGTTGCATTATTTACTAAGTCTTTTAGATTTTTTAAATTCATTTGTTTGTATATGTAATTGGAGGAGACATATATTTCCTATCGGGAAGTGACACCACTCAGTAAAACTGTAATAATGTTAAACATGATATAGGAGTTTGATAAAATAATAATGAAACAGATAGATTAACATTATTACACTGCAGTTTGTTAAGCAGTGGTATCATTTTTTATAAGGAAATGTATATTTAATTCGAAAATATTAATCTGAGACAGCCCACTGTCCTAATTTAAATCCTTAATGATAACATCAGCAACTGTAAGTGAAAGCACTGTTTATTAATTTCCCTTCATAAAGCGAATGGCATGTGTTAAATTAGCTTTCTGGTATGTTATGAGAATCAATACATTTATTCTTCTTATTCAGGAGTAACTGTGCTGCCCACTGCCATAATTTTGCTGATTTTCACCTTTGATTTATTTCACATATCTAAAACAAAAAGACACAGGAGGCTAGGACAGTTATTATTGGGTTTTTTGGGTTTTTTTTTCCTATTAGGTCTACAATAAGGGCTAATGAGACATTCTAGAGGGCAGGCTAGGAGGTGTTCGTGTCATTTTGTAATGATGGGCCTGAAATTGCAGAGGAGAGGGCGGTGGTGGCTGTGTCCTCAACTGTGTTTCTTCCTTTGATGTGCTGCCTCCTTCTCTATATTAGCTTCTTCTGAGGTGTGTATTTTATCCATTTTTATGTTTCCTTTATGGTTGGATTTTACACTTGTAGAAGTTACAGCCTTCCAGGATATTTATTGTTCATTTTTACTTTGGCCCAAATCAAAAAAGGAATAAATACATTTTAAAAAAGGAAGATAGAAAAGGAATGAAGAAAATGAAAAGGGCCACCATTACAGCCATTACATACCAAATGTTATGCTTGTTAAGCTATGCTAATATATCATGTTAAGATAACATAAAAGTGGCAAGATATTCCCAAATATGACATATTTTCTGAAATACATAGCATTTTGTAATCATGTACTAGCGTTTCACAACAGTATTTTTAAAATATGTTTTAAATCTCTATAACTATCAAAATAACTGTTTTATGCTGACATAGCTCATCCCATATGTTGTTTACCTCAGACTGGCTCAACAGTTAAGTTATTGAACTAGTAATCAAAAGGTTATGAGTTCAAACCTCATTATCATCACAGTAGCACTAGCAGGCTCCTAAGTATTATTGCTCAGCTTGTACATGATCACAATTGTAAATTACTTTAGATAAAAGCATCTGCTAAACACTATAAATATAAAATTGCAAATTGTTGAACTTCAGTAGGAAAAGAAGTATTACTATTCGTTCACAATATTACTTCTAGAGAAATGTCTTGTGCTTCTCAGATATAATGACAAGACCCATTGGTGGCACTAATTATTAATAGCTTCAACAATCCATAGTCTGTAATGCAGTTGAAAATATCTGTTCTCAAACCTATTCTGCAGAGGTTTTACTTACAGTCATTATTATATGAGTGTTCCCTATTCAGTCCCTATTTCCTACTTTGGTCCATTCAGTCCCATTCATGTTTCATTCTCTTACAGAGAAATACAGAGCAGACCAGAGACCATGCAGTCTGATGAAAAGATCTGTGACCTTTTGTGAGCTGTCAGTCAGCAGATAATGGGAATTTTATATACCCATCAATATTCTCATTATACTGCAGACGTACAGATGATTCATTAGATTTTTTTCCAGAGGCTACACATTTTACTAATATGCTGAATATGTTTGCTATTAGCATACATTGCATGGTGTGAAGGTCAAAGTACTGTGAGATAGGGGGACGAACATGTAGCTCAGTGTGACAACTGACATGTGAAGGAAAATATTCAGATAGCATT
This sequence comes from Brachyhypopomus gauderio, assembly GCF_052324685.1. Classification (NCBI taxonomy): domain Eukaryota; kingdom Metazoa; phylum Chordata; class Actinopteri; order Gymnotiformes; family Hypopomidae; genus Brachyhypopomus; species Brachyhypopomus gauderio. Next base: position 14,427,880 of record NC_135218.1, read on the forward strand.
TACTCTCGATGCTCTTTGGCAGAGACATCTCAGTGTAGCTCACTATTGTAAAGTATCCTCAGGTGTTCTGTCTGACTAGGTCTACAATCCTGCTGTTGCTACGTGTGATACATTCGCCACTGGAGCAATTGATTTGTGAAAATAAGTGAGCTGAGATCAGTTACTTCCAGCCTGCATATACGATAATCTGCATGTTACACAGGGAGCCTGGGAAATAAGAGTTTGTCAGCGATGCCAAAAGAAGTAAGAGATGACAAGACATTATAGAGGCAATCAGCTTTTCTCCTAGCCTGACAAAAACTATTTATCAAGTTGTTTTAAATGTACAAGCAAACCACTGACATGAATTGTTGCACTGTGTTGTATTGATGAGTTACGTGAAAAATGTTCTGGGGATTACACTTTTAAATTAATATCTGCCAGTGTGATGTGATATATGCATTATTTCAATACAACACACTTATAGTTATCACTATTAAGATTAAGTCCTCACTACAATATGATAGACCTAACTCTACAATGGTTGGTCTGCCACTCGGTATTTGGATTGGTGTTAAACTGACACGTTTGGTGTGGGAAATTTCTTTAATTTTCTGCAGGATTTGGGAGGTTTTGATACTGGCAGTTTATAATGGGGAGAAGACTCTACAGAACAACATCCAACCTATATGTACCTGAAAATCACATTAACTACTTCTCATTATTTTGGCAGGTGGAGAGTCATCCACCATAGTTCAGTTCTATAAGTGAGTACACATTTCTCACTGATTACTAAAACCGGCACATATCAGTGGGCAAATGCCAAGTCAATACTATATGTACTGTCTCCAGAAGTGCTCTGGTATAAATATAGTGAGGTCAGCGGTGTGTTTTGTGCCATAGAATGGCTGTCTTGATGCAGCTTCCTTTGAGATGGTTTCTGGTGGAACAAGGACCAAATGAACAGAGAAAAAGGTAAAAGGTAACTGTCTAGTGCCAGTTAATCAATATTCAGCTTTATTACTTGAAAGAACAAAAGGTTGTGCAGAACAATCACTACAACCTCTGAAACGGGCGTACCAGTATGAAAAAAAGCCATTCTGTTGCTCAGACAAGGACCACGTCAGCAACAATTTATTACATGTGCTGTGATTACCATATTGCTGTGTTTTGTAAGGGATCAAATCAATTGTTACTTTTATGTTCCATTAGAAATGATCATTACTGAACATCACTATAGTCATTGTGCCAACAACACTGCATAGACTAAAAGCCAGTAAGGCCCACTGTTGCTAAATCTTCAAAAAACAAACCTGCAATTTTTTTTTTCTTTTAAGACCATATTTCCATTGTCATTAGGTCTTATTGTTTAGCCTTGAAATGCTATTGGATAGTAAATGTGTAAATAGGTCTGACCATCAGGCCATGAAGTCATACAGCTTGCAAACGTTCCTGGATGTACATCTCCCTCTTACACTGAAGTGGATATTTCAACACTGAAGTAAGTAACATCCCAGAATTATTTTATTTGCGTGCACCTACTTGATATGTCTTTGTTATAGTTTAACAATATTTCTTTGAAAATGTACAAGAAAATGTATTGGTAACCAAAGGGGAATTGTATTCAGAATCATAACAAAAAGACATTGAAAGCAGTAAATGAAGAGTGACTGATCATTCAATAGATAAGAAAGACTGTTTATTTTTTACTTCACAGTATTTGTGTTGGTGATAGACATCCTATATTTGCTGAGGCTTTGTTTAATTGGTGAAAAAACAACCCCTGAGGAGATCATTTTTTCCTGATTAAAGCTGTTTGATATTAAAAAGGAATGAGATGATTTTATCACAGAAGAGTCATCCAAATCCAGAGAAAACAAGTACATGTCAATAACACGATGGGCAAACAGCACATATAGAAGTACCACAAACACAGTTCTCAAATCAGTCCAGCTCAGAAAGCCAAAACAAACAATACAGAATAATGAAAAACAGGAAGGATAAGACCAACAAAATGGGTCAGTACACAGTGCTAGCAGACAAGAGAGAACCACTTGGATTGGTTTGCATAGGATAAATGCTGCAATACTTTATAACAAACAAACTGAACACGTAACCATGTGACCAGTAAAGAATCTTGTTAACTGAACGGACAACTCACCCCCCACCCCACCCCAATTGGTAACTAGGAGTAGATCTATGAACACTAGCATTGTCAATGAGACGGGCAGTCTCACTGTGGTTCAAAGGGTTTCAGTGTAGAAACACTTGATTAACAAAATGGTTATGGATGGGGAAAATAAGGAAATATGCAACATGGTAGTATGGATGAGATTTCCTTCCTTCCATTCTGCTGATAACCAACTGTGTGAAGTTCTCAAACCACTTCTGATGCCAATCCACAAGCAGTCCTTGGTTGTGAACTGTGTTGTTTTATTCAGATCCAAGATCTGCATACTGTGTAACATGACAATGAAATTTACTGCAGCACATGAAAAATACATCATACTTACTTCTCTACGAAATCGTGACAGAACTGGAAGAAACCAGTTGGACCCAGTACATCCATCTATTGTTTGGAGACATGGTCTTCATGGAAGAAATGCAGCCCAAAAGCTATACATTCAACATGGATCAAGGCCAGGAGACAGTGAATTTTTATAAATAAATGAAACGCATACATAGATACATGAAAATACATGGATACATGGAAAAACAGCAGCTTGGAATTATTGTTATGATGTGACAATGTGTATCAATGTAAAAGTCATATTTTATTATCTCAATAACGCAATTCAGTCATCATTGTATAAAACAGAATAGGCAAAAAGCAAGCTGCTTGATATACACAAAATGTTGAGCTAAATGAGATTCTGTCCAGTGCCGTCCTGCCATGTGAGGCAAGTGAGGTCCCATTCAGCCCAATCAGCCCCAGCCTGCAGAGAAGCATCTTATTCCACACAGCAAATTACCAAAGAATTGCTTTGGGGTTCCTCTGGCTGGCCTCTAAATGCAGTCCTTATTAGACAGTCCTCTAGTACAGCATGTACCCATTAGAAAATCTAACTTCAGTCAGAAGTCATTTATGACCCATCAGGATTCATGGCACATTTTACAAATGTTCTCCATCAATGCCTCTACTTGAGGTGTTTTATCCATGAGTGCAATAGAAGTGTTTCACAGAAGACACAGAAGAAAATGAACATTACAATAGGCATTACCATGTGCACATGGATCTGCAGTATGATGATAAGGTCAATTCGATTATTTCTCTCCACAGACATGTGAAAAGACATCAATTATTTGGATCATGGAGGAAGAGGATGCTCCTCGCACTTAAGAGCAACAAATACAAATAAAACCCGGTGCACATGCTTATATATATATATATATATATATATATATGGGGGGGTGAACATAAGTTGTTGAGCGGGGGGGGGGGGGGGGGTGGCGAACGTAAAACGTTACCGGAGGGGTTTAAAATGAACACAGCGACAGAAAAAACTGATTTAAAGTGTGCAGAAACAGTCTGAATCGTGGTTTGAACTAACCTAGTTTTTTTGCCGGGACCGAATATTATAAAGAAGAAAAACCGGGACAGCCCGGGAAAACCGGGACAGGCACGTGAAAACCGGGACAGTCCCGGGAAAATCGGGACAGGTGGCAACACTAACACACACACACAGCGGGTCCTCGACTTACGACGTTGATCCATTCCTACATCTCATCGTGAACCGATTTTCAGTGTGAGTCGGAACATATGTACATACTGTACGTAAATAACATACTGTAAGCACTTATCCTATCCTAACACCTATCCTACACTGTAAACCCGAACAGTATTGTTAAGTTATACTCTTTATTGCTATAACAATCAAATCTTGTTATTTAGTTAACCCAGCATTAAGGTTTTGCGCTGTCTTAACTTTTTGTTATGTTTTAAGTTTAAATGAGTACATATTTTTGAAAAATGACTGTCACTAACATTATAATTTATGAGTATCCAAAGTCACGCAGCATCTGACGTCACCAACATGCCCGGTGTCCTGGATTTACTTTTTACAGTGGTCAAAATGGCGGCGCATTAGCGGGCGCATTCAGTGAAGGGACTCTCAAGCAAAATTGTTAAGTAGCTGGTTATTAAACAGATTTTAAGAAAACACTTGTCTTGTTCCATGCAGGAAGGTTTTTACGTCTTTATTTTTCCAAATTTGGATATGTGACTGTATCCGCTTTTGGCGCCAGCATGGGGAAAGTGGTGTTAGCTTTATCGTTATTCAAATAGCTATGCCTCAGCAGTTAGTCATCAAAAAAAGATGTTTACTTGTCAGAAACCTGTAACCCTACTTCTATTCAGAGTTTTGAAATGGCAAATATGTTAAATGGCCTAGTTAGCTAATTAGCTTTGAAATGGCAATAAATGGAGTTTTATAATTCTAATGCATAACTTTTTTTGAAATTGGTGTAATTTCATGTTTTGTGAATAATTAATTGGTTGAAATAATATTGACCAGAATTATCTAGGAGTTTGCACTTTAATCTTTTGAGTAGATTTTGCTAAATGCAATAAGTTGTTTACTATCATATATCTTGTTGTGACGGGCAGGGTGAGCAACTCAAAAAGGAAACGATCACGCCAAGTCTCAGGGAAAGAGGATGGTTTAATAGAAAGTGTGCAAACCAAAAACCCGTGCATTGTTCCAAATGAAGGAAATAATAACCAGCAGTCAACTGGTACAAAGACAAGACATATATAGACGAACAAACGACCCTCAGGTGAGACGGATCACGGGTCCCGCCCACCTGAGGGACGAACATCACGTGACCAAAAACAGGACCGCTGCCGCTGTAACCGGGGGCGACCGGTAGGGGGCCCCCCCACAACGTGACAGACCCCCCTACCAAAGCCGCACTCCCCTCCGGATGTGCGGCTTACAGCGGCAGCACACAAAACACAACAAAGGGGCGGGAGGGCGGGGACAAGACAGGGACCCGTTCC